>NC_058131.1:539582333-539638939 GCF_016433145.1 Gracilinanus agilis
TCTCTCTCTCTCTCTCTCTCTCTCTCTCTCTCTCTCTCTCTCTCTCTCTCCCCTCTACTGGTATATTGGATTAGAATGGTTGAGCCTACCTGCCAAACTAATCTGCCCTGAGGCCAAATCTTCATTGTAGCAGCCAACGAAGAGGCCAAGGGTGCCCAATCAGATGGCATCCCAAAGCTCCTTCCTACCAGCCACTGTCAGAGCCTTGGACCTCACCTGGTGAATCCGAGGTGCTCTGCTGCAGTTGTAGCCCTCACCCTGGAACCCCACAGTTAATCTGTGTCTAATCCCAATTCTTAGTGCAGTATTTGGGGAGGGGGAGTTCAGGCAGCCCAGTCTTATTTCTGGTCTCTCCCTTATATTGTGGAAATCAACTCTTTGTCGACCTTTCAAGCTGTGTTCAGCAGGAAAGTCCCATGACTCTATCTTGTTGTTGGGTTTGGATTCCTGTCTTTTTTGAAGCTCTTTTTAAAGATTGGTATGGAAGGATAATCAAAGAGGTTTTGGCTTTTGTTGTTCCTAAGCCGCCATCTTGACTGCACCAGGTCATGTCTTTATCATCACAGAATTAATCAAAAGAGATGGAGATGGTAAAATCACATTGTGCTTTTCATTTGCTTATCACAAAAAAACCCCACATTGGATTCAGTAGAATAAAATGTCACTTTATAGGCTCATTTGTGGCAAGATCCTATCTATTAATTGAGATCATTCAGGATGCTATTGAAGGTACAGTGATAGAAATGTTAAATGATCTAATAATAAACATCAAGTGAGGCAGAAAACAGAGAGAGGCATTTTTCATTGTAATGGAAGATATCCAGAACAGACTCCAGGTTGAGGACAGATTCCCTGTAACTCGTAAAGTCTCCCAGATTTTCCTGTTTTGGGGGTGTTTCTGCTAAGTGCATTAAGTCCTAAGATAGGCACTCTACAAAGAACTACATATGTAATTAAAAGTAAAATGGTTAACCCCTATGTTTACTCACATTGTACTGGGGGTAAGGGAAGGAGGATACCTAAAAAGAAGCTTTAAAGGAGAGTGGTATGTGAGGGAGAAAGGATGCTTTTTTGGGGAGCAATTCTGTTGGGAGGAGATGGAAAAGTCCCTATGAAAGAGAAGTGGAGATAGGAATTAAGTGAGCTTGGCCTGGACATCTCATGAAATGGTGGTCTGGGCTAGGGCCTTACCAATATGAGGAGAGATTTGCAGAGTGGAGGCATTTCCAAAGTGATTATGCTACTGCTAAGAAGATAGAAAAGTTTGGAGAGTGAGAAGTGACCACTTTTCATTCTGAAGTGGAAAAATTCAGAATGAAAAGAGTAAATGATAATTCCTTAAGGTTGAGCTCAAATACCAGATATTTTAAAAGACTTTGACTTTGGACTGACCCCTGATAAAGAATGCCAAATGGATGTATATTGCCCAGATTTCAACATGTATTTAGATGGATACACTTTAAAATATATCTAATACTATGTATATCTGAGAAAGATAATAAAAATAGACAGTGAATTGGACCCAGAGTTAGAAAAGAGAAAGAGAACAGGATGAATTGTTTTCAGTAAATTGCAAAGCTCCTTTTACTGATGTCAAGCTTCCCATGAAAGCAAAGGCTCACCTTTCAATGCTAGCATATTATTGATGTATGAATAATATAGCAACATATATATTAGCAAGGCATGAAACACCATTCCCTTAAGAACTAAAGGTATATGACATGGAGAGGGAAATGAAAAAGTACATGTAAATGTAAGCAGACTAGATCATATAAACCAGTGATTCCTAAAGTGGGCGCTACTGCCCCCTGGTGGGTGCTGCAGCAATCCAGGAAAGTGGTGATGGCCACAGGTACATTTATCTTTCCTATTAATTGCTATTAAAACTTAAAAAAAATAATTTCTAGGGGGCTAAGTAATATTTTTTCTGGAAAGGGGGCAGTAGGTCAAAAAAGTTTGGGAATCACTGATATAAACAAAAGAGAATTCCAAATAATAGGAGTAAAGTATATCATCAAGAAATTATATGTCAAGAAGATACTGTGTATTGATTTCAAGGCAGAAGAATGGTAAGGGCTGGGCAATGGGGGTTAAGTGACTTGCCCAGAGCAACACAGCTTGGAAAAGTCTGAACCCAAGTCTCTCATCTCTAAGCCTGGCTCTCAGTTGACCGAGCCACCCAATTGCACCCTTAATTTTTAAAAATAGTCCTTACTTTCTGTCTTAATAGCAACTCTAAGACAGAAGGGCAAGGTCCAGGCAAATGGGGTTAAGTGACTTTCCCAGGTCACACAATAGGCAATATCTGAGGTAAGATTTGAATCTAGGTCCTCAAGACTCCTGGTCTGGAGCTCTGTCCACTGAAACATCTAATTGTCCCTATCCCCATGATCTTTTGAAGACTATGTGCCAATTAAAGGAGTTTCTCAGTTTGGCCCCTAACTTTTAACTTCTTCTATTTCCTTTGTAATTTTAGAAAAGAAAAAACTTCTGCATAATTTGAAGGAGCAGTCAAATTTCCCTTTCATCTTTCAATTTCATCTTTAATTTTAAAGACACTTTTTAATTAGAATTTCCATCCAAGTACATGGAGTTCCCTTACTGAAGCTTACATAATCAAACCTAAAAAATCATAGTCACATTTCAAGATCTAGACTTTGGGAAGGTTCTACTGGGTTGGGAGTAAAAATTCCTGGCTGAAGATCAGAAAGCTACAGATATATTAACAGTATTTGTAGAAGTAAACAGGCAGATTCTTTCTTCTATGATCATATTCAAATTTTTTTTTCTGCCACTGAGTAAGACAAAACAAGACTCTTATCTAGGAGTTAGTCAGACTCAAAACAAATGAAGTCAGAAACAGAATAAGCAAAAAAAAAGTTAAAAAAAATCTTGATTTACCTCTTAGAGGAATGAAAAGAAATCCAGATGTTTTGGGTATATATAGAGTCCATGACAATTACCCTTCAGTACCCCACATAGAGACTTGAAAAGTATCTCATTTTTCCTTTAGTGCGCACCCAAAGAAGTGGTATTTGATTTCTTCCCATATATTACTTGTTTTGGACTTCCAGCTAGTTCATCATAAAACTAACTTGGTAAAAAGACCCCCTCCTCAACATTTGGCCAAAACCCAGTGAAAAAATAGCTATTATTATAAACCATATCTTGGGTAGGTTGATGAAATGGCAGCATTTCTGAATTATTCAAATAAATTCTCTTCTCTGCCTTGACTAATCAGAATGACTTATATATTTCTATATCTATATAAACATGTATATGTTTATATAGTTATATGTAAAGAATTTCAGGAAGCCAAAAGAGCAAGTGATATAGATAATAAATAGTTTGAGCTGGTCCTGAGAAAAGCACTTTTTTATGCTTGAGGAGGTAGATGGGAACTTGCTAATTTGTGTTGGCCTTGGAAGCTCAGTATGGAGGATCACTGTAAGCCAGTGTTGCAAAAGAATTGGGGCAGAAGAAAATCAGAATACTAGGGAAACTCTCCAATCCTCTCATGAACTTTCCTATTATTGTCAGCATCTTCCTCCTAGTAACCCATGCCTGAAGCCTCAGAATCATTTTTGATTCTCTCATATGAACTCATTTCACATTCCCAATCTGACACCAAGTCTTTCCATGTCCAACTGTACCACATCTCTCATTTATGTTCTTTATACTCACATCGCTACTAGCCTAGTACTTGCCTTCATCACTTAAGTCTATTACAACAACCCCCTGGTTTGTCTCTCTGCCTCAAGTCTTTTCCTGCTGTACCTCATTCTCAGCACAAATGCCACTCTTTCAGCAAGTACAAATCTGACCTCCTTGACTATGTCACCTTCCCCACCCTTCTCAATAAATTTTAGTGGCCCTATATTGCCTCAAGATCAAATCAAATCTAAATTTTTTTGTTCAGCTTCTAAAGCCTCTCACAACCTAAATGGTTCCTACCATTCTAGTCTTTCTTTCTATTGTATTCCTTGCACATCCTCTACAATTCAGCAATCCTGACCTTCTTGCTGTTCCTCACATTGGATACTCTATCTTGCAACTCTGTGCCTTTCTTTTCAATATCCTCTATTCCTGAAATGTTAAACCACATCACCTACAACTTCTGTTCCTTGGCTTCTTTCCAGACTTGGTTCAAATCTGACCTTCTGCAAAAGGCCTTTTTGTGATTGCCATCCTTCTCCCTGTCCCACCCTCCCTTAGTGCTTTCCTTTTGAGATATTGCTCATTTATACTGTATATTTTTGGAAGATACATAGTTATTGGCATACTGTCTCACCTGTTAGAGGGGTAGGAACTATGTTTAAGCTCTTCTTTGAATCTCCTGCTTTTCTATTGGAGCCTTGCACATATTAAACACTTAATAAAAGCAGGTATCCCTTCTATATCACAGGAAATAACCGCATAAAAATTTTTGGCCCTCTTTTCATACCAAAAGAAGTCTGAATTTTTTCTTTCTTTTTGTGAAGTGTTTATAGTACTTTATTATAAAATTTGGTTGAAGTATTTTGTCATAGGGTATATGATGGTCAAAGTTAAGTAAAAATACTATATGAAAAAATTAAATAAATATAAAAAATTTAAATGAAACAAATTTGAGGAGAATAATATTGAATATACTCTCCATATAACAAAAAATTTTTAAAAGTAACCTTTGAAATTCCCTACTGGTACTCACCCTTAGCCTGTAGTATATCTCTGCAATTTAAATTTAATTTTTTACTTATTTTAACTTTAAAAAGAAATTGCATATATTTCTGGTAAAAAAGATAAAATATGTTGATATTATATAGTACTATACATATATCTTTTGTGCATTTCCGAGTTTCTAGATTTTTCTCATGTTATCTGTTGGCCTTCATGTGTAATTTGCAGCTTTCACAAAACTCCCCCCCATAATTTCCATTTAATTTCTTATGCTTGCTCTTGATATATTGACACCACAATGAGGAAAGTCATGATGTGGAAGAGATATCTGTACTTTTTGATGCTGATATTGGTGAAATATCCAATAAGCAATCAGTGACAATGTCCTGGTGTTCAGTAGAGAGACCAGTTACATATATATTATCTATACATATGTGTACATATATATGCCATATGCATACAGATTATTAAACCCACGAGAATAGATGAGGTCACCAAGTGAGAGAAAAGATCAAGAGAAAAAATGGTGAGCTCGGTACCCAGACTTGGGGGTGTAGCCACAGTTAGAGGATGTGATAAGATATACTGATGATCGAGTAAAGAATATTGAAAGTGTACAGTCAGTTAGAAGAAGAACTAGGAGAGAGTAATGCCATGAAAAACAGAGAAGATGGTCCATGTATGAGGAGAGAGGTTGGTCAACTTTATCAAATGCTACAGGTTCAAGATTTAGAAGAGACCAGCAATTTTTTGTAACAAGCAGTTTCAGTTAAATGATGAGGTCCAAAACTAGATTGCAAAGTATTAAGAAATTAGTTTTTTCTAGAAGTTTGGATGTAAAAGAGAAGAGAGAGATAAAATGATAGCCTGAGAGGATGGTTGGGTTTAATGAAGGTTTTTTAAAAAATGGAACTGGTATGGGGGCTAATTTGTAGGCATCAGAGAAAGAATCATTAGATAAGGAGAGACTGAAGGTTAGAGAGATGGGTGGATACCTTGCTTTCTGTCCCTTAGGATGAACTGAGAAATGAGAAGTAGCAACAAAGAAGGTTAATTACGCAAAGACCTGACTAGATTAGAAGACACATGGGACTTCTGAGAACTTTTTTTTCCTTGGTATTTTTCTGGCAGGCAGAGTAATAGGCAAAAGCATTGTTCTTCTAGTCTCTGACTTATCTCTAGTGACTGCAAGTGAGACCTGCATGGGCCTAGAACCAGTAGAGTTTGATAATCTAAAAATATCATATTTGTAGGAATACTCATGTGTTGGTGTCTTTAGGGTTCCTGGTAAGAATTCTATCCTCAACCAAATATCAAACATTTACTAATTATTTTAGTGCTAAGGAGGCTGGGGAGAAACAAAGAAAATGCCAAAAAAAGGTCTCTGGCCTTGAGGAAGTTACATACTAAAGGATAATATTTCTATATACAAGCATACTTAAGAGACATACAAAATGGAGGAAAGAGATTCAGAATATTGGGCATCCTATTGTCCACTGCCCAAAAGATCTCAAGTGATGGGCTGAGAAGGGGGAAAATATCAGTAGTATCCTCACATCCCTTAACAGAGGAATATTTCTTTTAAAGGATTGGGAATGCCAAGTATGATTTTCTGAAGAAAAGAGCAATGTCATTAATATCTGCTAATGAATGCAAATCTCACTTTTGACCCAGACTGCATCCTTAATTATGAGAGATCCTGACAGAGTTATGTACCCTTGGTCTTGGATAGATCAATATAAATCCATTCCTAAGAGAAGTAGAACTCTAGGGAAATGCCTCACTAAAGATGGGTCAGTAGGCTCTTTGGCAGGCTGCTTTTACACCGCAGGAGTGAATACAATTTTAGATGGGAGCTGCCTTAGTTTCAGCTGCCCCCTCAGAGTTTGCAGGGAGCGGGGTATCACGATTTCTCTCTGAACCTCATCTTTTAAATGAAGGAAGCTTGATGTTCTCCCCTCCTACCTCAGAAGAGGGACTGTGAAGACTAATTAAAGTTTATTTCTGTTGCTCAGCATTTTGTGTTTTGGGGGAGAATGAGCTCTATTCGCATATTACCATTGCAGCTTGTTGTTTATTTAGCAACTCTCTTGGTAATTTCTGCTGTTTCTAACAAGAATGTGTGCAGCAATCCCACATTACATGGAGGTGGCTAAAAAGACATGTTGTAAATCAGTTTTGTGGGCATGGACAGAAATATTCACTTGGAAATTTCATTTTGATATAATGGTGGGCAGAAGATGGAGGTACAGGAACCTTGTTGTTTTTAAGATGTCTCAGAAGAGAGGGATTTTGCTCCATACATTAGAATGGGGTACATTTACTGAGATGAGTTAATAGAAGGGATTGTGCGCATTTCCAGTAATTCTGACCTTTCAAAGCTCAAAAGGCTGCACAGTCTTCTCCAAAAACTCCTTCACTGAAAAGCAAGATAGGACAAATGCAAAGAGGCAAAAAACAGAGCCCTTTATTAACTGACCATCTGTTAGCTGTAGGTGGGGAGGACTCAGGGTCTTTCCCAGTTTGGAGACTTATGGCATATGCTTACTCAAGGTCAGCCAGGCAGGAAAGGGAAAACTCCCTGGCTGGTGAATATCCTTGGAACAGAGTCTCAATTTCAGCTCAGCAGCCAATCAAAATGGGCTTCTTCATAAGCTAATTGTACCTGAAATAGTGAGAACATCTGTGTATGCTCAATCAGGAAGCACGTCCCTTACATTATATATCATCATACCTTTCTGGCAGCATTATCTCCAGCCTCTTCCAAATGGACTGGCTTCAGGGAAAACACACTACACCACGCATGTTCTGAGGATGGGGTTCTATTGGTCAGACCTTGGTTACATCATATATTCCTCAGCCTTCAAACTTTGACCTAGGATCAATGAGGGGCAGGTATAATGCTGGCAGAAAATAAGAGTGTTGAAGTTCTGAAGTTTATTTGGTTCTTCTGTTTCTCTTAACTTGTTGTATTTTATGTCTTATTCTCATTGCATTTTGCTCTCAGCTCTCTAGGGTTACTTATCACTAAATAAGACTCTTTGGAATTGTCAATGTGGATTTTTCCATGACTCGGTTTACCCTTACTTTTGAGAAACCCCAGTACTAAGCACACCTCTTTTGGGTTAAATGTTAAGCACCATTTGTTTTGGAAGCATCTCTATTGGATGAAAGTTTCCTCTCCGGAAGCCCAGCTCCTGAGTTTGACCCTTGTCTTTAATTTGTTACAGCTGACCATTCTCTAATGTCATAGCTGCTGAATGTTAGGAGGTCTACATACCTGTTTGTGGTGAGTCTGTGTAGGCTTCCCAAAAGGTATAAAGAGACTCTCAGGTTCAGTATCTCTTTGGAGTTGGCGCTAAGAGCTGTGTCTTCTCCTAGGGATATGGTTCCCAGAGCCTTTGATTCTGTATGGAATTTGTTTATGACTCTGTGTAGTGGCCAGATTAATGAGCCTATCCCTTTTTATTTGATTAAAGAGTGGGTTTTCAGACTACTTGGAAATTTTGTATTAGTTATCAGAAGCATAGAATGTTATATTTTTTTGGTCAAATGATGGCATTTCTAATGGGGGAAAGGGAGAAAGGGAGGGAGTTAAGTGATTGTTTTAATGTAGCAGAACAAATTAGTTAAAAAAAAACTAGAAAAAACCTAAGAAATCATCTAGTTTAATTCCCTTGCTTTTAAAGAAGTCATATAACTCTTATGAAGCAGAGCTAGGACTACAACCCAGTTTTTTATCTCTTTTAGGATACCAGTTGTGTTAATGGTTCTAAGTGTTGCTCCTCTGTGGGATGTTTCAGTTTCCAAATCTGCAAAATGAAGGCATTAGATAAAGTAACCTCTAAGTTCTTTATTGACTTCATACCTTGTGGTTTTATGATCTTCTGAGATGCAGAGAAATCTTGAATAGTAGACAAACTGCATCACAATTGGCGGTCAGGAAGATATATTGAAGCAGGAAGCTTTCTATGACTTAGACCAATCTTATTGGACCATATAAATAACTGTCTAAATGACTAATAGTCATATTTAGTCATGTGACCTATAGGATTGGTCTTTCCATCCCCAAGAATGGGCAGCTTTATGAATAAAACAGAAACCAATGCAGCCATACCCTTCTTTTTAGAGAGCACATCAAGGAATGCATTGTATAATCTCTAGATGGTGGTGGCTTAGTGAGGAATATGAGATTTTTGAATATGGAGTTAGACATGGTTCTCCACCTTCCTTGACTATAGAGATTTAAGATTTATATGTCTGTTTTATTATAATTGCTTGCCTGTATCATCACAACAACCCTGTGAAGTAGGTAATACAAGTAATATTACTCCCATTTTAAAGATGAGGAAACTGAGGCTCAGTGACATTAAATGGCTTGTTGAGGATGGCATAGCTTGTTATTGTCAAAGCTAGGATTTGAATACAACTTCCAAATCTAAACTTATTGCTCTTTCCATCTTACTACATTGGCTTTCATTGACTGCACTTTGCTTAGCTTGTATCTTTAAAAATGATTGGAAAACCAGTTGTAAGAAGAATATGTAGCCACCATTTTGTCGTCTTGTCACTCTGTGGTGGCTCTTCAGATATTTATCTTGACCTCTCACCCCCTCCCCAATGCAAATGTGGCTTAGACAAAACATTCTCTCAATGGAGGAGGGGGGAGGAACAACTCTAATGACAAACTTGCTTTTGGAATGCTTTTGCTCCTTTTTATTTGCGGAATGCTCTTTTGTTTTGCCCTTTCTTCAGTTGTTCTGTACACTTCTGAGTAACTGTCATATTGTCTTTGTGTATCTAGACAGCTGTTTGGTGGATCAATTTTTGCCTGCCAATTTATGATTTATGTTATAAAAATGGATGCCTGAAAATATTAAACACTGAGAAATTCCTACTGCCCCACTTTCCCATGCAGTATTGTATTCTGGTCTAGGGAAGTAATAGTGACTATAAATGATTTCCAATTCAGTGAAAAATAAAGTCCATTCTTGAACCTTCCTTATTCTGTGTGCCTATGGTATTTATATAATTTATATATTTTTTCTCCATGTCATAGTAGTTAAATATGTCTCCTGAGAGGATGTGTATAGGGCATAAAACAATAACATTTGTATCTACCAGCAGTGCTGAGATGGCAACTTCCTGAAGGACTTTTCTCTATTGGTCCAAGATTATGATCATATACTAGATGATCCTTTCTGATTCAGAATTTACTACAAATAGGGTGATTTCCTGATAACTTAAAACTCTTTTTTCTTGATCATTTAATTTCTAACTGATTTTGAGAGCTGCAGTGCACATTGAGGATTCAAAAGGGATAAATTTTAAACTCAAACCTTCTCAAAGAAGTCAGCTGACAAGTGTTTTGGAGAGGCAGTGGGGTACGATGGAAAGAACACTGGTTCTGGAGTCAGTGGTCCTGTGTTCCAATAGCATCTCTCACTCCTTTTGTGGTAGAAGAAATTATTTAAGCTTCCTTACCTCAGAATCATTACATGTAAAAATAGTGTGTTAGGTTAGCTATCTTCTGGAATCTTTTCCCTTTCTAAAGTTATGGTCCTAGTTGGATATTTACTTTATATTCTTTCTCTCAAGTACTATTCCAATGCCTCATGGTGGTATAGAAGTAGACATCCTAGCTAGGAGCTCTTTCTGAGAGTTAGTCTAAGATTTCCTGGAGACATATCTGGGTAGGGACACATGAGCTCGAAAAAAGAGTGAATTTGAGGTGTCTGCCTCCAAAACTGAATCCAAACCATCTAAGCCAGAGCCTGGGGTACAGGGCAATAGGTCAAATCTAGAAAAGGAAGCAGTGATCACAAATCATTTCAGCAGGAACAGGTCATGACATTTCTGACAAGGTTAGAGTCTACTATAATAGCAGAATTATCTAAAATTATTGTGAACTTTACAAAGTTTCTCATGCTATTCTTTGACCAAAATATAAAGATGTGGGCTAGGTGATAATATAGGTAGATAAACTGGAGACATGGATCAAACTTCAAAGGATAATTGTTAGTAGTTTGATGTGACCATTGAAGGAGCTTTCCAGTAGACTACCTTAGGGGTCTGTGCTTGGTCCTTTGCTACCTAACATTTTTACTAATGATTTGGATAAATGTATAAGTGGAATACTTGTCAGAATTACAGATGATTTTGAGTGGCTAATGAATGGTGGTAGGGTTGATTTATAAGATGAAATTTATTAGAAACAAATACAAAGTTATACTCACATTAAATAAAATCACCTTCACAAGTATACATTGGAGAAAAGATTGCTAGCTAACTATTTGCCTGTAAAAGATACTGGAATATTTGTGGACAGACTATAAGTTCAGAATTAATCCTTAATGAGATAGGGCAGTTCATGAAATATGAACTAAAGTCACATGAAGACAGGTAAGGTATCTAAGAATAGGAAGGTGATAGTCCTGCTACAATTTGCTCTGGCTAGACCACAGCTGGAGTTTTATGGCATCACATTTTGGTAGGCCATTAAAAAGCTAAAGAGCATCTGCAGGAATATTATCAGTATAATGAAGGTTCTTGCATGTATTCTATGAAGATTAATCGAATAAAGTAGGCATTGAGCAAGGGGAGAGAAGACTCAGGAGAGACATGATAATTCTCTTCAACTATTTTTAGGAACTTAAGAGAAGGATTAGAACTGAATATGAAATATACCACCAATCTCTTAACCAGAGAATTGATGGGATTAAAATGCAGAATGAGACATGCATTTTTGAACTTGGCCAATGTGGGAATTTGTTTTAGTGGACCAGGCATATTTATTATGAGGATTTTATTTTATCTTTTAATGTTCATTGTGGGGCAGTGGGAGAAAAAGGAATAATTTTCAAAATGAATAAATGAATTTTTTTTACAAGAAATTAGATTTGTTGTGCTTGACCTCAGTGGACAGAACTAATAATTATGGGTAGAAATGACAAAGAGACATTCAAGTTGAATGTAAAGGGAAACAGATCACTTCATAACAATTATATTTATCTTTAGAGAGATGGGTTGCTTAAAAATGTAGTTTTGGGTGGGTGGTGGGGCAGCTGGGTAGCTCAGTGGATTGAGAACTAGGCTTAGAGACAGGAGGAACTGGGTTCAAATCTGACCTCAGACACTTCCTATCTGTGTGACCCTGGGCAAGCCACTTAACCCCCATTGCCTAGCCCTTACCGCTCTTCTGCCTTGGAACCAATACACACTATTGATTCTAAGATGGAAGGTATGGGTTTAAAAAAATGTAGTTGGGTTTCCTTCTCCTTAATAGAGGTTATTTAAAGGACCAGTTTTTGGGTTTGTTGAAGGTCTGATTTTTGTTCAAGTATGGGTTCTTTAGAGTACCTCTAACAACTTTTCAAACTCTGGCATTTGGTATTCCTTTGTTTTTCTCATCTCCCTCACAGCTCATTTTCGGCATAAACAACATCAGCGAAGGGATTTCTTGACGACTAAAACCTATTAATAATCTGCTGTCGTTTTTGTTCTCAATAAAATCATAGCCACTTAGGACACTTTAACCTTTCTTAAATCACATTCTTCTCCCATTGAGAAACCGCAAGAAGAGGTCACTTGATGCTATTTGATGTCACTGAAGTCGGAAGGGAAATGCAAGAAATGGAAGGGGCATTAAACTGGATTTAATTTTATGAAAAAATTACCACAATATTAAAATATCTCGAGTAACTAGTAATCAGTGTTCCCAAGTAAGTTGGTGTTTCCTGAGGGAGATTTTGATTTCAGACCTTTTATACATCAGTACTTGCTTCTCTTTCCTCAAAATAATAATAATACTTTTATTTGTTCCACCAAAGGACAGGAGATAAGAAATAGACTTGTGATATAATTGATGTAGGTATTTCTCAGATGAGGAAATTGTCTCTATTGATTCAGGATGGTACCTTTTCTGAAACTTGTTTTAGTACTCTAATGGTGCTGAAGCGTTAGATGACTTGCCTAGGGTCACGAAGTCAATATGTGTCAAAAGTGAGATTGTAATACAGGTCTTCTTAGCTCTGAGATCAGCTTTTTATTCATTGTGCCATGCTACCTAATATGTTCAACATAAATTGTCAAAATCTTAGTTTTACTGGAAGGAATCTGGAGCTGAATAAAAATATAAGATCCAAGATCAGATGAGGAGGTAAAAAATCAGCCTTGCATTTAAAGCAGAGCTATACTGAGACCTTTAGTTACTGGATACATAAAAATATGTCATTTTGGTGAAGGTGAAATTTTGAGCTTGGGCCAGAACAAGGGTATAGGAAAAAATAAAGGGATAGTGGGGCAGCTGGGTAGCACAGTGGAGTGAGAGTCAGGCCTAGAGACAGGAGGTCCTAGGTTCAAACCCGGCCTCAGCCACTTCCCAGCTGTGTGTGACCCTGGGCAAGTCACTTGACCCCCATTGCCCACCCTTACCACTCTTCCACCTATGAGACTATACACCGAAGTACAAGGGTTTAAAAAAAATAAAGGGATAGAGAGACAAGAGGTCATGATGTGAGTGAAGAGAAGGTTTAGTAGTGAAATAGTGGGAGAAGTGGAAAGGGATTGGGATCAAGGAGATGAATTTAAAGTTCTAGATTGTGGAGTTAAAATAGTTGTGGGTGCTGGTGAGGTCTAAGGTATAGATAAGGTATCTTTGTGGGTGACTGAGGGAAGAGTGAAAATGGAGAACATAAAAGTTGAGGTTGATGAACTGAGAGGCTCACAGTTGGGTAGAACCTTACCATAAATATTGAAGTCCACTAGGATGAGGCCAGGGGGTGGTGTGGAGAAGACATTGGGCTAAGTATCAAATTCACTTAGAAAGACCTGGGGCAAATGGGTGACAGGATCTGGACAGAGTAGATTTCAAAGATGGAGATGTCACAAAATTATGCTAATGCGAGATGGACTAGAATTAGTGAGCAAGGTAATATACTATCTGTTCTTCCTGGTCCATGTATAAATGTGCCTGGGTTGGGGGTGGGAGGGCAGGGAAGGTAGGGTGGAAAAGTAAAGGGAGGACAGAAGCAGTAGCCAGTATTAGAAATTGTGTGTACATGAGGTGCCTCCAGGAGAAAGATTTATAAAAACTAGAAGATATGAAAAAGAAGTTATGAAAAGAAATCTAGGCTGAACAGCTGAAGTTCTGGGTATAACTAAAAGGGGAGAGTATGGAGAATACAGGAGAATAAAAATCAAAGAGAATTCTGAGTTAGATAAGCATGAGATTGAGGAAAGGTAGTAGAGAAGAGGTTTTTCTTTGTCTTTGCATTGACTTGGAATCTTAGGAATTATGGGAATGAGAAGTATGACAGCCAAAGGCTAGATATGGAGTTGAGAAAGGAATGGGGAAGAGTATAATTAGATATGGAGAAAGTAAAAAAAAATATTTGAGCCATTACTGAATGAATATAAGTTTTTAAAAAGTGTTCTGATTTTCATTCAAACCACGGTGTTGGGGGGATAAATATTTCTAATTAACCTGATGTTTGCAAAAATTTTATGGAGATGATAATGGTTAACCCCACAGGGTATTTCTGGGTGGAGCAAGGAAATTTGGGGATATAGAGCAAAATCAAAACATGGTTCATTTCTCCTTTATTCATTGTAGGGAAACTGATTCACTAGCAAACTAATTTCTGTTATAATGCAAAGGGAAAAACCTGAGGCTAACTTTTTTCTATTAGCAACTGGGCTGACAGAATCATTAAATTCTAGGAATGCATTCCATAGGTTATGACTGCCTGTAGTAACCTCTAGCAAATACTTGATGAATAAAAAAAGCTATATAGTCTTCTCATGGTCAGTGCATACTTGCACTTATTATGTGCTCTTCTATCTATGGGCTTACTTTCTCCCATATTTTGATTGGCATATTAGTGTGGCATGCAAGCTAGCATCAAAGTAGAATTAAGTATTTTTGATACTTCATAACCATAGATCTAAGATTCAAAATATGAGAAAATAAAATTATAGATATTATAAGAAAGGCAGCTAGGTGGCATGTTGGATGGAGTTTTAGACATTAAGTTAGGAAGACTTGAGTAGTTCAAATCCTGCCTCAGAGAATTCCTAGTTGTGTGACCTTCAACAAGTTTTTTTGGCAGATGAGTTTTACCTCATATGTAACATGGATATAATTGCTACCACTTACCTCATAAGATGTTGCGAGGATCCAGTGAGATAATACACTTAATGCACCTTGTAAACCTGAAAGTGCTATATAAATGTATATTTGTATGTTAATTTAATTCTATTACACATAGTCTATATGTTTATTTATTTTTGTTATCAGATCTTCCATCCCTCTGCCCCTTTCCCTTTTGAAACACTTGCTACATGGCACAGTAATGGACTATAAATGCTTAAGGTTATCTTTTTTTTTCACCAGAGGTGTGGCTTGGAGCAATTTCATATGAACCAGGACAAAGAATGCCATCTTTGCAAGGATTTCCAAGCCTGATGAACTTATTATACGTAACATACTATATATAAACACCTTGGTTCAATAGCAAAGCCCTGTGTATTGAAGGTCCTCTTTATGATAGAATGCTAAAAGAGCCCTTCTGTATATTTCTAGTACTAGTCCCCTTATTTTTGTGCTTAGGGGAAGAATTAGACTGGTTGGTGTTGACAGATGTGGAAAAGTAGGTGGAAAATATGAAAATGAAGGAAAAGGAAGAAGATGAAGGGAAAAAAATGAAGCCACATAATTGTTGTTAGCTTCAGCAGACATAAGGGATGAAACAAAAAGTGATGAAAAATGTCACTTCTGGTGAGCCTTGGGGCAAATAATGTGGGAGTAGTCTTAGACCAAATCGCATACTGTGACATTGTCTGAAAGGCTATAAATACCCTTTGTCACCCCTAATAAAACAAGAGAGATTGAATGACTTACTAGAGACAGTGGAAGGTAGCTGTCAGGCATCCTACAGTACACCATAATAAGGCATAGTCCCTAGACAGGTACACAATAGAAGTTGTATCGTCTAGTTCTGGGACCTCAGGTATTAGCCAAGGTTACTGTAGGAGTGAAGCCAAAGTGACAAAATGCTGAAATGCATCTGAGATATGGAAACATTGGGAACTAAAAGGTTGGTGTTGTAAAATAAAAGAATTCTTGTAAAAGTCTCTTTGGAGAATGTATAGTATAATTGAAATCATTCAGAGCAATGTTGCACTCATCACTTTGTTCCAGGTTACAGAGCACTTTACTTAATTTCTGTCTTAGCTTGGGAAAACTGACTTCAACCAGATATCTAGGAGCCTGCTTGTTGCCCTGGTGAAAGGATGCTCGATTTATGTAGAAAGCCTCTCTCCATAACTTGCCTTTTCTGGCTCCCTGCCTTTCAGAATGCTTCCGTGCCCTTTTCTTAAAAACTTTAGCCATTAAAAAATCACTTGTGATTTCTTTTTTTTTTTTTTAATTTTGCTTTTCAGAAAACTTATTGTTTACTTGTCTCCTGTTGTCTACTTTCTGGGCTTCTCCTACTTCTGACTCCCATTTTGGTCCTTTTCCTGATAAGAAAAGATATTCTCACACACAATGGGATGAACTCTCCTATAGGCTACCACACAACTAGTGAAGAAGGGCACATGCATAATAATCTATGTGACCAAGGAACACAAATGTAGGGGCATACAAGTATAAGCAAGATGCCTTTGTTGGCTAGAATAACGCAGCTCATGTCCTTTGGTGAGTTAATGATACTGCTTTCCGCTGGATGGTATGTTTCTGTTTTCTTCTGGACTTGTTTTCTCTATATATAGACTGTTGGTCTTGTGGTTCCTTTGTTGCTTTCTGCTACCATCTTGTTTCAGTGAAGTAGCCTCTTCAGGAACATCTGCTTTCTACTAACACCTTATTAGGATGGTATGACTAGAAAACCTTTTCCTAAAACTGAAGGCTTCCTAATTCATTGCTAATGGGTATGCACATGCCAATCATATCAAGTTTAGTAAGTAGCAATAACTAGTAGGAATCCACAGATTAACATTATTATTTCTTTTGATTACTTTTCTTCTGGTGCCAATTCTAGTCTCTAGCTAAGTCCTTGATCTTAGGCAACTATCTGACTTATAATTAGAAAATTTTTTTGTTTCCTGTTAAATCTATGATTATGTTTCCCAAATTCACTTTAGGAACATAAAAACCTTAGAAGAATTGAGTGGAATTGGCCTTTCCCTTTGTCTCAAAATATTAATCAACAAGCAAATGAAACCAGGGGCGAGAAGTTAGGTGAAGCAAAGATTGCTGGCTTCTATTTATTATCTATATATCTCCCTTTATTATGTATATTTCACAGTCAGTTTTCTTTTTGTAAAAGCAAAATAGGCAAGCCATATAGGAGGAAAATAAAGGTTCAAATTGATTCTGATACTTTTGATAAATGGGGTAAAGTGAAGTGAAGCTCAAAGATGAACTTCCCTTCAGGGCCAGGCACAAGGAACGCTAAAGAGACTCTTGTATAGAAAATTAAACTTTTTATTTAAAATATACATAAGGGTAAAAGGATATCTAATTCTAAGGGATTCTAACTCCACCCAAATAAATTCCCAGGTTCCAAAAGGAACCACTTCTCCTGTGGTTCATAGGCTACACTAATTCTTCCTGATCTAACTAACAAAATTTTATACTATTCTAACTAAAATTACCACTATAATTCTTAACTTCACCTTTAAGTTATAAAATAGCTGAGGCTAGCTAGTTGAGTCTCAACAAGAATCAGATTAGGACTCTGAGCCTTAACAGACTCAGAGTTCAAGCCAAAGACCAGACTTTCTTTTTTCTTTTCAGAGTTTAAGCAATCTATACACAGTAATAGATAAATGAATAGTGTTTCCCAAGTTGGAAAAGAAAACACTCCCTTCCTTCAAGTCTTTTATTCAGACAGAGATAGAGAGAGGCAAAGATGTTACCTTCTCCAGCCCTGCAAGAGAAAAGAACCTGTGTGTGGCTCTGTCAATTGCCAGAAGCCAACCGTCAGAATGCCACACCCAGAGAGTGAAACTGTCATAGAATAACTGTTACAACTGCCAACAGTTGAAGTGAACACTTTCTCTCAGCTCTGTTTGAAACTCCAATTCTTCTTCAAGCCAGCTTCTCTACTTCTTATCTCTAAACTAATACAATAATACTTATTTTCTAATATCATTCTTATATTTTACATGCTAGATTCTCTTTACAGAGATTTTAGGATCACTGGGCAGGTTCAGATGCCCCTTGTCTAATCTTCCTATAAAAATGATATCCCAATTTTCATTAGTAGAAGAACTTAATTCCTTTAGTCTGGGATATCAATACCTCTTAAGATACAATGTTCTCTATTATAAAGATGATCAACTGTGAAAGACATCTACTCTGATGAAGATGATCCACATAATTCCAAAGGATCTAGGATGAAAAATGCTATCCACTTTGAGAGAGAGAATTAATGAATGCTGATTAAAGCATATTTTAAAAACTTTATTTTTCATTTTTTATTTTGTGTGCTTTCTTTTGCAACATGGCTGATATGGAAAATCTTGTATATGACTTCATATATATAATTGATATATTACTTGTCTTCTCAATGAAAGGGAGAAAGGAGAGGGAGGGAGGAATAAAATTTAGAGCTCAACTATTTCTTAAATGAATTTAAAAAATTTTACATGTAATTTGAAAATATTTGATCAAATAAAAATATATTTTAAAAGATACAATTGCATTCCTTTCCCTCTCTCCCAATTCTAATGTAGTCCTTATACTCGTTCATGTGAAATGAGGATCTAAGAGCAAGTTTTAATAGGGGAAGAAGATGGAAGAATATAAAGGTTCTTGGTACTGGGGAGAGAATAATTTGGTCCTTTATCCATTTCAGTTCTTTACTGATATATGATCATGGATGGGAAGGGAGGAGAGGCTTGAAGTAATGAAGATAACCTATGGTTTTGCCATCAAAGTTTAAATGCTAACTCCAGGAACCTAAGGTTCTTTTTGTGCTTTTATTTATGAATTTCATAAAGCAGTGATGCCAAAATTTGGGCCACAGAAATCCAAGTAAGTAGGGTATATAAAATAATGAGGGTAAGAAGTCATGGAAAAGAGTGAAAAAGAATTCCAGGGAGAAAAACTCAGTTACTTACATTCTTACTACATATTCATCTCTTTTAGATATCAAATAGCAACAAAATTCTACTCTGATGTAGCCACCAAACAGGAAGGTCTTTGGCTGTTTTTTTTAAAATTACCATTTGGATAATCTTTTTGCTATTATCCGTCAAAGTTATATCCAAATTCCACAGCTTTCCTCCAAAAAACAAGTCACATCTAGGGTACCCCCTCTTTCGTTGAATCTATTCCCATACAACCAGCTCACTCAGTTTTTTGGAGTTCACTAATTATTTTACTGCAGTGTGAGGGAATTTTAGGTCAGGAACCATATTAAAATTATGGAAGTGATAGGAACATAGTTTATGATTTGGCTTTTTTCACTTTCCCTGATTCCAACTTTTAAAACTAAAATTAGAATTGTTTCTTCCAGATTTTCTGGCCACTTAGAAAGCCTTATCCAGTTCATCCCTTGTTCCAAGATCAACACTACACTTCTCATGCAAGTCACAACCCCATGGTTTTCCTGGATTTTGCTTACAAGCTATGGCAATTGTTACCAAGCTGGAAAGGTTTGAGGTTAGGTTAGATAATGGGCAGAGTTTCTGTCTTCTGAATATCAACTTGATAAGTTCAGAAGATAGCTTCATCAGAAATCTGGTCTCCAGTTAAAGCATATTTTGGGGCACAGTCACTCATGAAGACCAAGGTGTAGTGAGGTTATGATCTTTATTAATGCAGACAGAACCCATTCCAAGGAAATGGTAGATTTTTCACATCTCCCTTAATATTACTTCTCTAACATTTACTTATTTTATAGTGTTTGGAATTATTATTCTGGAGCCATTCTCACACAGTATGTGTCATTGGTTAGAAGCCAACATATATTGCTTCTCATTTGCCTTTTATGTATCATTCACATTTTACTAAATATTTTTAAAGTAGTTTAGTGACATCAAAAAATGTGGATCATCAATTTAGAGTTGAAAGAGACCTCGGAGGCCATTTATTCTAAAGTCCTCATCTTACATATAAGGAAACTGAGGTCATAGGGGTTAAGTGAGTGACATATTTAAGGTCATGCAGAAATACTAGTGTGAGATCTGAACCCATTCTCCAATTAAATTCTATTGTTCTTTCTTTGCAAATTGTTACAGCCTAAGTATCAGGTCTACTGAATTCTTATGCTAGATCCATCACTTACAAATTTTGTGGTATTAGACAAATTAAAATTTCTTTGGACTTCAGTTTCTTTTTCTGTAAAAGGAGGGAGGCAGAATTACCAAACTTAGAGCCAAAAGCAATGTTGAGGTTATCTGCCCAGACACTATGCTCCAAGAAGAGAAAGGGACCATTCTCTCTATCTTTTAGAAGCAGCATGGTGCTGTGGAAAGAGTGCTGAACATGGTGGCAGAAAAAGCTGAATTCATATTCTACCTCAAATTCAAATCCTACTTATCATATTAGCTTGGGAAAGTCACTTATCCTCTCTCCACTTTAATTTTCTCTACAGCAAAATAGGGAGAATAATAGTATGTGCTCCACAGAGTTGTTAATATTAATATGAAAAATATTTTGAAAATCTTAAAGTACTTTATACATTATATATGCACATATACAGTAAAAATGGGCTTGGAGCTGGGCAGAACTGTGCCCTCAGTGCAATAGCTGATTTCATGAAGTCCTTTTCTCCTTTTAGTATGTGCAGCTCTCTGATGGGATCTGAGGGTTGGTGTTGCTGTGGATTACTAAAGCTGCCTTTCCTCAGTGAATCTAATTTGTCCTTGGCTTCTCAGGCAGAACTTAGATAGCAGATAAAAAATATGCCCTACCCCACTCCTTCCAACAAAAAAAGAAAAAAATTGTGCAGCTGGTCATTACTTCTCCAGGGACGCTAGTACTAATACAGAGAGGAAGTCCACATCTTCAAACTTCTCACAGTTCACAAGGTCATTCTCTGGTCAAAAGAAGCTCATTCTTCTCTCTCTCTCTCTCTCTCTCTCTCTCTCTCTCTCTCTCTCTCTCTCTCCCCTTCTCTCCCCTTCAACAAGTGATTCTTTTTCAGAGGTTTGGCTAGAGCTCCTCTACCACTAGACTGGTCAGCTACTGGAATGCCAAATTTTGCTTGGATTGCCATTGGAATGCCCAAAACTAAAAAGCTTTATCCATACCTCAAAGGGTTTCACTGATTCTTTTCAACCAATTAGAAGACATCTCCTATGGGATGTGATTTGTTTCTATTTAGTTTATTCCTAGTTTATACCTTTTATTAATTTGATTCTGTGACAATCAGAAAGGCACTGACACCTGATAAAGGTATCATGCTATGGAGAAACTTATTAGTTACCCTGATTAGGGTCTAGGAAACTGTCCTCTTAAACATGGATTACCTCACTTGAGCCTCCCCACAACCATGGTACCCCCATCTTGCAAAGGAAGAAACAGGAGCTTACAAAGGCTACACTATCATTTGTCTGTGGTCATGTACCTAAGTACATGTAGAATTTGAGGCTAGGTCTAGAATATTTGAACCACTTTACTTTAAGAAAGACCCTGGAGTGGGGGCAGCTGGATAGCTCAGTGGATTGAGAGCCAGGCCTAGAGACAGGAGGTCCTGGGTTCAAATCCAGCCTCAGACACTTCCCAGCTGTGTGACCCTGGGCAAGTCACTTGACCCCCATTGCCTACCCTTACCACTCTTCCACCTATGAGTCAATACACAGAAGTTAAGGGTTTAAAATAAAAAAAAGAAAGACCCTGGAGTAGATAATATTTTCTCTCAGTCTTGAACAACCTCTCCAATGGAAAGATCTCTAAATCAACTGCTTCTCTTAGTCAGCAACTGTATTTTTTGTTTTTCTCTCACACAAACTTCAGTTCCTTCTATTTTCAGAGTTGGTGATTGGAAGAACGCCAGGGTCTAGAGAATATGGGAAAGCCTTAAAATACTTATGGTACAGGAACACTTGGCAAGAGTCTGAAGAACTAGGTGCTAAGTCTGACACTTCCACTCTATGACCTTGAGCAAATCATTGTACCTTTCTTTTGGATCATTGATACGTATCTCATGGGCATATCAAGAAGTATTGGATATAATATCAAACATATGTTTTTAAAGTTTGTGTTGTTTTGGGAACTTTCTGGAAATAGGTTCTGCACAAATACAACACATTATTATGACTTGAGGTACTTCATAGCACATATGACTGAATTTAAAAATATGCCAACATGTGGGATGTAACCTTGTAGGTGTATGTGACTATAAATGCAGAGCCTGAAATAGAAATAGGAATACATAATGTTGCTTAGCAATGTAAATGAAAATAGAGGTCTGAGGCAGAAAAATAGATGTAATTCACTAGAAATAAAGGCTTGTTAGAGTTGTGATTCGGAATTTTACCTGTAATTATAAATATGAACTCTTTACCCTCAAAATTCTGGGTTTACTATTATTGGCAACCTGAGATGCAAAAGTTTGAGTGAAAGTGCTATGGGATTTATAAACCTTGGCTAGATATGGTTTCCGAACAATAGACTCATAAAATGTTATAGGTGGAAAAGACCTTTGGCTTTTTCTAATCTTCCTTCCCATGGCTGGGACCCACTTACTCTGTTTAAGGTCCATCTCATAAAGTTTATTGCAAAGTCTAGGTATTTTTTTTGCTGTATTATTTGGGTTCATACAATCAGCAATTTAGAGATGAAAGCAACCTTCAGGGATTATTTCACAGATATAAAGTAATTTGTCAGAGGGAGTAAGTGGCAGAAGCAGTATTTGAACTCAGTTCCTCTGACTCCAAATTCAGTACTCTTTCTACTGTGCTACATTATTTGTTTATGTACAAACAATCTCATGCACTTCACTTGGGGACATTTGTAGGTATTGGACAAGTCAGTAAATCAACAATCACTTATGTATCTTTGATACATTAGGACTGATTGTCAAAAGTTTCATTGGAGAAAAAGCTTAGAATTGAGTTTTAAAGGAACTGAAGGTCTGTAGGAGGGAAGAGATGAAGGAACATATTGTTCTGGGGCATGGGAAACATTTGGGGAAAGAGTTGGAGAGCATATAATCTTGATCTGTTTATTGCCCAAACAAAGTGAAACCAAACACTGTAGATCAAATGACATTCTCTATAAGATAATAAAACAGACATTTAGAATAGACTTATAGAAAAATAACCTGATCTAATATGGCTTATACTGCAATTTTTAGCTCAGTCCTATAATGTCAATCTTAAGAGGTTAAGTGACTTGTTCAAATGTCACACTATTTAAAACAAGATAGAATTAGAATTCAGGTATCTTTAACTTTATAGATGTCTTGACTTTTTAAACTCCATGATCTCTTTTTTATTTGTTGTCTTTACTGTTATTTAAATATTGTATTGGGCAGCAAGAGGTAGAAAGAGAAACACCATTTAAAATCATCCTAGACAATATAAAATACTTAGGAATCTATCTACCAAAACAAACACAGGAATTATACCAACACAACTACAGAACACTTTCAAAACAATTAAAACTAGAGCTAAACGATTGGAAAAACATAGACTGCTCATGGGTAGGATGAGCTACCTATAATATAACATAATATAACATAATATAATATAACATAATTAAATGACCATTCTACCCAAATTAATTTACTTATATAATGCCATACCTATCAAACTACCAAAAAACTTTTTTACTGAATTAGAAAAACTATAACAAAGTTTATTTGGAAGAACAAAAGATCAAGAATATCAAGGGAAATAATGAAAAAAAAACATGAAGGAAGGTGGCCTAGCAGTACCACATATTAAACTATACTATAAAGCAGGGTCATCAAAACAATATGGTACTGGCTAAGAGACAGAAGGGAGGATCAGTGGAATAGACTTGGGGTAAGTGACATCAGCAAAACAATGTATGATAAAACCAAAGAGCCCAACTTTTGGGACAAAAATCCACTATTTGACAAAAACTGCTGGGAAATTTGGAAAACAATATGGGAGAGATTAGGTTTAGATCAACATCTCACACCCTACACCAAGGTAAATTCAGAATGGGTGAAAGAATTAAATATAAAGAAGGAAACTGTAAGTAAATTAAGTGAACACAGAATAGTATACTTGTCAGATCTCTGGGAAAGGAAAGATTTTAAAACCAAACAAGAGTTAGAGAAAATTACAAAATGTAAAATAAATAAGTTTGATTATATCAAATTAAAAAGTTTTTGTACAAGGGAAAACAATGCAACCAAAATCAGAAGGGAAACAACAAACTGGGAAAAAAATCTTTATAACAAAAAATTCTGACAGGGGTCTAATTACTCAAATATACAAGGAGCTAAATCAATTGTATAAAAAAAATCAAGCCATTCTCCAATTGATAATTGAGCAAGGGACATGAACAGGCAATTTTCAGACAAAGAAATCAAAAGTATCAATACACACATGAGAAAGTGTTTTAAATCTCTAATAATTAGAGAAATGCAAATCAAAACAACTCTGAGGTACCACCTCACGCCTAGCAGATTGGTTAAAATGATAGCAGGGGAGAATAATGAATGTTGGAGGGGATGTGGCAACATTGGGACATTAATGCATTGCTGGTGGAATTGTGAACTGATCCAACCATTCTGGATGGCAATTTGGAATTATGCCCAAAGAGCAATAAAAGAATGCCTGCCCTTTGATCCAGCCATAGCATTGCTGGGTTTGTACCCCAAAGAGATCATAGATAAACAGACTTGTACAAAATATTTATAGCTGTGCTCTTTGTGGTGGCAAAAACCTGGAAAGCAAGGGTATCCCTTCTATTGGGGAATGGCTGAACAAATTGTGGTATATGCTGGTGATGGAATACTATTGTGCTCAAAGGAATAATAAACTGGAGGAATTCCATGTGAACTGGAAAATCCTCCAGGAATTGATGCAAAGTGAAAAGAGCAGAACCAGAAGAACATTGTACACAGAGACCAATACACTGTGGTAAAATAGAATGTAATGGACTTCTGTACTAGCAGCAATGCAATGATCCAGGACAATTCTGAGGGATTTATGGTAAAGAACGCTACCCACATTCAGAGGAAGAACTACAGGAGTGGAAACACAGAAGAAAAACAACTGCTTGAACACAAGGGTTAATGCAGACATGATTGGAGATGTAGACCGGAAAGGACCACACCAATGCAAATATCAATAATATGTAAATAAGTCTTGATTGATAACACATGTTAAAACCAGTGGAAATGTGAGTTAGCTTTGGGGGGGGGTGGAGTTTGAGGGAGTGAAGGGGAAAGGGATAAATAAATAAATAAATGTTGTATGGGTGCTGTGCTTCTTTTAGTGCTATATGTTGGTTCTGCACCTGGAGTGTAAGTTCCTTGAGGGCTGAGATCATATCTTGAATTTCTTTTCATAGCATTTAGCACAGTCCTTTGCATGCATTAGGCACTCAATAAAGAACTCTAAATTTGATTTTACTTTAATGAAAATTAGAAATTTTCAAGAAAGAAAGAAGAATAGATTTTCCCATAAATAATAATGTTATGATAAAGGTGTGGCGGAAGGAAAACATACAGTATGACCTTTTATTTTTTGAGAAACTAATGTGTTTCGAAATGCCTTATGTAAGTTGAAAATCATGCATAATAGCAAACCCAATTATTTAATAAGTATTTTTATAGAAGCATACCAAGGAACTTAATGACTTTTCTTAGGTTTACCAGAGCTAAAGTATCACTACTCTTGTCCTTTGGAGCCATTATTAACTAAAAAGCATTAATAAAATAAAGAGAGGGACTTCTCTGACTTGGACATGACTTGATACCAGCAAGAACTCTGGACAAAGTCTGAGATAAGAGCTGATGCTTTGTGAAAAATAATGTAATGACTCACATTAACCCTTCTCAGAGCAAGAATGAGTGTGATTGGGGCAAACTGCTGTAAAACTTTGTGCCACCTAGGAAAATGGGGTGTATTTAGTATGTAATTTTAAGTTATTGTTTTACATGTTTTTCTGTCTTTATTTCTTTTTGATTATGAATCACATATACCTGAATTTGTTTGTGTTGCATTTGTGTAAAATGAGGTCTTGCTATATTTGGAAAGAGGGAGGTTAAGAAAGAAAATTATATAGCAATGGTTGTCTTGGAGCTAGTGGATGACCCTTTGACATCTTTTCTGTTGGGGATGTTGTGGTCAGTGCCTAAAGGCTCCAAAATAAGAAGAATTACATGTCTAAGAAAAAGTTGAGGAATAGGATAAAACATACAGAGAAGCAAACATGGATCCTATCATTTCAGATGGGATAGACCCATAAGTAATTGATGTTTATGGGTCATGCTTATTGGTTTTGTAATTTTGAGTGACTTTCTTTCCTGTTCATGTTGAAGAGGTTATGAATCTGACATAACATAGAGACAAAACAAAGCAAACCCAAATACAGTAATTCAAATAATAAATATTCTAGACAGTCTCATTTTAGTTTATGGGATTTTAGCTTCTGTAGGAATAAGGTTGCATTTCCTTCCCATGAGTGTATCTAACATATGTAAAGCCATCTAATGCAAAATTTTAACAGAAGATGAGTTTGCTACTTTGGTTATATTTTGTGTGAGGTTGTCATGGTTTATATTTACTCATTTTTGAATATTTCCAGGGAAAATGCCTATTTCTCTGGTCTCACCTCTCACCTCTTTATATTGAGACTTGTTCTATATTATGGTGATTTGGCTTTACCCACCACATCCTGGAACTGGTTGTTTAGACCCCAAACTCAGTCCTTCATGTGACTCCAAGATTGAATCACTCCTTTGGGAGACTCATATTATTTTTTGTTTTAGTTTTTCTTTTCTTTAAAAAAAGGCTTCTCATCTTCTGCCTTAGAATCAATACTATGTATTGGTTCCAAGGAAGAAGAGTGGTAAGGGCTAGGCAATGGGGGTTAAGTGACTTGCTCAGGATCACACATCTAGAAAGTGTCTGAAGTCAGATTTAAACCCAGAATCTCCCATCCCTGGACCTGGCTCTCAAACCACTGAGCTATCTAGCTGGCCCATGTTTTAGTTTTTTTCTTTCTCGTTCAGCGAGCTATCTGTATCAGACTTCTTAAATACCAAAGTAATTTTAAAGTGTACTAAAGTCATTTAAGTTGTAGAATGTCTTCTAAAAGAGAGGTATCAAACTCACCTTAGTGCATAAACTAGTGCATAAACTAGATGTAAATGTAATTGGGAAATGTTTAATAAAATAAATAAAAATACAATACAATACAATAATGTTAACTTATGGTTTTCTAAATCAACATGTGGCTGGACAGGGTTCTATTGATATTTGAACTTTAGAATGCTACTCTAGAAAACCTTAAGGACCTCAGCACCAAGGGGTAGAGTGTGGTAGGAAATATATGCCAACCATTTGCCTCCAACTAAATTAGGCTAATTTTTCCTTAAAAGATATTGAGAATTTCCTTTCTACTTGGTTGGTTCAGGGTACTAAAGGCTCAGATTGTTAGCAATAGTTACTCGACATCTGATTATAAAGAAGCAATGAAGAGCTCCAGGGGCTCCCTGATGCTTGATTATAATAGGCAATTTAGGTAAGGGAGCTTCATTCATTTGAAACAACTTTAGGTGTCCTCAATGCCTATCCTTATTGAATATTCTTCTATACTCAGTAAATCTCTTTTAAAAATTGTTGAATGATCTATGAGTTCCTCATTTTGTTCCAACCCAAATTACCAGGGTCTGCTCTGAATTTGGCCCATTTAAGAAAATTGAACTTTTCAATGTTTTTCTGTCTCTACCTATTGTTCAATCAACTCCTCATGAGTCTATGACATTTTTTGCTGCTATAGAATTTTTCAGTTATCCTTAAGTCAATCCAATCCTATCATCCTTTGACTACTTCCATCATTCTGGCCATTTCTGCTCTTTCACCATATGACACTCCTCTTTATATATGTCTTAATAGAAAGTCTTTATTCCTGCATCTCCAATTTGTAAGGCAGCTCCCCCTCCATGGTATTGCTGAACCTAACAAGCATTGTCTCAATAGTAGTCCCAATCTTTTTTTTTTTTTTTGCAAACACTTCTATTATAGGATATCAGGGTATCCTGCTCTCAGAGATCATGGATATTCAAAAGTACAAGCACATTCTTATACTTTCCATCAAACAATTTATCTTAACTTTT
This sequence comes from Gracilinanus agilis, assembly GCF_016433145.1. Classification (NCBI taxonomy): domain Eukaryota; kingdom Metazoa; phylum Chordata; class Mammalia; order Didelphimorphia; family Didelphidae; genus Gracilinanus; species Gracilinanus agilis. Next base: position 539,610,272 of record NC_058131.1, read on the forward strand.
TTAGAGGCTTTCAAACCCTCTATTTCTGATGCATGCTCACCTCAAGCTTTGCTAGGTCTTTTCCAGTAGATCCTTTTCTTTCTTGGGAAGAGTCATTTCTTAGGCCTTTGATGCCTTTTATTAAATGAAATAGATAGCTTTGGTTTTATTCATCAGCTTTTCTGTATGCTTCACAGGGCCACATCTTGCCTACAAATGGAGCTATTATTTCTGATATTGGGCATGTGGATTCCACCTGTCTTAGAGATGTAGAATAGGATATAGACTCTTATCTCCTTTACTCCTGATTCTCTGGACTTCTACATTCTTCAGAAGCCTCTGTTTCTGAAACCTTCTCACCCTGGAAGATCCCTCACTTCCTTTGGCCCCATTCTCTTTTTGGTGAATTCCTGCCAGAACTTCCATTTTGAGGAACTGCCAATGCTAATCATGTTTACTCTTTTATTCTTCACCTGGCTCCACCTCTGACTCTAAATTTCACCACAATATTCCTGCATTGGAACCTTCTTTGCCTTGCTTCTCTCCACAAAGGAAATTTCTTATTAATTTTGAATCTTAGAAGTTCCATTAGATTTGCACATTCACTTTTCTTTTTATTGTATTATCTTCCTCCATTAGAATGTAAGGCCCTTGAGAGTAGGGACTGTCTTTTTGTTTTATGTTTTTATTCCTGGTGCTTAGCATACTTCCCTGCCCATAGCAAATACTTCATGAATGTTTCTTGATTTATCTTAACCTCACCCATATATGAAACTTCCAATTCTGACATAAGATTGGCTTTCATTTACTTTGTTGAGGTATTACTCCCTTTCCTGAGGAATTACTCTTCCTCAAAGGGAGGTTTGCTAGCCAATTCTTGTTACCATCTCCTATTGGGATTGTCTCAGGAATTGCTGACTGATTAAATAAATAGGTCTGGTAGTTTTCAGAGAATGTTCCTAGTGGATCATCTTGGCCTAACTTTGATACAAATTATTTTATAGTCCTCTAGGACTTTTATAGCTCCTTTTAATACTCACAAAATATATACAGGCATATCTTGGAGTTATTGCAGATTTGGTTTTAGACCACTGCAATAAAATAAATATCACAATAAAATGAGACACATGAATTTTTTGGTTTCCTAGTACATATAAAAGTTATGTTTATACTATACTTGTGTTGGTGAACCTATGGTGCCAGAGGGGGATGCTCCCTTCTTCTTTTCCACGTGCATTTTTCCACATGAGGACATTTCTCTCATCACGTGTCCCCAGCAGTCCAGTGGGAATTCTTCCTCTCTCTCTTGTCTGGTGTAAGGTGTGTGTGTGGGCTCACATATGATGGCATGAGGGTTGCAACTTGGGCAGTTGGTCTCTAAAAGGTTCACCATCACTGTACTATACTGTAGTCTATTAACTGTGCCATGGTATTAGGTCTAAAAAAAGTACATATCTAAATTAAAAATATTTTATTGTTAAAAATGCTATCATCTGAGTCTTCAGTAAGTCATAATCTTTTTGCTTGCAAAGGGTCTTGCCTTAAAGTTGATGACTGCTGAATGATCTGGGTGGTGGTTGCTGAAAGTTGAGGTGACTAGCAATCTCTTAAAATAAGACAAAGATGAAGTTTACTTAATGATTGACTGTTCCTTCTACCTGAGCACTTAGAGGTCATTGTAGGGTTGTCAGTTAACCCAATTTCAATATTGTTTTATCTCAGGAAACAGGGAGGTCCAAGAGAAGGCCATAAATGGGGAAGGGATAGTTGGTGGAGCAGTCAAAACACAAATCACATATATCAATTAAGGTCCACATCTTATAGGGAGATAGTTTGTGGCACTCTCCTCATCATTATAATAGCAACATCAAAGATCACTGATCATAGATTACCATAACAGATATAATTATAAGGAAAAAATCTGAAATCTTGTGAGCATTACCAAAATGGGACACAGTGATACAATGTGAGCACATGCTATTGGAAAAATGACAGTGAAAGACTTACTTGATACAAGGTTGTCACAAACCTTCAATTTGGAAAAAATACAATATCTGAAAAGTACAAGAAAGCAAGACACAGTAAAATGAAGTGTTAGTTCTATATCTTGGGTCTACTCCTAATATTAGTAGATTTCTGTGTGCCATAATGCTTATTTGATAGTAATATGTATCACAGGTAGCTTCCTTATTTTCAAAAGATTCACAATATTTAAAGAACCAATAATATTGAATAAAGCTTCAGATGTATAATATTAGATACATAAAAACACTGAAATAACGAATTATCTGATGAACACAGCATATAACAAATAAAATTGGTATGTACTTAATAGCAATATAAGATCATTGTTATATTACTAAACTATAGGACTCAAATTCATATCACTGGTATATACACATAAGTTCAACCACGCACATACTTTTTATGTGATTAGCAATACTATAAAGCAGACTTTTGTATTTATATTTGTCATATGAATACAGTCCATTGATTATGATAGACACTAAAAGGAACTAAAAGAGATAAAAAAATTTCAAAATAAAAAAAAACAAAGGAAAACCAAAATTAAATTAAATTAAAATTCTAAGTATTAGCTGGTGAGGATTAGTATAAAAATTCAGTGAATGAACTAAAAACCTTAAAAATATAAGCATATTTAAAATAATTTAATTTTTATTAAATTTAATTTAATAATTTATTATTAATTTAATAGCTAGTATTTATATAATTATTTCCTTACTTTCTCTATTTCTCTCCAGAGAGGAAGTCAGCTGTCCTCATGGGCTATTAGCTATGAAAATATTATTTCATTTGATCCCATAACTCTGGGAGGTAGGTGCTATCATCATCCTAATTTTACAGAAGAGAAAACTGAGACAAACGGAAGTTAAGTGACTTGACCAGGGTCACCTGCTGCTATCTGAGCAGGATTTGAACTGAGGTCTTCCTGAGTCCCAGTTCAGTATTCTATTCAATGTACTATCTATCTGCCCCTACAGGGGTAAGAAGGGTATTAAAAGGTAAAAGAAAGAATCTTTAAAAATATAGAGTAATAATGTCTCCAAATAGGAAAGAAAAGGGGAAAAAAGAAACTGTAGCAAAAGTACACTTTCTGTCCATAAAAAGGTCTTCATAAAAGTTTGAAAAAAATCAATCTGCCCAACATAGCTCCCCAGTATAGGCAGGAGGTAGCATTGAGGAGTTGGAGAGGGGGAGATGCCACTCATCCACTGATCCAGCAAACATCTGAGCATACCTGAACAATTCATTCCCTTCCCTTTCTGTGGGAGGGGATTTCCTTGACATTCAGTCTTGGGGAAGTGGCTTTACCCTTTTAAATGTTTCACTTGACCTCCTACTTTTGACTTTCTTTTAAACTATGTTGTGTATATGGCAGTGACCAGTACAAAAGGAAAACAAAGGGAAGCCCCCATTTGCTTTATTTGCCACTGGTGTGTAGATGTATAGGAAGGTGGGGTGGAGAGTGGCATTGGTAAGTGAGATTTAAATGTGATTTAAAATAGGAGTATATTAAATGTGTTTTTAATAGAGGTATATTGATCTTGGGTTCTTGCCAGGCCAGCAAATTATAACAACAACTACTACTTTGCCCAGCTGTTCTAAATGAGCTCCAATCCCACCCAGGTCAGTTGTTATTGATCTGTTAGTATCCTGTCTCCAAAAAGGGAAAGTTCGTTCTCTCTCCCTTTCTCCTGTAGAAATGATCAATAAGTAAAACACAATAGTTATGGCAAGCCTGTCAATATTGTTTTTATCATAGTTAAATGCTTAGAACCCAAAATGTACATTAAAAGCAAAAGGCTAACCTTCAGTTCAGAGGGAAATATCATAATTAAAGTGAGCAAAGAGCCCATGAGGACAGTTAACTTCTTCTCTGGAGAGTGATAGAAAAAGTAAGGAAAGAGTATATCATCCATCATAGCTACTCACATTAGCCAGACTTTAATGCCCGTTCCCTATGGCTCTCCCTTCTGCCTCTTACCTGTGATGACTTATAGCTCTCTTCCCTTTTTGTTTAGCTTTTTTGGCACTTGATGCTCTCTCTGTCCAATCTACATATTTTCTATTCACAAGTCTCTTTTCCTTGGGTGTCCTGGTGGGACTTGAGAGGAAAGGCCATTCCACTCTGACTAGTAGTAATAGATATCTCTTCACAAGACTCTTGAATCATTGTCCCCTTGGACATGACTTTCTGTCCATAAAAAGGTCTTCATATAAGTTTGAAAAAAAGAGTTGTTTACTTCTAGATCTTGACAAAACATTTGACAGAATTATCTTATGTTATCCTTGAGGACAAGATCAATGAACAAAAGATCATAAAGTTATACAGACTCAAAACTGTTTTATTGACTAAATATAAGGAATTCACATGGGAGGGGGATCTTCAAGATTGTTTTTTCAGAGATCTATACTGTTTAATATATCTATCAGTGCTTTAAATTAAGACCTAGGTAACATGCTTATAAAAATTTCAAATGAAATTGGGAAAGGGGTAAGAAAGGGGAAAACAAAAATCAAATTAGAAGGACAACAAAGGTCTGAAAAATAGGAAATATCAATGAAGATTTTTATGATTAATTCTACCATTAAGAAGAAAAGATTTATCACATTTGGACTCTGACATCATAATCTCTGATCTGTTTCATTGGGAAGTTGAAATGATACTAAAGAAAAACAAAGGTGGTAAAAGCAGCTAGATAACCAAATATATACAGTGGAGGTGTGTGCTAGTGGCTATATAATTTTGAGGACATTGAGAGATTTATTCTCAAGATATTGGAAAGAGTGGAAAATACCAAAGGTCTGGAAAAATCTCAGAGCGGCATAATATGCTAGCCAAAGGTGTTTGCCAATGTTACAAAAGATGTCCTGTACAGGATCTCATTTTTTATTTTAAAAATTATGGGGCAACTAGGTTCCTTAGTAGATAGAGAGCTAGACCTAGAGACAGGAGGTCCTGGGTACAAATCTGACCTCAGTTATTCCCTATCTATGTGACCCTGGCTAAGTCACTTAACTCCAGTTACCTAGCTCTTATTGCTCTTCTGCTTTGGAACAGATACTTAGTATTAATTCTAAGAATGTAAGAATATGTGTGTGTATATACATATATATGTATGTATATATATATTTATTTTTTCAGTCAATAAAAATTTGCTTTCTCCCCCTTTCCATTAAGAAATAAAATCTATTACAAATATGTCATTCAAGAAAAATGAATTCTCCTAGTGACCAAAAAAAGCATCAGTTTGTACTTTGAGTCCATCATTTCTTTGTCAGGAGGTGGGTATTCTAGGGCAGAATCCAAACTAAAAGGGAGTTCTCTTTAGATGATGAGGGCCTTTGGATGCTTCTGTCTGTGGATGATATTGTGCTGATTGTATCAATCTCTAGAATACTTCAAAAACTCCTAAATGAAATCATAATCAGTGAGAAGAGTTCAGTTTAATTATTTGCATTGGAAAAATGAAGTGAATGAAGAATGCTTCTTGTCCAGTCAGTGATAGAGCTCAATCTATAGAGCTCATCCATCACTATATATATTTTGGACAGGTGCTGCAAATGGACAATGACTTGAGCCTAGAATAAACAGGAGGAAAAGAGTGGGCTAGATTGTTTTTGCAAAACTGCCTATTTCCTATTGATTCCAGAATTTCTTTGACAAAGACCCTCTCATTAATGATATTTTTCTATGCATGGCTCTGTTTTATGGGATAACCAAATCTCTGAATATTTAAAGTTGATGATCATAGAAAGAAAAATGGGAAGAGGCATGGTAGGTTACAGCAGATTGTCACATATTTGTGAGAGAGGAATTATATAGGAGAAGTAGTATAATGGATGTCGTTAGAAAATTACATGAAGAGAAAAAAGTTGGGCTGGTAATTTGTAAAAAGGGAGAGAAAAATGATTGACAGATTATTGGCATACATGTAATGTCTAAAGAAATAGATAAGGATCTCCAGTATATTGGGCCAGCCTTATGTGGGTAATTTATATGAACATATAGATGGGAGCCTTACCTTGAAGAGCTGGGCACAATTGAATTTCAAGCTGCATAAACAAAGGCTGGCAACAATTGTTGGGAGTATTGTAGAGAGGATTCTCAGTCAGTTATGATTTGGATATGATGGTCTCTAAGGTCCCATCTGTCTCCAAAATTCTGTCAGTCTGTGGATGTAGCTCTTAGGTGTTTATTAGAAGGACTCATGCTTTGTAGGGTTGAGAGGGCTCTGCTTTGCAAGTTTAAGGATCCTGCAATTATAAGACAATTCTGGAATCTGACTTGGACACTAGGCTGTCAATCTCCAAATGTCTTATCCTAACACATTTTGCTCCTCATATGGCTTTTCTCCCCTTGTGAAATTTTAAAGCTAAAAGGTACTTTAGAAAGTAGAACTTCCTTATTTGATGAATGTAAGACATTGAACTAAGATCCTAAAGGAGGATAAGTGGTTTCAAAGTTGCACAACTTTTGGCAAATTTTGGCAAAATAATTTGGCAAAATCAAGATCAGAATCTAAGTCTTAATACAGGCCATGGGCTTTTCCACTGCCCTTCATCATATATTTAATTTTTCCAACCTCCCTCTCCTTATCTTGTGGAACTATTGTCACACAGCGTACTTTAATTTCATAGCATAAAATTTAAGCAGCAGTTCATCAAATTTTGAAATATTTCCTCCCTGAGCAGGGGATGCTCACTTTGGATGGAGGTGGATAAGGAGAGCATTTATGTGTCTCAATCCTATTCTTAGCTCTAATCTGTGGTGTCCTTGTTCTTATCTTCCCTCCCTTCCTAGTCCATCTAATCCTGCCTTAAACCTTTACCCACACAGGAATAATCTAATTTGAACTGTGTTTTCTGCTTTTCAGAAAAATAATGTCCTTTATATTTGATAAGCTGATGAGGTCTTCCCCCTCTTTTTTTTTAAAGGAGTTTTAAAAGCACTTTTTTACTTAACTTTTTTATTTCTTAAAATTTATATTGATCTAAGTACCTAGATTGTATCCTTGGTAACATTAGAATTCATAGTTGTGAAAGGAAATGTGAAAATCATTGTGGATTAAGACTTCATCTTAGAGTAAATGCCAAATAGCTCTGTGGGCCAAGTGGAGAAAATACGTATATAGACTAATATTAGATTAACTTCCTTATGTGAATTGGCTGTTCAAATAATAAAACATCTTAACTATGAAGTGAGAGTCATTGAGGCAAATTTTCATTTTTCAAAGATATTATTTGCTTCTAGCAGGCTCATTTCTGAGAACCTTCATGTTATGTACAAACTTTATAAATATGAAAATGTTTTTGTCCTTTTTTCCTGACTTGTATTTTAAAGATTTCCTGATCTTCCCAATTATTGGCACACTTTACCTAATTGAAATAAGTCAATTTTTTATTTACTTATTTGAGTACATGATGTGTTCCTGTTTCATGTTTTTAGAAATGGCACATTTCTTATCTAGGACTTAGGGAGAAACAAATGCAAATTTTTTATTTACTTGCTTGAGCTCATGTTGTATCCCTCCCTCATCACCCAAGTAAAAAGTAAGCCCTGTACTCAAGAACTTTTATTTTGAGTTGTTTCTCCAGTGCCCAACCCATATAGTCATAATAATATGACTATTGTTAGTCATAGAAGACTCATAACAAATGTTTCTTCAGTTGGATTGAATTAAACTCAAGTCCCTTCAGTTTGGTGTGTAGTCTAAAACCTCTTTTCTCTCACACTTTCCTTCTGAACCTCTGAAATACTAAGCTAACTCAGACAATGCATGCATCAATCTCATTATCTATGTGTACATCCCTGGAAAGTATACTGCAAGATAAGTGAACATATGCACAGCATTCACATTTTCTCCATTTGCTACAACTGATGGTTCCATGTATGGATGGTGTGATGTTGGCTGGTGGAGAACCTCTGTTTTCTCGATGTTAAATGTCGGGCCATAATTAACACAAATAGCAGAGAACCAATCCATATTCTATTGCACCTTAGGCTTAGAAGTTGCATTGAGAGCATAAACATCTGCAAACAGAGAGCTGTGCACTTTCTCTACTTTAGTCTTGGTTTGTAGCCTTTTCCAGTTAATAATTTACTGTCATTGCGGTAGCTGACCCTGATGCCATTTTCATTCTTGTTGAAGGTGTCTAATAATATAGCTGAAAACATCATGTCAAAAATGAATATACCCTAGTCTTACATCACTCCAATGCTTGTTGACTGACTGATTAACATGCCCAAACAGATCCAGTCATTCTTCTATCATCTAAAATATAAATTGTTTTCAGTTGTTCACAAGTACATATAATTTTTTTTAAAAATCTTTGTATCTTTCCCAGGACTTTACTTATAACCACACTGTGAGAAGTGCTGGGGATGCAAAAACTAAGTCCCTGTCCCCAAGGAGCTCATATTCTAATTGGGTAGATAAAATCTATATGTATTGATACAAAAATACATACAGAGTAATGATCTAACGAAGTTATCAAAATAAAGTACTAACAGTTGGGAGGGGAAACTAGGAAAGAACAACTAGAGAAGGTAGTATTTGAGCTGAGTCTTAAGGGAAATCAGAGATTCTAAGAAGTGGAGGTGAAGAGGGAGAAGATTCCTAGACAGGGATTCAACCAATGCAAAAAGCAGGGAGAGAGGAGATGGAGAACTGTGTGTGAAAAATAGTAGATACTCCACCGTAGCTGAACCATAGAATATGGAGAAAGGTATATTCTGTGATTTCATAGATGTGGGTTATACTTACAGTGATGCAAATCATACACCATCCATACCTGCTCATCCTGTGTAACTCATTTTTGTTCTCTATACATTTTTCTTTGTGGATCCTTCTAATCTATTGTGGACCTTCATTTTATTTTCTTTGCATTGCAAAGATTCTAATGGAGCATATTTTAATGGACACTGGCTGTCCCGGATTATTTCTCATTAGTTTATCTGTTTTTGTCTTACATTTCTCTGATGGAATTCTTTATATTATTTTTCTTGAGTAATTGCTTATTCATTATGTGTTCCAGACATTCCATTGCCCTTTAGTTGATCCTCAACTTCAATCCTAAACATTAGTGAATTGAATCTATTTTTACCTTTTAGATGAGGAAATGTAGACTCGGGCTAATCTAAGGTCATGTAGCAAGATATTATTTCCCATAAGAATAAATATTCTGTTATATTAATAGATTATAATTGATTTAGTATATCCATTAATGTTAATATATAATATAAATACTGATAATAATTGAATAAGAGCAAGAACAAAAATTCCTTTTTAATCAAATTATAAAATGATTTAATATAATGCATAATATTTTCTGTCTCATTTAAATGAAACATTAGAAATATATAAATATGAGGGCAGCTGGGTAGCTCAGTGGATTGAGAGCCAGGCCTAGAGATGGGAGGTCCTAGGTTCAAATCCGGCCTCAGACACTTCTCAGCTGTGTGACCCTGGACAAGTCACTTGACCCCCATTGCCTAGCCCTTACCATTCTTAGCCTTGGAACCAATACACAGTATTGACTCCAAGAAGGAAGGTAAGGGTTAAAAAAAAAAGAAACATGCTGAAAAGGTTATCTACTATCATAGAAGAAACCAATGGAGTCTGAGTGTAGATTGAAACAAACAAAACATTTTTTACTTCATTAGATTTTTTCTTAATTAAGTTATATATATATATATACACACACACACACACACACACATATATATATACATATATATCTTCTTTCACAACATTACAAACATGGATATATGTATTTCATGATAACACATGTTTAACCTATATTATATTACCTGCCATCTTGGAGATGGGGAGTGAGAGAACATGGATCACAAAGTGTCAGAAAAATTATTAAAAGTTGTATCTACATGTAATAGGGAAAAATAAAAAAAAGAAATTTGTGATTCTTATCTAGGACTGAGGGAATAATAAGTTAAGTTCATCTAGTAGGATCTGAAGCTAGGACAGGACTGGGCAGAGACTTGAACCCTCTAAACTTAAGGTTCAGTATCTAGGGATGCTAGGACACAGAAATAAATCTCAAAAAGTCATCGAAAGACCTAGAAATTTTCAGCAGAAATTAGATCATTCTTGCCATCCTTGCTTCTGAGTGGGTCAGACATCTGGGATTCAAGAGGTTAAGGATGGTAAAAGAATTCTGAGGTATCAACTACTATTAGCAAATTAAGAGAGACAGAATGGAATAGTAAAAAAAGGGTTAGATATGGAATCGAGGAAGCCTAGATTCAGTTCCAGCAAGGTTGTGGAAATAATTTAACTTCTCTGAATCCCATTTTTCTTTTAGTAAAATCAGGGTATTGGACTAGGTATCCTCTAAGGTCCCTTGCATCTCTGAGCTTATGATCCTAATTTTTCAAGTTTCTGGGAAATATGAATTAAAAGAAGTAGTAGGTGACACAAAATCAAACAATTCAGTTTATTAGGATATATTATTTATTGAAATGTTAGTGAGTATGGGATAGAGTAGAGAGCAGGCCTAACCACCATTAAGGGCTTGGTAGCTGAGGTTGGTCATAGTTAATTCAGTCAATATTGTGTCACATCATTCTGGTCATGGTGGCAAAACGGGATTAATTAAAGTTTGAGGCCAGGAAGTTTGTTGCCAGTAAGATTTGAGTTAAGACAGATTGATCACAAGGGAAATCCAGCTCTAAGGGAGATGTTGTTTCCATAATATTTTTCCTGCTGAATAAAGCCCTTTACCTAGGGCTGCTCAGGGTTGCATGTTCTACAAAAATCTGTAGTCACTAAATCATGGAAAGATATCAATATTGATTCAAGCTCCCTTTTTACTGGTGAGAAAACTGAGACCCCTAGAGGCTAAAAGTATTGACCACTTTGTGTAAGTATCAGTCTCTTGGGAGTGAGAGATCCCCTTAATTTACCCAGGAGTCTTTGGTATCTATCTCTAGAGAAAGGGTCACTCATTATCTGGGTAGATACTGGGTTCTGATAGAGGACCTCTAGAGGTCAGTACACTCAATTGTGTATTTCTATGTGTTTCAGTTCCTACATCCATTCTCTCATGGACTTATCTGTGTCTCTTTCATCACTGACATCCATGAATTAGAGATCTTAGCATACATGGTCATGGGTAGGCCAAATAGCTGAGATTACTTCATACCAAGTAATGTTATAGCACTTGGTCCATTAGAGGTGACCTATATTTCCCTAATTCAGCAGTGTTTCAACGCTCTTTTGTGAGTGGGACAGTTTCTGGCAGCAATGAAACCATAGAATTCTAGATAAAGCCTGAATAGAATTTAGAGGTCCAATCCCAAATAGTCTGTAGAAGAGATGACTAAGACTTAGATTAAATAAAAAAATTAGTAAGTGCCTGGATTCAAACCCTGCACTTCTGATTCCAAATCTGTACTCTTTTCATTATACAATATATATCCTGACAACAGAAAGAAGAAATCTGATTATTTTGTTATTTATTATATCTCTCACTTTTCTTCCCTGAAGCCTATAGACCATTTCTTTGTTTTCTTTTTTATGATTAGAGAGTTGGGACAAGGAAGATTAGTCCCTTCTGGCTGCTTTATAAAAAAATCTTCATCTTTTCAACACTTTTTGCCCAGTTTGTACTAAATTAATTTGTACTTGTTAGGATGTTCAAAAAAACAAACAAAGAGTTTTTTCTTCTTTCATGTATATGTAACTTTTTATAGCTCTTCAATTTTATAGAAAAATCTAGAATGTGACCCTCAAACTGTAAAGAACAGGCTATGACTGTTGAGGCTCCCCTCTAGATGCTAGAACCCCTACTTTCCTTCAAAGTCCAAATACTTCTAGGGGCTTTGCAGATTCCTTGAGTTGTTAGATCAAGAATTTCTCTCTTAGTAGAACATATGCTTCTTTGTTTTTGCATCCTCAGTGCCTAATTTACAGTAGGCACTTAATAAATACTTACTGATATTCCAGAATATCTAATACTGGGTACTGTTGCTGAAGTCCATTAGCTCTTCTGCAGGGCTAGATTAGAGTTCTCTTTGCCTATGAACTCTGAAGACCATCACCTGGAATTCTGTCTAATAGGCTACAAATGGGAAGGTGAGGAGAAGGGAGGTTGCCAGTTGAGAGAATGTTAATGTTGAAGATAGATTGAATCACATCACAGGACTTTGACATGAAAAATGTTTATTCACTGGATGCTTCGGCCTTTAGGGATCCCATAATCTGAAACTGATTACTACCTACTTCCTAGTCCCCAGGAGCCCAAAGACCAATCTCAAGGATGATTCAGAGGTGTTCTAGCTGCTAAAGGATGTAACCTCTCCTCTACCTGCCCCCCACCACCACCCACATGCCCTAAACACAGATTGGTATATTTACATTCTTAGGCTAGAAGATTGCTTTTTCAGCTGAGGAAAATATCAATTCTTTTTTCCTTATATGGAGTTCTCTGTTATCATATTTATTCCCAAGAGAGGAAAAAAATGAGCAGAATGAAAAATGAAGTTAACCATGGCCCTGTAATAGCAGTGAGCTGAAAATCACATTTCTAGCACCCCATTTGAGTTCTCATTTGTAGCCACCAGTCCATAGTGTAATCTATATTTTATATGAGCTAGACAAAAATGTTAATGTGTCTGGGGAAGTAGAACTAGAGTCAGGGGAAAGTCTATTGAAAAAGAAAAACTGAAGGGTTAGAGCAGCATCCTTTTGATAGCAGCAAGCAGATGTGTATATTTTCTGCTGCTTATGCTACAATGGGATAGATGGTTATTAACAAGTTATGGCAAGCCAGCTTTTTCTTCACTACCTTAGAGAAAAGTTATTTTTCTATTAAAGTTCAGTAGTTGGTCTGTTAAGGTTCAGAGGGGTGTCGATGTGTATGGTTGGAAAGAATACTTACATTCTTGCAAGTGTGGACCCTTGAAGCATCAATGCCCTCTGCAGCTGGACCATTGTGCACCAAGCCATAGAGCTTTATGAGTTGATCGCTGCAAATTAGGTGACAATTATGAAGAGATATTAGTGGCCCGTGCTTAATTAGTAGCAGCTAGCTGGCAGAGACTCAGCAAAGCCAAAGCCAAAGGAAATGATTAGCACACTTTAGCTGATGACATGATTGACCCAAAGGTTAGTGCACAAATGAATGGCTAATTCAGATTCCCAGGGAGCTGGATTTCCAAAGAAGCAGTCCTTGACATCCATCCACCTCATTCCTTTCTGTAGCAATAGGATGTAGCAGCTGATATATTATTGATTAAATGAGATAGCTCTTTGGACAAGAGAGAAGAAATGGAGATGTTGAAAGTAAAGGTGATATAAGAATACAAGATACCAATGGGAAAAACCCAAAGATTATAGACTCTTGGTCTCAATAAACATCAGTGAGCACATTGTTTGGTGATTTAATTGATTTTTATTTCTACCACAAATACTTGTGATCTATTAAAAAAAAGAAGGCAGGTATAGAGAAGAGAAATTAAAATCTCTCTGAAAGTCCAACAACCTCAGCTATCTGAGGAGAAAGTCTTTATACTAAGGATGAATACAGTTTCTGAATTAATCAACTTTTCCCTCCTTGTTAAGTGATATTGAAATTCCCTTTCCTCTTGTCAGGGATATAATGTTCAGATTTAATTCAGAGAAAAGGAGGTTAATATTCTCCTATTGACAGCTAATGTTAACAGTTATTATTTGGGCTGAAGACTTAATTATAACTCCAAGTGTCATGAGCTGTGCATTTGGGGTTTTGCTTCAACTAAGTAGGATGCTGGGTAGCATATGTAGGCTCTCCGGGACTCTCAGGACTGGCACAGGAAGTAACAGTTGTTTTATTAAACTCCTTAAAATGTGCTTTACAACGAGCTCTTCCTTGGGTCCATTGCTAATCTTTATTTGGCTCTGGCAGATGCCAGCATTGCTCAGATGAGTTGTTCCCCACCATGTTGCCCCTGAGACTCCAACCTTCTGAACCCTTGAGGCACATTGGGGAAATCTTGTTACTATGTGCAAATCTGGAAGGAACTGGGATATTAAGCTCAAGTCTCTAAAGGAACAACCTTTCACCATTTTAATGGATTCAACAGTGTGATTTTTTTTTGGAAAAAAAGCAAAGATCCCCAAAATGAGGTTTAAGTATGTGGTGATATCATATGTCTAAGACAGCAGCATAAATAAATGGTAGGGATGCCAATAGTACATAAGAACCCAGTGGAAATCATACTCCTGCTTACAAGACATTGCTCTGAATGAAGTTGGCATTAGGTAGTAATATAAAATATTTGCCTCCAGGTGTTTGATTTGAGAGCAGGCCTCTCTGCCTCCAAATATTTCCCATCCTGCTTGTTGGTACCTGGTTATTCTTCATTCCTTTGGGTCTCTAAGAAAATTCTGATTAAAAAACAACCAAGGGGGCAGTACAGTGGGCAGAACACTAGACCTGGAGGCTGGAGATGTTGGGTTCAAATCTGGCCTCAGAAACATCTCAACTGTAATGCAAGTCACTTAGCTCCAATTGCCTAGCCCTTGCTTTTCTTTTGCCTTAGAATTCATATTAAGACAAAAGATAAGGGTTTAGAAAAAAATGAAAATAAAAACCAATCAAAACACATATATCTCAGAGGGAAAGTAGGATGATAGATTTCAAGGGAGAAGAGACCTTAGAGGTCATCTATTCCAACTCCCTCATTTTAGAGATGAAGAAATTGAGACACAGAGAAGTTAAGTAACTTACCCAAAATTACACAGGTTGTAAGAAAGTTGGAATTTGAACCCAAAGCCTATGACTCCAGATTTAGTACTCTTTCACTACATTGTCCTGGCTTAATACCTTAAGTTATCATCAACTAATATATTGGATTATTAAACTGGCAGCTGACTGAGAACCAGATGGTTACTTATGTGGCAGTGGCAAAGGGTTTTATCTCAAAGAGAAGACTTCTGCAAAGAAAGATAAGAAGGTCATAATATCATAGTCTTAGAGTTGAAAGACTTGTGATAGGTTATCTTCTCAAACCCTCTCATTTTACAACTGAGGAAACTCAGGTTCAGACAGTTAAGGGATTTGCCGATGGTTGAACAGGCAGTAGACAACAGAACCTTGATTTAAACTCTTAGTTCTGTGACTCTAAGATCACAAAAAAAAACCTCACCTACTTTATAGCTTTATAGGAAATAGCAGTTATAGTAATAGTTTACATAAGTGTTATCCTCTAAAGCTTACAAATTGCTTTATGTACAGTATCTCCTTTGATCTTCACAACAACCTTGTGAGGCAAGTGCTATTACTATCCTTATTTGACAGATGAAGAAATTGAGGTTTGGAGAGGGTGTGACTTCTCCAGCATCATCTAGCTAGACATCGTATGAGGTAGTTTTTTAATTCAGATCTTCCTGACCTCAACACCTCTGTTCTATTTGCCATGTTAGGTTATCTCCAATAAATTGCACTTTTGGGAGGAGAGTGCCTCAAATTTGGATTTTTTCTGGGGGGGGGTCTCATTCCTATGCCTTACTGCCTAATACAGCAAACACATTTCACAATCCTCTATGGTTCTGGAGTATCTAAGAAAACTCAAACACGTTAGTTCTGATTCTATCAGGCTGAGAAAGTCTATACTCATTTTTGAGGTATCTGCATATGGTTTTCACATTGCAGATCCCTAAGGAAAAATACCTTTTAGTGCCCTCTACAAAAACTCTGAACTTTAAGGGGAATGTCCAGAAATCAGGGAAGGCATGAAGGAGAGAGTTCTCTACACTAGAGCTGCTTGTTTTTTTTTTTTTTTTTTTTTTTTTTTTTTGCGTTCTGAAGAAGATAAATTCAGAGTGGCTTAGAATCTCTTGATGGGTTTCCAAGCTGCTATTCAAAATAGCTAGTATTTCTAAAATGCTTTAAGGTTTGCAGAGTGATTTACATACATTATCTCATTTGATCCTCACAGTAACCCTGTGAATTAGGAAACTATTAACCAATTTTGTTGATGTAAAAATGTGGCTAAAAGAGGTTGCGATTTACCCATGGTCACACAGCTAGTTAAATATTGAGACGGGATTTAAACTCAGGTCTTCTTGATTTCAAGTTCAGCATATCTTTTTATCACACAGTAGAACTTCCATGGGTTTTAGGACAGAGTCTCTGAGGAATATTGACTTCAAGAGAACCCCAGGTTTCTAGAAAGCTCTGTGACCTGAAGGATTAATTAAACTTATAGTTCAGAAATGCAAGTTAAGATGCTGGGGTTCAGCTAGGTGGGGTGGCAGGCCTATCACTAATGACTGACAAAAGTTTTCTAGCTTTGGATTTCCCTATCATGAGTGGTTTTAAAAAATGCCTGACTGTTGATCCTAATTTACATTTGATTACACTTGATTTTGTAGTTCTAGTTTTTATATAGTACCTATAAAGACCACTTTTTGCTTATTAAGCTATATGCTAACACAGAAAAAAAACCAACCAGGATAATTGTATATGGGTAGCTAAGAAAAGAAACTCCAGGAGATGGCCCCCTGAAGAAACCTTTTATTCAAAGAAATATTCCAAGGTACCCATAGGCATAGCAGTGATGGCAGAAGACCCAAGAGTGAAGATGGGAATTCATGGGAAATCTCCTAGGAAGTAGTGGCTATGAAAAAAAATCAGGACCGAATCCAGGACAGAAACTTTTTTTAGTGTACTGATATCATGCACAGAATATCATTTGTTTCTGAGTTTCCCCTCCAAAAATTTTGAAGGGGAGGACATCCCTCTCTGGAGGTATGGTTCAAGCATCTCCATTCTTAGCCTTGGGGAGGGGATGTGGCCTTTGATACTGTGCTGTATTTTTATTCAGTCCTCTCTACAAGAGAATTATGACAAGATGTTTGGAGAACAAAAATGGGCTTACTGGCCTTCTTTTCTTGCCCTCTAGAGGTAACATCGTTGCTACTGCTTGTGCATGTATGAACGTGACTGGAAAACCTAACTCTGACCTTCATTCTTTTGCATATTTTGAGCATGTGTGGAGCTTGCCCTTTGGCTGAGGGCCATTATTTACAAAGTCTTTTATTTCTAGCAGAGAACCAGGGATTTGTGTGTCCTGGGCCAAATGATAACTGGCTTGCTGTATGTATGCCTGAGGCTTGAATGGACACTGGCCAAACTTTGTGGATTCAAATTGGTATAAATCAAGTCTTGTGTTCTTTCTTGGATGACCATAGGGGAAACTGTTACATTGGCAGCAGCCCTGGATATCATGTAGGTCAACCCTGGTAACTTCTCTGCATATACAGAGATATAGAGAGAAATAAGTATTTAGAAAGTCAGAAAGAGGAAAACTCTTAACAGCAGGTAGGATCAGCCCTATAAGGTTGGTAAAATGTCCTTTGGATGATTGAACATTTGATTTTCAGAGACTTCATCTGCTTGACTGGCTTCTCTAGACATGAGATGATGAAGCCCATTTATTTTCCTAACTCCCTGTTTTCTGGAACTCTTGAGAATGAGACTTTTATTTGTACTATTTACTGATGCAATTTTCATTTTATATTTGTAAGTCAAATTCTCAAGGAAGCATAAAAATTGTGCAGTACTAAAGAGGCTAATGATTAGAACCTCTGAGTTTTTGTTCAATAAATTTGTTATACTTTTTTTGCAGTAGGGATTTTCTTTATTAAAAATAACATACATGTTGTGCAACAAACTTTTGTTGCTAATGTCATTTGTAAGATGTTTATTTAAAGTACAAATTCAATTAAATAATTGTCTAATAGAACTAAACTCTGAGGATATTCAATTCAATAAATATTTATTAAGTACCTACTATAGACCTGGTACTGTGGCAAGTGCTGGAGATTCAAGAAGAAACAAAAGACAGTCTCTGCCTTCAGGAGCTTATCTTCTAATGGGAGTATAAAGGAAAAAAAGACACCCCAAATTTCCATATTCAAGGATCTTTAATTTTATTAAAGGAATAAAACAAGTAAATATATAATTCACGCATATGTACATACACACTTATATATTCTTCCATAGGTTTTCTACATGTATTTCTGTCTCTTTTTCTCTTTGCCTTTCTCTTTCTCTGATTATTCTGTTTATTCTATTTATTCTCTTCTATCCTTTTATATATGAAATAAGAGAAGAAGTTTGATATAATGAAAAGTCAGGAAAACCTGAGTCCAGGTCCCTTGACCCCTTACTGGCTATTTGATCCTGGGCAAGTCATCTAATCTCTGTGTTTTCACCAATTCTCTAAAACTATAAGTTGCAGAGAAGGTGCTTACCTCTATTGGTAAAGGTAGTTTTATCACTTGGAAGTTTCCTATACTAATGGAATGACAGATCTAGTCCCTATCTCCATTTAAATTATGCAAAAGGAATATATTATAGGTTCACATTTATAAAGAAACAATACATGTACAAAGTAATTTTAAGAAGGAGAAACTGGGAGAGAGTTCAGGAAAGATTTCAGGTAGGAGATAACCTCTAAGGCTAAGGTATAGGAAGCTCGGGATTCTATGAGGTGGAAGTAAAGAGGAAATGCTTTGAAAACATGGGAGACCATTTAAGACCATTATATAGCTTGGATGATGAAATATGGCAGGCATAGATTTACTAACAGGCCAGTATGATAGGAGTAGAAAATGAATGAAGTGAGGGAGCACCTAGGTTCCTCAGTGGATTGAGAGTTAAGCCTAGAGATAGGAGTTCCAGGATTCAAATCTGACCTCAGACACTTCCTTGCTGTGTGACCCTGGGCAAGTCACTTAACCCCATGTCTCACCTAAGGGTAAGGTAGTAAGCCACTCTTCTGCCTTGAAACCAATACACATTATTGGTAAAGGTTTTAAGAATGATGACTTGTAAATAAATACCAAACTTCCAAGTGATTAGAAACCCACTCTTTTAATCAGAAGGAAAGAAAAGATTAAGATTTTTGGTCACCTGACAAAATTATAAATTAAATCATACAATACCAATTCCTCCCTGGGAGAAGACACCGTGTTAGATGCCAACTCCAAAGAGATACTGAACCTGAGACTCTCTTTAAACCTTTTGGAAAGCCTACTAAGACTAACCACAAAAAGGTATGTAAACCTCCTAACATTCAGCAGCTATGACATTAGAGAATGGTCAGCTGTAACAAATTAAAGACAAGGATCAAACTCAGGAGCTGGGCTTCCAGAGAAGAAGCTTTCAACCAATAGAGAAATTTCTAAAACAAAAAGATGCTTAACATTCAAATCAGAATAGGTGTGCTTAGTACTGGGGTTTCTCAAAAGTAAAGGTAAATTGAGTCATCTAGAAATCCATGTCAACAAGAAACAAAGAAAATGAATGAAAGTAATATAAATAAAATTGAAAAGGTAGCTGGGATTCAGCTTGTTAAAGGTTAAGGATATTATATTTCTTACTGGAGGCAATAGAGAACAAATGAAGATTTTTGAATGTGTAGGGGTGAGGTAGGGTGGTATATGACAGGATCAGACAGATGTTTTAGTAATATCAAGATTTAAATGTTTGTTTTTTACCTAAAGTTGTAGATGTAATGGCTTTGAAAGGATCCTTATGTCAAGATCAGATTTAGTTTAGTTTAGGAAACTTTCTTGGTCATCAATAAGTTAATACAGTTGTAATTCATCAAACCAGTAATTTATTAAATGTAGACTAATAGCCTCTAAGAATCAAATCTCCTTGGAATCTCTGAAAGTTTTACTCATTTGTCAGATCTGTTCCATTATTGAAGTTTAATTACACTGTATTGGAAAGTACAACAGAACTTGTTTCTGCTTATACAGTCCAAAATATTTAAGCTGAAGGTCCATAGACAATGATTTCCTTTTGGGTAAATATCTGTTTGTTCTTAGTAGAAATAGACTGCCTTGGAGTGATAAATTCATCTCAACAGTGGTGCCAGTGGTCATTTTTTGTTCTCACTGTGGGTTAGGAAGGGTGAGTACTCAGGTGAAATGAGTAAAAATTCTAGTGAGGGGAGGAAAGGAAATTGCCTGAAGAGGCTGATATAAATGCACAGAGAATTTTGAAAAAAATTTTAGAATGTACAACTACAGAGATTGTTAGTGAAAAGAAAGGGAAATGAGGACACAAAGAAGGCCTGCATGACATCTGAAAATACAAATTATGCCAGTTTAATTTTTTGACAATCAAAACGGAAACCAGAGTATTGATGAATTATGCTATATGAAGATCAACTGAAAGAATGGAGAATTTTTATTTAGCTTTTAGAAAAACCAGTTGAGGAAGATCATAACTCTCTTCAAATACTGAAGTACTATAATATGGATGAAAGGCTAAATTTATTTGTTTTGTTCTCATAGGGTTTCTAAACTGGTAAATCTGGAGAATGCAATAGACCTAGTTAAGCTAGCATTTGCAAATATTACAAAGCATTTAAAAAAGTACAGCATGTTACTATTCTGGAAAAAGATAATGGGATGTGGCTGGACTAGAGAATAGATGGTTGAGACTCAATGATTATTGTGTTATGAACTTTGAAGGAGGTCTCCAAGGAAAAGCTCTAAGGACTTGGGTTTGATTCTGAACTAATTTTATTAGCAAAATGGATAAAGGCAAAGATGGTATCCTTATTTGCAATGGAACTGGGAATTCTAAATTTCTTTCTTTGCAACTTTCACACACTGGTACTAGTTGTGCCCTATGGAGCAAAAGAGAATAAGTCTAATCCTTCTTCCACAATATAGCACTTCAGTATTTGAAGACACCAAGTATGATCCTCCTGAGCTAGCTTTTCCGAAAGTTAAATAATTGCAATTCCTTTATCTGAATCTCATGTAGTATAACTCTCCAGTATCCTGTTTGACCTACTTGTGATGCTCTCCAACTTATCAGTGCCCTTCCTAAAATGTATTGCTATTGCAGTGTCCAAAGTCCGAATCCAAAAATAGCTTAATGGACTAGAAGAAACGTTCCCAACCTTTTTCAATCCCACGCTTTTTTGTTTTCAGTAAATCTCATAATCACTATTCAATAGGAAAAGAAATAAATTACAAAATTTACTATGTATACACACTTAAGAAACAAAATAAACAGACCAATTAATTTCAATAGTGTAATATAGTGAGTGTATTTGCCAAATCGTCCCCACACCTTCTTGTCAAGCTTCTTGTACCCTCTGTGGGTAAATGTGCCCAAGGTTAGGAAGCATTGTACTAGACTAGTGATGGCGAACCTTTTAGAGAGCTTAGAGACTGAGTGCCCAAACTGCAACCCTTACACTGCATGTATCCCAGGCAGAGGATGGAGGAAGAGCTCCCATTGGGCTACTGAGTAGAGGGGTGGGTGATATGAAAAATGTTCTCAGGTGTGTGTGGAGAGGGGAAGGGGAGCAGCCCCCTTTGGCACACTCCAGTACACATGCCATATATGTGACCCTAAACCATTGTACTGAATCTAAGGAAAATGTTGATAGGGATAAATGTCTAATTTTCACCTCTGGTTCAAGTAATCAACCCTGCAGGAATATGATGAGAGGCTCATGGTTTGAAGAGTTCTCTTTTCAGTTTTTCTGAAAAGAGTTTGGGGATTTTGGAGGAATGCCATTTCATTATGTGTCAACAGTGTTAAATGGTAGTCAAAAAAGCTAATGCAATATTGGATCATATTAAAGGAAACGTTGTTTCTAGGAACTGGGAAGTGATGATCCTGCGTACTCTCTGTGGTCACAGTACTTTTGGAATCAGATGTTTAGTTTTGGGCACCATATTCTAGGCAGAATAGTTGGAAAGCATGTCAAGTAGAGCAACCAGTTAGAAGAGTTATGTTATATGAGACAGCTGCAAGAACTGAGATTATTTATTTGGTTTTTATAAAAGCCAACTTAGGAGGATCATTGTAGGTGTTTTCAAATACTAAAGTGTTATAATGTCAAAGAGAGATTAGGACACAATCAGGACCAGTGAGTGAAAGCTGCAAAGAAGGGGGATTAGATTTGACATAAGGATAAAATTCCCAATAAGAAGAGCTATTCTAAAGTGAAATATGTAGTGCTATAAGTTAGTGTGTCTGCATAATGTGTTGAATTATAAATCTGTGGCACAACTCATATACTTCCTTCTACAGGAAGCCTTTCTTAATGTCTCCTAGTCATTAGTGTTCTCTCCCTCCTGCTCATCTTACACTTTCTTATCTGGGTAAACTATATCATTCCACTGCCACACAACAGAATGTTAACTCCCTGAGTGTAGGGTCTTGTTTTATTTTTTTACTTCCCCCCCCCAATTTTTTGGTTTCCCAATACCTATAGAATCCCTTGCACATAGTAGTGCTTAATATGAGTTAGCTGGATTCGAAGCTACCAGATTATCTAAAAGAAAGTATCTCTCTCCATATCTTATCCTGGTGTCCTCACGTTTTTCTGTCTATTCCTTAGAAATCAACTCATTAATAAGCCTTTATTAAGAGCCTGTTTTACCATATAAAGTTTAATCAAAGGCACTGTGTAAAAAGTGAGGGCTCTTTCCCCACCTCTTATCCTAGGCGCAGAAATTCTTGAGGGTTAAATCCATGCCCCAAATAAGTAGAGATGTATGATGCATTTTTTGGCTTTATGATAGAAAATAGATATTATCCTTTCCATTTGTTCCTATCCATCTATCCATTTTGAGCTCGAATCTTACCTCCTTAGTGAAACCATAATTGATGACCACCAGCAATATTGATTGCTCTCATTTCTAAGTACTTTTGTACTTATGACCTTTGCTGTTCTATTTGGCAACTTTTAAAAATTGGCCCTGTATTGTATAATTTAGCACTTTGTTATAATACATACTAATCATTTACTCTGTCAACATTATCTATCATATCATTGTTTTCTCTCATCCATCATATCTATCTATCTGTCTGTCTGTCTGTCTATCATGATCTTGTTCCCTTTTGGGTTTTTAACTTTCTAACTAGATTGTGAGTCTCAGATGGTAGGGTCTACCACATATTCATTCATTCATACGAACAAATGAATACTTAGGTAATGAGCTTTTGAAATATTTTAAATAAGGAAGCTATATATAATAAATGTTAGATATTAGTCAGGCATATATATATATATGCATATATATATATATAATAAGTTGGATGGGAGAGAAGCTGAAAAACAAGGGAACAATCTTGGTAGTGCAGATGAAAAGTAGTGAGGGCCTGAACTAGGATAATGACCACAGAAATGGTAAAAAGGCAGAGTTTGATATGCTCTCATATCAAACTTTGAAAATGGTTTTGAAGGGGGCTGTAATCAGCAGGATTTATGAAGTGATGGAGGGTGAAAGAGAAGGAACAGTTAAAGATTACTGGGTAATTATGTACCTAAGTAAGTAGGAGGAATAGCACCATGGACAGGGTTAAGGAAGTTAGGAAAAGGAATAGGTTTTGGAGGAGAGATTATGAATTTAATTTTGATCATATTCACTTTGAAGGGCCAATATGGCATATAGATATAAATGCCCAAAAGTGTAGTTAGAAATGCAAGTTTGAAAATTGGCAGAAACATAGATAGGATTACAACTAAAGTTTGGGAGTAGATAAAGTCATTAAAAAGAGGATAATGAAGAGAGACAAAAAGAAGCCAAGGATAGAGCTTTGGCAAAAATATATATTTAAAGGGAAGAGAAGTATATACTCAATAAATTACAGTTGGAATGTATGTACTTGACTAGTCAATGTTTTATTTTCAATGTTTGCATTATACCACTATGTGACTGCATTTGTCTAGACTCCCTGAGCTTAGTTTCTGCCATTGTCATTCATTACTTTTGTTTTATTGTCATTATGTAGCAGAGAACTAATGCACTGAATCTAAGCACCCATGGCTGAGTTGCCTACTCAACAAGTCAAATCATCAAGTATTTATTAAGTGGTATCAGCATTTTGTGTGTGATCAAATTGTAATCTTTGCAAGCAATCTTCAGAAAGTGGCAAAGATCATTCCAGTGGAACTACCTTAGGAAGGAAATGTGTCGTGATGTTACTTTCATAATTTTATATATAGGGTTGTGAATCCAGTACTGGAGGCTATTTATTTCTCTTAAATTACTTTCTTTTCAGGTAAGATAAACTCCTACCAGGTAAATGCCAATTCTTTGGGTGTGACCTTGTGAACAAATAATAACCTGGTTTTAGACATAAGTGTGATTAATTGAAAATGAGACTGGGATTTTTAAAAACAATATATGCCTACAGAGAGATTTAAAGAAAAACCTGAATTTAATTTGCTGCCTTCAGTTTAATCTTTAACTGTTATCAATCACTGCTTAATTTACATTTCTTTTGCCTTTTGGAGGGGGAAGGGAAAGGAAGATCTTGTGTTGTGTAGACCACATTTGTCAGGTTCTGAATCTATATCTTGCGAACAGATGTCTTCTGGGATAACTTCTGGAATTTGTCAACCTGGTGCCAAAACCCTTCCAGATGGCTTTTCCTGAATTTTGGTAGATTTTTCTGTACCTAAAATATAGTTCTTTCACTCCCACTGAATCATAGACTTTTGGAATAGATGTAAGTCTTTGATATTAACTATAGGGATCATCTAATCCTTCATTTTTATTTTATAGATAAGGCAAATCAGGCTCTGAGAATTAGAATAATTTGCCTGTTTATACAGTGAATAAATAAGAGAACTGGGACTTACACCCAAATCTACTGCCTCACAAGTGCTTTATCTCTTGCTTGGTTGGTCCTAAAGCCTGAGTTTACCTTTTCAATACCCTGTTCTAGTTTCTGAGCTTCAAGTCTTTATAGTATCTTCAGCTCTACCAAAGAAGGAAAAAGTAGAGGAAAACTGTTGTCTCTACAATGAAATTCTTTTTTAAAAAATTAATTAATTTAGAGTATTTTCCCATGGTTACATGATTCATGTTCTCCCCCCACCTCTCCCCCCCTGCCCCCTCCCCTGGAGCTGACAAGCAATTCCACTGGGTTATACATGTATCATCACAATGAAATTTTTTATGACCTGTCCTAGATTTCTCTTCCTTTCTCGGTCCCTTCTTTCCTTTTAACTTTGTAAGGAATTTGAGCCAAATATTCCCCCATTTTTGCTAAACAACATCTTTGAAATAATGACTTCCTTTACCCACAACTCTTAAGTCATAAACTTGGTTCTTATCCAAACTACTGTGTGTTAGAGACCACATTTCTTTATATAGAACTTTAAAATCTTTAAAAATTAGTGTTAAACAAGATGAGGTTTTAAAATTGATATTTAAAGTGGTTTAACCACAATTTTATATCCCATAATGATGCAAACTCCAAATAGTCATATCCTTCACTGGCCAGCTGTGTAGCAAGGATGAAATGGGGAAATATATGCAGTAGTTAGAAACTGTCTATATTGGACTTTGCCACCTATAATTATTTGATAAAAGCCTCAGCTTTCTGTAAAAGTACTTCTTCCACAAAAATCGATTCATGAATTTTTCTCCACTACTTGCACTGAAGAAAAGAAATCAATTTATAGCATGTCTTTGAAAGTCCTGTTATAAACCATCTTTGTTGGAAGGGCCTTTGGGATCTGAGTGTCAAATCTTTAAACCCTGCTGGGATAATGTGATGTGAAGATGTTGTTTGCTTGTGTGAGCTATTTACATGGTCTCTTTTAGCTCAAACTTTGATTGTCTTTCTATAAAACGCTTATTTAAAATGCAGGTTTTAAAAAGTTATCCACCTAATTTGATTGCCCAGACATACTCTGCTTGGTGTCGTTAGTTAGTATTGTTAAAAAAAAAGTTCAGTGAAACAATATTTTAAGGTTTAGAACATCAGACCATCAGGCCCACATAATAATAACTAGCATTTACATAGTTATTCAAATTAGTGATATGCATATATAATATCTCAGGGAATTGTCCAAACCATCTTATAGAAGGGTTTATAACTTATTATTGTGGGATTTATTGCTGCAGAATGATATTGCTAGGTCAGTCAGGCAGAGTTTACTTCTATTTATTTTATTCTAGCTTTGTTCATACTTTTGTAGTACAGTGTTGCATGCTGATGGGCTGAGGTTGGCAGTTGTGGGTCTGTAGATCATAGTCTTGATTGGGGTCAATCAACCCAAAGGTTGAATTTAGGACTAAATTCTTTAAAAAAATTAAATTAAATTAAATTATTTTATTTTATTTTAATTTTGAATTTTGAATATTTTCCTGTAGTTACATATTTCATGTTCTCTCCCTCTCCCCCAAACCCCCCTAACTCCCCTTAGCCAATGCAAAATTCCACTGGGTTTTACATGTATCATTGATCAAAACCTAATTCCATATTATTGATAGCTGGACTAGAGTTATTATTTAGTGTTTACATCCTCAATAATATCCCCATCAGCCCATGTGTTCAAGCAGTTGTTTTCCTTTTGTTTCTCCTCCCACAGTTCTTCCTCTGAATGTGGCTAGTTTTCTTTCTCATAGGGACTAAACTCTTAACATGTAGGTCATTCTAGGATGAGCAAGGGATTTGGGGAAAAGTGGGAAATAAAGCAAAGTTGCAGAAGAGAAATCTAAGAAAACTTCAAGAGCCAGAGGAACAAGTTAGAGTTTAAGTAACAATAAGAAGCAATTTAGTTCATAATAACTATTTGCTCTCTGAACAATTCTTCATGGATATCCTTAAAAGTTTTGGCATAATTGTCCTGTAATTATGGTGACTTTGAGGTCATATACCAATGATTTTTAAATCTTGTTTATGAGAGTTATTTAAAAGTTATTTTGAAAATTGAAACTGCTTACTAATGTGAGTCTAAACACAATTGATATCAAAGTATGCAAAGCTTTTTGAAGTTCATTATGGAAATAATTACAGACTCCATGGAGATCTTAGAAGAGTCAAATTCAATCTGTGATGAAGAAAAGCTTCAACTTTCTTTTATGGAAGTGAAATAAATCTTGAATGGAGTAAAAAAAACACTCTCCACATTATGCATATAATTCTCTTAAGAACAAGAATGTGGGTTGCATATGCCCAATTAGGAAATGAAAGGCTGTGAAAATGCAGTTAGAAAGGGTACCTCCTAATTCATATGTATTTATGAAGCTGGTAGCTTGTCACTGATGAAAAAATGGTTCACTTTATAGAGCTTCTCTTTCCTTATCTCTATTACTTTATTTGTTCTGATTATAATGGTTACCATCAAGAATGATGAATTGGTGACTAATTAGTAAAGATTTTATTTTGATCATTTTCTACATGGCTACCTGATAGTCAGTTTGCAAGATTTTAAGGGAGGAACTAATGGCTTGAAATAAATAATTGTGAATTGGCTTAAGACTTTAGTCACCACTTAGCAAATAGTGTATTCAAGGGTTAAGCAATATGAGCCATATTTCCTTATGAAGAGCTAAATCAAGTCTTTCCTGATAGCAAAATTTGATCAGTGGGAAGAGAACATAACAGCACTGAACATCTGAGAAAGAAGAGTAAGAGAATTACATTTGGGAGAAAGGGCAGGCATGTGACAATGGGGATACTAGAACCTATTATAGTTTTGCTTAGAATTAGCTTTAATCATCAGAGAACACATAGGTTAGTGATGCTTCCTTCATGTTGGTTCCCAGATACTCTCTAGTAAACAAGAGTCTTTCTTCCTTAGACCTCACATTCCATTTTATTTTGTGCCTCTGATGTATTTACCATGAAATGTTGTTTGTATTATCCTACCTTGCCATCCGTTCCCATGAGGTCATGTGCTACCTTATGGATCCTTTGTATCTCTCCCAGGAACAAATACAGAGATCTACAGTTAATAAATATTTGGTGAATCAATGAATAAAATAAGCATATGTACATGTAAACATATATAACTTCTGTATGTATGTATGTATGGAAGTTTGAGGGACTTGCAACAGAATTTAAAATGTCATTCTAATATATGTGTGTATTATTTCCACATATATACATACATGCACTTGGGCTTTGGTTACATATAAATCCACTAACCTAGTGGATTCTAGATTTTGAGTCATGTTGTAAATCAGCATTCACTTTAAACCATAGTTCACAAGTGCTCACCAATGTGTTTCCTTTTATTAGTCAATCAGAGGGCACATTAACTCAGCAAAAGACATTCAATTCAACAACAGAGCAAAATGAATAACAATAAAGATGCCCTTCCAATGATCCTACAGGTATATATTTGCCCACAAGTTATCACACCACAAATGGAAGAAGGAAGACACATAAAGTGTACATGTAGAGAGGTGAACATGTATAGGGTACATATATGAACCAAGGAACATATATGTTTGGAGAAAATATAGAAAGGGACACACAAGCAGTGAATACATCTGACCTAGACAGCTCACACCTTCAATGCTACAGATATCCTCTGTTGATCTCATTTGATCATGGGACAAAATAGTCTTACAATGTTGTTCCTGAGATAAATTTAACATACATGAAATCATTAGAGGATACTAAATTATTATATAGATCAACATGTATAAATTGGAAGTACCAGACACATATCAAATCCTCACAAATCCTCATCATGACTTTGAAGACACTATCTGCATTTATTATTTATTTTTAATTTAATATTAATAGGTGTCTATTTTTATTTTTTCTTTATTTCTCTCTCTCTCTTTCTCTCTCTCTCTCTCTCTCTCTCTCTCTCTCTCTATATATATATATATATATATATACACACACATATATATATTATAT
>NC_058131.1:539641898-539651533 GCF_016433145.1 Gracilinanus agilis
AGAGAGAGAGAGAGAGAGAGAGAGAGAGAGAGAGAGAGAGAGAGAGAGAGAGAGAGAGAGAGAGAGATAGTTTTGTGAGTATACTATAGACCACAAGGACTGAAGAAAGAACTAGATGAATTCAGAAAGAGAACATCAGCTTACTATAGAGGGATGATATAATTATAATGGGAAACCAGTTTTCTGGATATCTGCTGAAAATCTTTAGCTCTCAAAAACAGAGTAGATACTGAATTTTTAAGTCTGTTTTAATGATAATTTCATCCTCCAAAAAGGTTGAGGAAGCAAAGGAAGGAAGCGCTATTCTGGATCTGGTTCTCACCTAGTTGGTGGACTTATTTACTAACATAAAAATGATGGAAATCTTAAAGTGGAGGTAACCATTCCATCTTAGAATTTGTATCAAAAAAGGGGAGAAAAGCCATGCACACTGATATATCCTTGATTTGGGGAGAGCTTATTTTGAAAGTCCAGAGAATAGGATTAGAATTTAGGGTCTTAAGTTCTAAAGGGAAAAGGCTCATAAGGGGGATAGAAAACTGAATCTCCTAAATGTTATAAATAAAAATTAATCTGGAGGTTTATTACCAGATTTATAAGTATTTATTAATAAAGTGAGAAAAATAGATGGAGGGAGAGAGATAAGTCTTAGCCTTTCTAACTTTAGGGATAGATCTGATTTTCCATTTAGCTGGCTCAGGCCTTGGCTTGCCATTTATGGCCAGATAAGATAAGAGACCCTTCCTTCAAAAATGGAACCAAAAAAAAAAAACAAAACCCAAAACCCTTTCCTTCTTGCTTTTTAAATTCTACTCACTCCTCCCTCTGTGGGGATGTTGTGCTGGCTCTGGCACACTGATGCTGGGATCCATGCTGATGGAGGTGTGGGGAGGGATCCACGCATCTGGCCAGCAGACATGCCACATGACTCTGTGTCTTGTGCCCCACCATTAGGATGCTCAGGATCCAAGTCCCCTAAGTAATTACCCCACACAATCCCCCACTCTGATTCTTTGGGAGACCAGTATGTTGAGTCTCCCCACTCTTGATTCTCCAGGAGATTAACATGTTGGTCTCCCCAATGAATCATTCCAAATAAGGAGATTATACATTTAGGATTTTCTCATTAGGAAATATAAAAGTACAAAAGATATTGTCCATTACATGGAGGGAGTTACTACAATCCTGGGATTAAAAGAAAAGGAGAGAAAGAAAAATGATGGATAGGTATGTTAACAAGGAGCCACTTAGGGGGCATTTCCCTTTGGCAGAAGAGTTCACAATCAGGATAAAGGGAGGACTCAATCCCTTGCTCAGTTCAGTTCATTATATCAAAAAGTTCACTCCTAATCTCCTAATGTAGTGTTTGATTTCTGTAAGCATCCTTACAGCATCTTCTCCAGAAGATCTGCTTTTCTGGTCCAGGGCATTTAGTGATTTATTGTTTTCCTAAAATTACTTTAAAAGATCTTAGCATCTCTGTACTTTTGTAGAGACCTGCTCCACAAACAGCTTGTGGGTCCTTGGAACCGGGGCAAGAGAAATTGACTGAGATTACAGGAGGATCAGCTCCACAGGTTTACAGACCAGACTAGCAGACATCCTCTTGCTGGGCGGTGACTTAGTTTATTGATTTGGGGTACACAATTTATAGGGGAAATTACGTAGGCTAAAGGATTAGGTAAACCTTTTGCAGGAACAATGATCAGCAATGATTTACAAGATAGAAACAATGGATGTATATTGCCTTAGTGGCTCTAAGCAGTGTTTTCTATAGGATAATAAATTACAGGTAACATATCAATGTATGACCCAATTGTGTATAGAATACCGTATGTTCTTCTTGCAGTACTCTTGTTTATCATTTTCTTGGCAGGACATCTAGTGTTTCGGGGAGAGGGAAATGTTTGCTTTTCTCATGCTGGGGAGCAGACTATGTGTGTCTTACTGCTCCTAAGCTAATGGCTACCCAGAGGCCTTGCAATCTGGGGTGCACTGGGCTTGTTTCCACAGTCTTGCTAAATGGAAAACCCCTGACTTCCTAACTACCCAGAAATTTTACATCCTGGGGTACATTGGACATGGAAGCCCCTGATCTTTTTGTGCTATTCCCATAGATTTTTAGGATAATTACATAATCCTCTCTCTCAGGAGAATATATACCACAGAATTGAATTGACACAGGATACATGGTTAAGCTATATAAGGTATGTAAATCAATTCTTCCAAGAAAGAAGAGAGAGAAAAATTAAATTAAAAATATATTAAAATCACACACATACACACACACAGATACATACATATATATATATATATATATATATATATATAAAATGTTAAAATCATAAGAGGTCCTTGATTTGCCATAAAGGTCCAACTGAGGTAGCAGGCAAGACAGGTGCAGCTATATTGCAGTTATCCACCATCAATCAGGACTATAGAAAATAGCCATACTAAAGAAGAAAGAAGGGACAAAAGTCTGAGGAAAAAGGAAATATAGTTCCCTCGTCTTATTTCTACTTAACTCATAGGAATAGCAAGCCAAAGCTAAAGCCAAAGAGATATATTTTAGAGTCATAAAAAGGAAGAAAAACAAGGTAGTCTCACCTCATAACTTGTCCAACAGCTACTTCCCCAAATAATCTGAGACAGGTCCTCTACCTTGGCATTGATCCTTGATTCTGTGCTCCTTAGCACTGATCATTAACTTATTAGCAATCCCTTTTTCTGTACTCTTGTTCCTCTGTTTATTTGCTGGATCTGTGAGTTTGGGCTTTTCTGTCCTGAAGGGGCTTCTTCTCTGCTCTGCTGGTTAACTGGTTAGGCTGATAGAACTGACCCATTGTATTAATGAGCCTTGAGGCTAGATCTTCCCCAGCAGCCAGTAGAATGTGAAGGTGAAGGTGAAGGTGAAGGTGTAGAGGCTGAAGATAGTTACCCTTGTTCTCCTCTCTTCCTTTCTGCCAGCCTCCTCCAGGCTAGCTAGCTGCCAGGTCAGAGCCCTGAGCTTCCCATGGTGGTACCAAGGTACTCTGTCACAGTTGCAGCCTTTGCCCTGGGATCCTAATCAGTTGGATTCTTATTGAGGGTCTCAGTGCAGTAGTTGGGAGAGGGGTGTTGGAGATTGAGCTTCCTGGTCCTCTGGAGGCTTTTTAATCTGTACTATAGATAAACTGAATTAAGCCAGTTGAACTGATCAGCAGAGCTGAATGTGCCCTGAGGACAAACACTTCCAGAGGCAAAGGCTCAGGATGGAAGAGTGGTGGCTGAAGTCTAGGACCAGGCTGCCTCCTCTCTGCCCCTTTCCTCCACCTGCCTCCCTGCCAATTATGGTCAGAGATCTGAGCCTTCTGTAGCTGTGGTAGCAAGGCACTCCCTTTGGGCTGGAGCCTTTGCCCAGAGATCCCTCCCAACCCCCAACCCCTAGTCTCAGCATAGTAGGTGGGTGGAGGGGCCCTGACACCTTCTTTCTTTTCCTTAACCTCGAGAATTCAACCTTCTCTGTGTACCTTTTAAGTTGAATTGAAGAGGAGGATCCTGGGGCTCTGTCCTATTGTTATATTTGGTTCTGTGCCACCCTCAAAGTGCTTTGTTTTTTATTTGTGTGGAAGGATTTCACAGAGGAATCACTTTTTCTCCTTTTAAACTGCCATCTTGACTGCCCAGCAGTCCTCTTTTCTGAAATCAAAACACAAATATCAGTTAAAATCCTGTAATGATTAACATAAAGATAGAATCAGAGTCAGTTTCAAAAAGGAGAAATTAT
The DNA here is from genome assembly GCF_016433145.1 of Gracilinanus agilis. Classification (NCBI taxonomy): domain Eukaryota; kingdom Metazoa; phylum Chordata; class Mammalia; order Didelphimorphia; family Didelphidae; genus Gracilinanus; species Gracilinanus agilis. Next base: position 539,645,665 of record NC_058131.1, read on the forward strand.
TTAAAGGGAGTTTGTGAAAACATAGGGAGTTTTTTCTTTTTCTTTTAAAGTTTGTGAAAACATAGGGAGTTTTTTTTCTTTTAAAGACACATATAGGTAGGGGAAGTTAGGTAGTACAGTGGATAGAGCACCAGGCCTGGAATCAGGGGGACATGGGTTCAAATCTGACCTCATATAATCCTTAGTTCTGTGACCTTGGGCAAGACACTTAACTTCAATTGCCCAGTCCTTAACATTCGTCTGCTTTAGAAGATAAAGGTTAAAAAAAAAGGGATACAGAAAGGTAATAGAAGCAAGGGTAAGTAACAAGGGGCAATATAAGCATGTTACATGATCCTGTAAGAATAACTAGTGTTATAGTCATATTCTGTGAGCTACTTGTGGGTATGGTCAATCTCATTTTTACCTTTGAATCCCTAAGATAGAGCACCAAGCCTGGGACTATTAAATAAATGCTTTTTTTTTGCTAGATTGAATTCACAGACTTTTTCCTTTCTCTTTTCTTTTTATCACTTTTGAGGGACTCAGAATTCTCCCAAAGCAGCTGTTACTTGTCTTGGCTTTATCGTCATCACAGTTCCAAGTGCTATCACTATGGAAGTTGAGTCCAGAGCTAAGGATGTCAATTATTCTACCAGGCAGATAAATTTGACTCATCTATCTTAGAAGCCATCATAATCTTTAGGCACCTTCATATTCTCGTAGAGTTAAGACTCAGTGTCCAATTCTGTGAGCTCTCACTTTACTGAGATCTATTCTGCATTCTAGTTCAGGGATCTGTGCCTGGGGCCATTTATATAACTATCTAATCTTTCAGGTACCCTGGACAATGAATAGATGCTCCCTTAAATAGTGCCAGGAATTTGTACTTAGACTTGTTCAAACATAAATATATTCCAACTCAGAGAACTCAACCATATGTATTACCTCACAGTTTATTTCACCAAACACATCTGCTCATAGTTCATGGATTCATTAAGATTGGGTTATGTCCAGGTAGGCAGCACAGTAGTTAGAGAGTTAGGCCTGGATTCAGGAGGATCTGGGTTTGAATCCATCCTCAGACACTTAATAGCCTTGTCATCCTGGGCAAGTCACTTAAGCTTGTTTGCCTCAGTTTCCTCATCTATAAATGAACTGAAGAAGAAAATGGCAAATCATTGTAGTTTCTTTGCCAACATTCCAATCCAATGAAGCCAATAAACATTTGCTAAGTATCTATTATATACCAGGCACTATGCTAAGCACTGGGGATAAAATTAATTAAAAAGGAAGGCAGTCCTTGCCCTCAAGGAATTTACTGTGTAATGAGTGGGTGGGGGAAAGACTACTTACTGAGGTAACAAAGCTGGGATGGGGTGAATATTAGGCGATATCTTGTTCCATGGAGTTGAAGCCAGACAGATTAGCAGACAAATGGAGTGAGTCCAGAGTCCAGTTTCTATAAATAAAGGAAGGCATTGGGAGGAGTTTGGTGTTCTACCCTCCAGTCCTCCAATCAGAGGAGAAAGATGGCTGAGGGAGATAGTGTCAATCAAAGCTTGAATTAGCATCATAGTGCTGAGATTAGAGGTGATGAGTTTAACCAGGGAGTAGCATCTTGCTCTGTAATGCTGAAACCAGGGAAGGGAGCAGAAGCAAAATGGAGTGACTCTATAATCAATGGCCATCTATTTTGCTTCCAGTTCTTTACAAAAAAAGTTTTGCTATAAATATTTTGGTGGATATGGGGTCCTTTTTTTTTTTGGCATCGATCTTTTTTGAGTACATATTGTAGCACTTTTAACACTGAGCTCTTCCAATCTCTGGAGCAAGAAAAATTCTGCAGGTTAGTTGTGCCTAAGGAAAAGATAATTGACTCTCATGCTTCTTCTCTGGCTCTCACCTCAAGATGAACTTTTATGGAAGAGATGGAAGTTCAAAACAGTAGTATGAATGAAAAACAGAGACTGCTTCCTTTTGATCTTGTGTTTAGAATAATCTCTTGTAAACATTCAGGAAAGTTTTGGTTTTTTTCTAAGAGACCTTAAATGGTGTCATTTGTGTGGAGGATTTTGGAGGGGATAGGAGAATTGGTGATTCCATGAATATTCTGCCACAGAATCATATTGGTTGCAAGTAGCTTTTTCTAGTGGTTACATAGCTGGACCTTTCTGTGACTTTAAATTGTCTGCCTAAGTATTGCTGAGGCCTCTTCCTGAATTCATATCTGAGGGTTAAGGACTCTTTCCCTAACAGTAGGAGAAACCATAAAGTAAAAGAGGAGAGCCTATGGGCAATCTTCTGGTCCTACCCCTTTGCTTAGACACTGTGGTCCTGAGAAATGGGCCCAAGATTTTTTATTTATTGTTGGTATAATTCCTTTCCTGGTTACAGTCAGGCCAGCAGAGGAGAGAAATGGAAGGATGATGACCCAGTAGGATTATGAACCTTAATTTTTGAAACTAATGCTATGTTGGAATTCAGCTAAGCCTTATTATCCAAAGCCCAGATACAAAGGTGGTATAATAGTGATTATGTCCTCAGGTTTTAGGGGAGAAATGTTTTTTCTTGCTATATCTTGGATATAAATATTCCTTTGTAAAAGTGAATCCATTATTAAGTGCTTAAATGAAACTAGGATGCAAGTTATGAATCCTCTGAAGTGGGGGAATACTATTGGTTGGGACTTGAGCCAATGGCAGAGAAAGGGAGACTCCAAGACTCCCTTAATATACCACTTGGAATGGTTGTGGTGAAATGTAACAGACTTGGTCCTTAAATAAAGAGGCCAGATTGAAACCATGCTATGGGTACAAAAAATTTATAGCAGCTCTTTTTGTGTAATAGCTCAGGATTGGAAGTTAAGAGGCTGTCTTTCTACTGGGGAATGGCTAAATGATATGTGAATATAATGAAATATGATTGCCCTATAAGAAGGAATTAATTACATAGTTTCAGAGGGAAGTGGGAAAATCTCTAGGAACTGATGCAGACCAAAGAAAGAAGAATGGAGAGTAAAATTTATATGACAAAAGCATTGTATAAAAAAAGAACTTTGAAAGACTTCACAACTCTGATCAATACAGTGATAAACCACCAATAGTCTAGAACAATGATGGGCAAACTAAGACCAGTGGGCCAGATGCCTAAAATGTTCTATCCAGCCCCATGACATTATTCGTAATCTGACAAATACAATGAGCAGGATACAATACAATGAAACTTCGAAAGAATTGCCTTAGAAACAGACCGACAGATGAGCATTTCCTTTCATTTGGTCCCCTCTTTAAAAAGTTTGCCCATCACTGGACTAGAAGATGAAAGATGGAGTGTGACATTCACCAATTACCAGAGGGGTTGAACTTAAAATTCATATAGCAACACACATATTTTTATATAACCATTCTGAGAATTTGTTCTGCTGGCCTGTACACATTTTTGAAGAGCATTTTGTTTTCTTTCTTTCCTCTTTTCTTTCCTTTTTTTTCAGGTTCAGTGAGGGATTTAATGGGTGGGATAGATTATAAATGCTTGTCAAAATAAAGAAATAAATTTACTTCCCAAATTTATAAACTTTATGAGCTATATGTGAACATGAATCATTAATAATTCGTTCACATGTTTAATTATCCTAATTTGGGACTGTTATTAATCCTCGGTTGCCTCAATGAGCAATCTAACCAACTTCTCCTAGATCTTTGGTTACACAGAACAATGGCAGAATCCACAAACTTAGGGCTAAAAATATTGTTCAGACATCAAGAAAGTAACAAAAGCTAACAAATGAAGTAAAAAAGGACAGAAATTCTTGGTCCACTGCAGGCAGAGTTATTCATGAGGTTACAGACTTCCAAGAGTTTATTTTTAAACAATTTTGAATAGCTTTCCTATTTGCAAAGTCTTGCCCAAGGCATCCTTAACAGAGAGAAGATGGCTTTCTGGAAGGAGGAATGCCCTGACTATATTGGCACAACTCCCATTTGTCTCCATAGCACACATCTCTCTGTTTGCAGTCCCTCTGCTCTACCACTCATGACAACTGCCTTCCCTATTTGCCTTTCTTGGGGTGGGCATTGGTTGTTAATTGAAGTCCTGTTGTTTACCTGTTCTCAATTGCATATGCTATTTTACTGCTGAGGTATGTAAGGTGTGCATCCTTCTTCAACCATAGATTAACATGGAGAGTCAGAGTTGCCACTTTTCCAACCTGGCTTCCATGGTACTGTTTTGGAATATAGGACTCTTTGCCTATGCACAAAATGGCTCCAACTTGTAATGTTTTTTTTTTTATTTTTTCTATGTTCTTTTTTTGCCAGTAGTAATGTTTTTGCTGTTGTTTTTATCCTACTTCCTCTTCTAATTTGCCATGGGCAAGAAAACCAGATAATAAAGCATGTTAGAACCATGTCTAAAATAAAGGAAAAGGTGCATTGTTTTTCACTTTTCAGCAAAGAACATGAGCTTTACTTCATGAATTTTATGATATTTACTTTAGCAATTTTGGGACATTTTTCCTCTTATCCTAGAACCCTGGTTATGTTACATATAGATGAAGTTTCTGGATAATTTATCTGTAGATAAATGAGGCATCATATAAAAAGTTAAGGGACCCTCACTGACACAAACACACACACACAATGAAAACATAACAAAAATTCCTTTTTTTAAACAAAAAAGTTATGTTCATTTAAAAAAGGTGCTCGCTTTGGCAGCATATATACTAAAATAGGAATAATACAGAAAAGATTGGCATGACCCTTGTGCAAGAATGAGACACAAATTCAGGAAGCATTCCATATTTTTTAAAAAAGTAATAATTCTGCATCCTCCAAAGAAAATTTGAGAATAATTTAGAATGTCCATTCATATTTGTCACATTGTAGGGATTAAAATTTATAGTTGGATTTAATATGAGAGAATGTGGTTGCCAATATTATAACTCAAGTCAAAATGACTTTTTATTTAGCAGCTTTACTTACAAAATAGAGAGAAAGAATAAAGTAGAGAAATGTGAAAGAGGGTAGAATAAGCAGTCTAGCTTATCACCCTAATGTTTCTCTGGTGCCTGGCTCAACTCAGACTGGGCTAATTAGCCCCCCACCAGAGGGCCCTCAGTCAGACGACCATTTAGCTGGAGGACCTGGTGGTGAATAACTACACAGCCTCCTCAAGATGGTGAGACCTCTCTGGAAACTAATCTCTCCAGAAGCCAGGAAAGGAGTCAGCCTTTTCACTCACCCACATTGTGGTCCAAAGGGAAGATTCAAGAACAATCTTACCAGAGCAGTCCAAGAGCCAGAATTCAAGCTGAGGTTCCAAGCTGGAGCTCCTCCAAAGTCAAGTCTGAAAAAGAAAAGTCATTTTGGACAGGAAATTCAGGGCTTTTATAGTGTTTTTCCCTCATCCTTGTCCCTTCCTCCACTTTATGGGGACAGATTACAGTCTTTAAATTTGCTTAGCACTGCCCAGGGAACAGTCAGTCACTTCTGAGTTGTCAGCCACTTTTGCAAGTGACTTGGGGACCTCCCCTACTTAGGCATTAAGTAAAGGTGTCTTCGCTTTTGAAGGTGTTAAACTCTTGTAGTAAGTAGTTTGTGGACTTCCTTTACTTTTTTAATTTAGGGTTAAGTAGGGGTGTATTCGCTTCTGTTGATTAATTCAAAAGTATAGGGAAAGTTAATCCTATCTTCACAATGTAGAACATTTTTTTATGCTTAAAAACTTTACAAGTGACACAGTTAATAATGCTGGGTATATAGATATATGTGTATATATATATATATATATATATATTTTTTTTTTTTTTTACAGCAGATCAGAAAATTTACTCCATTAATTTTTTTCTTTAAACTGAATCTCTGATTTCATTGGTATAGAGAATTCTTGG
>NC_058131.1:539653818-539721977 GCF_016433145.1 Gracilinanus agilis
CATTTTGGACAGGAAATTCAGGGCTTTTATAGTGTTTTTCCCACATCCTTGTCCCTTCCTCCACTTTATGGGGACAGATTACAGTCTTTAAATTTGCTTAGCACTGCCCAGGGAACAGTCAGTCACTTCTGAGTTGTCAGCCACTTTTGCAAGTGACTTGGGGACCTCCCCTACTTAGGCATTAAGTAAAGGTGTCTTCGCTTTTGAAGGTGTTAAACTCTTGTAGTAAGTAGTTTGTGGACTTCCTTTACTTTTTTAATTTAGGGTTAAGTAGGGGTGTATTCGCTTCTGTTGATTAATTCAAAAGTATAGGGAAAGTTAATCCTATCTTCACAATGTAGAACATTTTTTTATGCTTAAAAACTTTACAAGTGACACAGTTAATAATGCTGGGTATATAGATATATGTGTATATATATATATATATATATATATATTTTTTTTTTTTTACAGCAGATCAGAAAATTTACTCCATTAATTTTTTTCTTTAAACTGAATCTCTGATTTCATTGGTATAGAGAATTCTTGGACTTTTGGTGGAGATCTTCTCTCTACTAGTACATAACAGTACTTTCTCTGAAACACAGAGTCTTGTACTATTGCTTGAGGCATTTGAAAGATAAAAACTTGATGCTCCATCTCTTGGATTCTGTTTTTACATTAGCTAGCTGCCCCATGTCTTGAGAGCTTTCTCTTCTTATTTCTGCCTCTTAGAATACCCTGGCTTCCTTCAAAAATTAACTTAAATGCCACCTTCTGCAGAAGATCTTTCCCAGTCCTATCAGTTGGTTGTATCTCTAGGGTTACCTTCCACTTATTTACTCAATAAGTACTTTGTGTGCCTATTTATATGCATATCGTTCCCTCCATTCGAATATAAGCTCCTGAGGGCAGGAACCGTTTTTCATCTTTCTTTGTACAGTGTCCACATTGCACAGGACAATGCCTGGCACATAGTAAGCAGTAAATATTTTATTGTTTAAAACCTTTATCTTCTGTCTTACTATCAGTTCTAAGACGAAAGAAAGGCAAAGCAAAGAGGGTTAAGTGACTTGTCCAGCATCATACATCTAGGAAGTGTGTAAGGCCATATTTGAATACAAATTCTCCTAATTTTAGGCTTGGCACTCTACATACTGTGCTACTTAGCTGCTTTTATAAATGCTTTTTGATTGGTTCAGAAGTAGAATTTGAACTTGGGTCTTCTAGACGCCAAGGCCAGGTCTCTATCTACTATGAACACCACCTTATTTATTTAAAAGAAAGAAAACTCAATTTTATTATGCCAATTTCCCTGTTTATTGGCTGCTTCTTCTAAAACAAAATCCAATGCACCTTGTATGCCTTTTGATTCTAAATGAATTTTTCCTATGGGTGATGAATGCCTTGAATGAGAATAAACAGCAGGTGAACACGATTCCCGGCTGGTGACTTTTGAGCCATGTCTACTCAGAAAAATTGTTTTCTATTTGGGGTCAAAATACCTGTGCCCCTGTCACTGTTTCTTGTCTAACAAGCATCAGATGGCATGGATAAGGCACTCGTCTGGAGGCAGGCAGGCTTCTTCCCTAGCTGGTAACAGCATTTTTCATCTTTGGGGAGGAATAGGCTAGCAATGCACTCCCACTATGTGACAGCAAGGAAACATTTTGTCAGCAAATCTCCCCTTGACGTGGAGTATCTATATTCCAAGAAGTGCTGTGCTTCAGTGGGGATGGCTTTTATGCCTTTAAAGTTCTTGTTAGTTAGAAACTGCCTAAGGGATTCAAGCTATTCACAAACCTTTGGCATGAATTGTCTGTATATAAGTTGCCTTCTTATTCCAGAAAGTGGCTATCACATCTTGGTTGAGTTGTGTGTAGCACATGTGGGAATTGTTTGCATGTCACACTGACTAGAAGGTATGTCTGGTGGCTGGAATTCATAGGAATATGAGTTAGAGTTGGAAAAGAACTTGTTATTCAGGCCTTTTTCAGTTGTGTCTGACTCTGTGTGTTTTCTTAGCAAAGATATTGGAATAGTTTGCTATTTCCTTCATCAGCTCATTTTAGATGTGAGGAAATGAAGGCAGACAAGGTTAAGTGACTTACCCAAGGTCACACAGCCAGCAAGTATCTGAAGTCAGATTTGAACTCAAGAAGGTGTCTTCCTAACTCTACTCTATTGTGCACCTCGCTGTCCAGGAGGAACCTTAGAAACAATTAGATCCAGGGGCCTCATCTTACAGATGAGGAACTGAGAGCCACAAAGATTAACTGGCTTGTCCAAAGTGACAGAGTAAGTGTGGTCAGCATGCATAGTCACACCCTCAATCTCTATCTTCATTGCGGTGGCACAGAATCTTCCTCAAGGACTATAACCATACCTCTACTCATTTCATTTATTTAGATATCCTCCTTTCATTTAAGACATCTCCTATTCTTCTTCCATCCATTAGAGATTTGTGAACTCACACCGTTATCCATCTCCTGGGAGGAGAATAAAAGTAGTTATGTTACTATGCTTGTGAGCTATGTGTTTTGGTGGATGCTTTGTGTTAAGCATTTCTTTTTTCTAGAAGAAATAAGTAACCTCCCTGACCTACAGCGTACACTGAACACTTTTCTAACCTTCCCATTTAGGGAGACCTTAAACTTGAGTTAAGCCTAAATTTTAAGTGATTTTCTCTAGAGAAAGGTATAAACTTTCATAGAGTATAAGAAAAAGAACCCAAACCTCCAAATCAGATGTCAGGTTTTTCTTAGAACTGAACCTAGTCTAGGGGCAGCTAGGTAGCATAGTGGATAGAGTGCCAGTCTTAGAGCTGAGAGGACCTGGGTTCAAATTTTTCTTTAGTCACTTTCTAGCCATGTAATCCTAGGCAAGTCACTTAAGATAAGAAGGGAGGGATTTATCACACTGATGAAGTCACGGTTCCATTGAAATCTAAAAGTGTAGAATTTGTAACCAAACCCTACTAATATATATTAGAAATAAAAAGGATTGGCAGAGAAGATCTGAAGAAAGCTGGTTGGATTTATTTTATCTGTCTGTTTCAAAGAATGAATGAACTCTCTCTGGATTAGTGAATTGGACTGATGATTTTCTATGGAAAATTTGACTTACTTTTTAAAAAATGGCAAGTTAAAGAGAGTTCCCAGTCATATTTTATAACTACTTAACATAAATTATACTATACGTGATGATGAAATACTTTGTCATGTCAGACACATCCATCTGCTGTGGATCCTTAAAATTTTGCTTTCTTTGGTTTTAAAATGATATTCCCAATTTTCCAGGACAGCTCTGGATTTCACTTGTGCATTTCTGAGGCATCTCCCAGACTCTATGCTTGGATGAAGTCTGAATGCTTAAAGAAGCCAATTAACTATGGAATGGACTATCTTTGCCTTTTCAATTCTCTTCTTAAAGAATGGGGATAAGGGGGAAATCAATGAAGAAGAAGAGAAACTCAAGGATTAGTGACAGACAGGTCATAAACACTATATCATCGAATGTAATTTGACCATTTCATGGTTTATAAACCCAGACCTTTACTCTTACTTGAGCCCCATTTATAACTGTCTATTGTATATTCCTAAACCTTCTCTTACTTGATGCTGCAGAATAACCACTGTTGTCCATGTGAATTAAACCCTACTCTTTTAATTTACTGCTAAAACTCATCAAAGACAATGGCAAGCAGATTTGTCTATTAATACTGCCTAGAGTGTTGAGTCTACTACTTTTGCAAAGGTTTTTATTGAAATTCAGCTAGGAAATTTCCATCCTTTCTGATGTCAACCAGTTGTTCTTTTAAACTGATTAGAAAGTGTTTCATTTTAAGATTTTTAACAAACAAATTGAATACTTATTGAAATTCTTATTTTCTAAAAGGTTGCAAAATTATATTTCCTAATTTTAAAGTATAATTTTTAATATTTAATAGGATGCAAATATTCTTATAGATAATGTAAATCAATCTAAGCAACAAAAGTTTAGTTAATAAATTATGATAGCTGAATCCAACTATTTATTAGCTAGCCTCAAAGTATTACATATTGTTCATTAATATTATATTTTATTATATCATTAACATGATCTATTGCTTATTAATAAATGTATGTAAATTGGAGAGCAGCTATATAGAACAGTGGATAGAGAACTAGGCCTGAAGTTGGGATGAACTAGGTTCAAATCTAGTCACTTCCTAACTATGTTTGACCCTGGGCACCAAGTCACTTAACCTCTTTTACCTAGCCCTTGCCCTTCTGTCTTAGAGTTGATAAATAGGACAGAAGGTAAGGAGGTTTTTAAAAAAATAAGTGTACATAAACCTATATTTAAAATAATAGTAATACTTTAAAATTTTGGTAACTGTATCATAGCTAATTAGGTTATTATTGTTTTTATCTCATAATATTGCTGATGAAAAATTCTTTCTTTGTATAGAAGTATTAATGCTGCTATTTTTTTGTTGGCTGGAATTCCCAATATTATTAACATCTTCAAATCATGGTGTTTTTTTTAATTTAAAAACATTTTTTTTACATTTTTATTTTTTTAAACCCTTAACTTCTGTGTATTGGCTCTTAGGTGGAAGAGTGGTAAGTGTGGCAATGGGGGTCAAGTGACCTGCCCAGGGTCACACAGCTGGGAAGTGTCTGAGGCCGGGTTTGAACCTAGGACCTCATGTCTCTAGGCCTGACTCTCAATCTACTGAGCTACCCAGCTGCCCCGCCAAATCATGGTGTTTTTGTAGAATTCTTTTGAAACTCCTTGTCCATTTCAGGAAGGTTAGGTTTTTTTTAGTTAAATCTAGATTATATTGTATATAAAACTATATTTCTGAGTATCTGTAAACTATAGTAAGTCACAATATGCTGAAAATAAATGAACGAATGGGGGTATAACCATGGCCTCCTTGGTATTACACAACTCACACTAGGGTGAATCTATAAGATTTCTTTCCTTCTTTATTTTAATAAAAATAAACATAAATAGAAGGTCTAGTATTTCCTGTCTGAGCCCAAATATGCCCACAGTGTTTGGAGTCTATAGCTTTAGATTTACTTACTGTTTTTATTCATATTTTCAATTAAACTAGCATTTATTAAAAAAACTCATTAAATACCAGGTATTATGTTTGCCACAGCTTACTTTGTTTTTAAATTAAAATTGCATCATTACTTTTTTGTTTTTTATACTATAATTATTTCCCACAGTACATTCTCTCCTCCATGAATATTCCATCTTAACAAAGAAAATCAGGTAAGCAAAACTACCTGACAAATCAACTGTATCTGGCAATGTTTCCTGCTAAGATGAGGTAAGTGCATTTCCTCATTTGTTTTATGTGACCATGATTGATTACTGCAATTAATTTTAGTTCAGCTGCCTCCTTAGATTGTTTTCATTTACGTTATTGTAGGCACTTGCTATGTTATTCTGTTGTTTTGCTTATTTTCATCTGTATCAGTTCATACAAGTTGTCTCATGTGTCTCTAAATTCCTCATATTCATCACTACCTTGGTGCTCGCTTCTATTGAAAAGATATATCCCAACTGCATCAACCTTTCCCCCATTGCATTATATTTTTGGTTTTCTGGATTTTATTACTACAAAAAGTTCTGCTATCAATATTTGGATATGTCTATGACTTTTCTTTCTGTCTTTGATCTCTTTGGAAGTATTTGCTCAGTTGTGGTTTCACTGAGTCTAAGAAAATGAACAATTCAATGACTTTTCTAAAATAATTAAAAATTTTTTTCCATAATGAATGGACCAAGAAATTCATGATTATTTTAAGGGTATGTTAGTAAAAATTAAAAAAAGAACATATTTTCATTTGCTTGTCTTCCATAGTGTCTCTGACACTGACTCTTTTATCATTTTTGTTAATGTGTCAAAAGTGGTTATAATGTACATTTCTTTTAAGGATTTGGAGCAATTTTGTCACATAGTTGTTGATAGTTTACATTTTGGGGGTGGAAATAGTTCATAAAAATGACCACTTATCTTGTTCTCATATATTTCTGTCAATGATATATATGGTATATATGTATGTGTGTATATATAGAGAAAGAAAGAGAGAGAGAGATAGTGAGGGAGGGAGACACATACCATATACCACATATCATATACCATATATACTCACATGTATATGTACACATAAGAAGTAATATACACAAATGAGTATATATTATATATAAAGTCAGAAACTTATTAGAAATTATTTATTAAAAATATTTGGTGTACTTACATGGCTGGTTTTCATTTTAGCTGTATTGATTTTGTTCATGCAATGCTTTTAAATTAAATTTCATTGAAATTGTCTACTTTATTTTTAATGATTATCCCTTTTTTGGTTAAGAATAATATATAAAGGGGGCAGCTGGGTAGCTCAGTGGAGTGAGAGGCCTAGAGACGGGAGGTCCTAGGTTCAAACCTGGCCTCAGCCACTTCCCAGCTGTGTGACCCTGGGCAAGTCACTTGAACCCCATTGCCCACCCTTACCAATCTTCCATCTATGAGACAATACACCGAAGTACAAGGGTTTTAAAAAAAAAGAATAATATATAAAACTTTCTCAAAATGCCTTTTTTCTTCTTCTTATCACTCACAATTCAAATGCCACAATTTACCCCTTAGCTATAGCCCTCTTCTATTTGGACTTTGCTTGTGACAATTTCATTTTTATTAAAAAGAAATAAGCAAGGGAGTAGCTAGGTTACATAGTAGTTAGAGTACCAAGCCTGAAGTCAGGAGGACCTGGGTTCAAATCTGACCTCAGACACTTACTAGCTGTGCGCTTCTGGGCAAATCATCTAACTTCAGTTTGCCTAGCCCTTACCCTTCTGTCTTAGACTTTTTGCCAAGGCAGAAAGTAAGGGTCTAAAAAAAAAGAAAGAAGCAATATAATTCAAACACCAGCAGAAAGATATTCCCTTTACTCTAGGAGTTTGCATTCTAATAGGAGAGCCAGCACATAAAAGTTGATATTTTATCCTAATCACAATTGTTTCTCTTCCTGCCTTGAGAGTTTCCTTCTGGCTGACATCTGTAGAATTTTAGTAGAAGGTATTCTACTTAGTATGCGGTATGTTTCTTCTGTTTCTCTCTTTTTTTTTGCCAGGTAATATTAAGATATACCCTGATGACAATATGACTTCTTTCTCTGCCTTTATAGATGTTTACCTAATGCTGACCACTATGCTTTCCCCACTTCCTAGTAGAATATAAGGTACTCAAGGGCAGGGATTATTTTGCTTTTGTTCTTGTACCCCAGCACCTACAACAGTATTTTGCTTATATTTGGGTTTAAAAAAAGTTAGACCAGAATTTTTGTTGATAATAATAGTATGATTCCAATAAGCAATATTTATATAATACCTTAAAGTTCACAAAATGCATTATACATGATCATACACGTAGACATGCATTATATATATTATATATAATCACACATATATAGACATTTATATATAATCACATATAATACATTTAATAAACTTTATATTTATAACTATTATTAGTTATATGTGATAATTAGTTATATAGTAAAAAATTAGCTATATGCCCTATATATATATACTATATATAAAAATTTGTGTGAATATATGTATTTCAGTTCTCTACATACATATGCATATTTATTCTTGAAATGACAATACTGTCATATAGACACTGTTACAAAAATAAAAAAGTGGGTATCTTTATACTACTACTACTACTAGTAGGCTAGTTATTAGTAGTAGTATATTAATCTGGGAAACTGTGATTTAATTCCCTTTGATGGCTGGTTCAGGAACACCCGAGTCCTGCCACTCAGCTGGATGTTATAATAATTGCCCTTCTCAATAACAGTGCCCAGGCAGGATCCCTAAAGGTCAGTGGATGGGTAACCCTTTCAGGTTCCACCTGGGGTCGATTGATTATTAGTATTGGGCTCTATTAGCCTTAGATAACATTCATCTGACTGCGTTGCTCCCTCCCCAGAGTGGTGATGGACTAACTACTCCAGGAAGGTACTTAATACATTTTATCTATGTTGTTATAAGGGAAAGGAATGATCAGGAACGGTTTGGACATAGGAGACCTTATCACTAAGCTAAAACAATAATCCCTCAGGACTGTAGGCTGTTAGTAATGCTGGAGCTTCTGTTCTTCACCTCCTCTGGCTCAGCCTGGCCACAGCCAAACCAGAGTAAGCAAACTTTTTGGATGGTGCAAATATTGATGATGGTTTCTCTCAGCTTCTTACTGCTAGTTTTTGTGCCAGTCCTACAGCCTTCAGGAAATATCACCCTTACCACCCTCTTCTTCTTCTGCCCACTTCCCGGATCCCTCCTGGGCCCAGGATACCTAAATATCTAGAGATGGTTTAGATGCCTAAATATCTAGGGGGAATAAAGAGACAACCAAGGGATCCACGGCCAGACCCACAGGTCAATCAATGTCCAAGATCAGATTGGTGGTTAGACTCGGGTTTCAGGGCAGGACTTTAAAGCCAAAAGCCAAAAGCCATAAAGGGGTCCACTTAGGAAGTTGCCAGGGTATTTATACCCTCTCTGGCCAACTGCCTTTTCTCTTGTCCTAACAGCCTCCGGGAACATTCTCATGTCTCCAACTGTCTTCACCCATCAATCAAGATCAGGCTCTCAACTCCCAGAGTTTGAATATGACAACACTGCCAGAATTATCCTTATTTTCAGATTCAAAGAGGCTAAGTGATTTATCTATATAGCTAGTAAGCTTCAGAGGTGGGACTTGAAGCTAGGTGGCACCTTGTTCTAAGTAAGTTCTATACTCTTTCTACAATGCCATAATGGTAAAAACAGCAAAGCAAAACATAATACAAGGAACAAGGATAGGGTCCAGAGCTGTGATTTCATTAATAAAGAAAACTTCTTGGTAAAGATTAAGATTATTGAGAATTGCCTCTCTCCTCTTCCTCACCACTAGCTTTTGTAATATTCCCGTTGAAATTTACTACATTACTCAAACTGTTCCATGTTCTATGTACCCCGGTGATTTGGGGCCAAGAATAGTCAAATGTAGAACGTAGAGTTCTCTTGGGAGGGGAAGGAGGCTTCTCTCTAAGTTGGTACTAATCCCTTCCCTGTAATACAGCTATTCTCAGTGTCTAGCTCAGCATCTTTTATTTCTCCTCACCTGTATCTCACACATTTCCCGGTGAGGGGATTTAAAAAAAAAAGCAGTCTTCAAGTAGAGAGATGATCTAAAGAAGTCTCCTGCTAGAGGAGTATAAAAGGATAGACTGAGGAAAGCAAAATTGCCTTAAGCATGAATGGTGCTGCTTCTAGGGCCCATGTGCTGCCCGAGTCCAGTGGGGTTCCTTTGAGAATTAGATTGTTATAACTGAACATTATCTTCTTCCAATCTATCATCTTGTGTTTTGCCTCATTGCTCATCATCACATGAAATCATTTTCCAGCTAAATGAAAGATAAATGCTCCCCTCCCAGAGTAATTCACCATGTTAGGAAATTAGAACATCTTAGTATTATTATGAAAATAGTTTTAACATCATAAGTTTCTAGTGGTTTCCTGCCACACTTTTTGCAACAATTGCCTGTTCCTTCCTGTCTCTATTCATGGTACCAAAGGAAATAGAATCTTTATTCACCTCTCAGATTCATGGTATAAATGGAAGACAAATTCTTCTTTCAGATACTTGGGTTAGGTCCAGTTTTATCCTCAGAGGTTACCTACCTGTACACTGACCACTAGATAGAAGTTCCAAAGGAGTTCTGAAAGCTTGGTACCCTGTAAATGCAACCCTGGTAGCGAGAAAGAATACAAGGCTGCATCACTCCTCAAATGTTTGTCCTAACTACCTCTCTGTTCTACTTCTTCCATTATTATCACCTAACACCTTAGTGGAAATGAACGGGAATTGGGGAGAGTGGGAAGAGAGGAGAGGTCCGTGGGGAAGAGGATACTATGGTGAAAGGATGGAAAAGACAAATGTTTTATGTTAATAAAAGGTTCATGTAGCAGTTAACTTGGAAGGCAACAAAAATAAATTGTCTATTGTGCCAAGATTACTTGAAACTGACCCTGTGAACCTGCAAGAGTGACATTTGCTGACAGCAGTACTGGATGATATCAGGGCTAAATGGTCCATTGCCAGCCTTTCTTATGTCTGTAGCCTGAAATGGGACTTGGACCAGGACTGAACAGTCTTCTTTATATCCCTTCAATATATTTTCTAGCCTCACAAATCTGTGGAGGTCTTCCTTCCTAGGAAAGACTTGAACATTATAGTCAGATTGGACAACGGTATCAGACCCAAGAAAAGTAGTTTATATTTACAGATCTGTTAGTAGTCTAATTTGTCTGGAATATGTATAAGAAAGCAGTGAGAGACAAGACTTGGAAAATTGGTCGAAGCTTAGAATATTGAAGAAGCATCTTGAAGGCTGAAGAGTTTGGATTTTGCTATGAAGATATAAGGTTCAAATAGCTGGACTGTATTGTGATTTTTAATAGCTTTACATTTATCTATAACTTTAAGACCTATTAAGCACTTTATATACACTATCTCATTTACTCCTTACAACTGGGTGAAATGATTACTACAAACATTGGCAATGCCCATTTTACAGATGAAGAAAGGTCAAGAAAAGTTAAATAACTTGGTCATTGTGGCCCTAATGTCACAAGGAAGCACTAGAACTCATGTTTCTCCTCAGATTTGTCTTCTTTCCATTATATCCTTTCTTTCTCACAATTATTGAGTGCCATGTTCATAAAAAATAAACATGTATACATATCTTTGTGCTAGTTGCTGTGAAACATGCAAAATCCAAGATAGTCTTTGTTCTCATGGATCTTACATAAAGCATGTACACAACTAACTATAGGACCCACGTGAAGCTGTTAGAGTGAGAGGTTGAATGAGACCCATAACATTAAGTCTTTATCAAAAATAAGAGATATGCTAAATGGAAAGAAGAATTGGTAAAAGGCACAAAATATTTTAGATTGAATATAAAAATGACCAAAAAATAGATTCAGCAATATATACTAGATAAAAAGTGGGCTATGAATCTGGGAGGACCTGGGTTCAAGTTCTGTCTCTGACACATACCACCTGTGTGACCCAGGCAAGTCAATGAATCTTTCTTTGCTCTAGGGAACTCTTTCAGACTCTAAGTTGCAGAGAAGGTGTCAACCTGTATTGTATATATGTATTTATGTATATATACATAAACACATATATTAGTGTAACTAGTTGGTACAGAGAATAGAGTGCTGGGTCTGAAGTCATGAAGACTGATCTTCCTGAGTTCAAATCTGGCTTCAGACACTTACTACCTATGTGTCTTTGGGCAGGTAACGTAGCTCTGTTTGTCTCAGTTCCACATCTAAAAATGAGCTGGAGAAGGAAATGGCAAATCACTCCTGTATATTTGCCAAAAAAAATCAAACACGCTCCTGATGTGGCAAAATTGAGGAGTTGTGGAGTTGTTGGAGGAGTTGTGAATTGATCCAACCATTCTGGAAGGCAATTTGGAACTATGCCCAAAGGGCTTTAAAATAATGCCTGCCCTTTGATCCAGACATACCACTACTGGGTTTGTACTCCAAAGAGACAATAGGGAAAAATATTTGTACAAAAACATTCATAGCCTCACTCTTTGTACTGGCAAAAAAACTGAAAAATGAGGGAGTGTTCATCAATTGGGGAATGGCTAAACAAATTGTGGTATCTGATGGTGATGGAATATTATTGTGCTGAAGGGAATAATGAACTGGAGGAATTCCATGTGAACTGGAAAGACCTCCAGGAATTGATGCAGAGTGAAAGGAGCAGAACCAGAACATTATACACAGAGACTGATACATCGAACGTAATGGACTTCTCTACTAGCAGCAATGCAATGATCCAGGACCATCCAGAGGAACTTATGAGAAAGAACACTATCCACATTCAGAGAAACAATTGTGGAAGCAGAAATGCAGATGAAAAGCATATGATCAGTCATGTAGTTTGATGGGGATATGATCAGGGTTTTGATGTTAAAAGATCACTCTATTGCAAATATGAATAGCATGGAAATAGGTTTTGAACAATGATACATATATAACCCAGTAGAATTGCTTGTCAGCTCTGGGAGAGGGAAGAGGGATGGGAAAAATCATGAATCATGTAACCATGGAAAAATATTCTAAATTAAAAAAAAATAAAAAAATCCTTCTAAATGGAGTCATTAAATCAGACATGGCTGAAATGACTGAATAATAACAATCTCTCTCTCTCTTTCTCTTTCTCTCTCTCTCTCTCTCTCTCTCTCTCTCTCTCTCTCTCTCTCTCTCTTTCTCTCTCTCTCTCTTTCTCTCTCTCTCTTTTTCTCACAAATTCAGACACATGCACATACATACACAATCTGAAAAAGAAAATTGAACTTACTCAGTTATAGTTATAGCTCTTCAGTAGACTCTGAAACTTTGTCACTAGGCAACAGGGGGCGTGGGTCCTTGGAGATTATTAACATAATGTTGTGAATCTAATCTACAAGTTTAAACAAAAGACAGAAAGAGGTTACTGTTTAGTGAGTCTGAAAACCTTGGGAAAGAGCAGTGGAGCAGGTCGCAAAAGCATTTTAGGCTGGTTCCACAGGCAGAGGAATTTGCTTGTTGGTCAGCCGGGACATTAAGAAAGCCCCTTCACTGCCCTCTCCCTTTGTCACTGACCACCCTTTGAAGCAAATTTAGCTAACGTTTGTCTAGGATAGAGGTTTTTTAAGGCTGTTTCTGACAGATCATCTTTTCAAAGAAATGTATCTGAGAATTCAATAACAGACTGGAAATTAACCAAAAACATTTCCTAAAAATCTCTATGCAAAACTCTTAAGTCTTCTTTTGTTAGAATTTCTCTTCTAATTTTTTTATTGTGATTTTCTAAAATTTTAAATTCAGCCTGGAATGAGCAGTCCTGGAAAAAAAATTCCCAGTCAGACGCCTTTTTAAATCCTCTAGTTCAAAGCAAAAATTAAATACGTTTCCATTCAAATCAACAAATATTAAAGTGTGAGCCACTATGCTTTCAAAAAGTTGTTTAGAACTGGAAGATTCAATTTAATTCAACAACCATTTATTAAGCACCTTATTAAGGGCTGAGAACTTAAACCAAAAAACAAAATGAAACAAAAAAAAAAAACAAGAATCTTGAGCATTAGGTAGNCTCTCTCTCTCTCTCTCTCTCTCTCTCTCTCTCTCTCTCGTTCCATTGAAGCAAAACTTCAAAGGCAATGAGTTATACCAGAATATTGTTAAATGGATAAATGACACATTTAAAGGATTTAAATGAAAATTAACTCTAGTAAGGAAATCTAAAGAGAAAATAAAAGATGAACTTAGAGAAGTACAAAACAAAATGAAACAATCTTCTCCAATGGACAGCCTAATATAATGCAAACTTCTTAGAGAGGCTAAAAAAATAAAGGGAGAGATTTTCTTCTTATCTTCATATCCCCAATGTCTATTACAAAGATTTTTGCCTATCAGGGAGACAGTAAATATTTGCTAAATTGCAGTTTGAACTAAACTATGCTTTTAAAAAGGTGAAATAAGAAATAATGAAAGAAATTACTGTTATAGAGACTATAATGTAAATTCTAAAATATCTGTGGAAGGGATAAAGATCAGAGTTAATATTACCGAATATAAGATCACAGACAATTCAATAATAGCAGAAAACAAAATAACTTAAAAAAAATGAAAATCATGCAGCTGTAAATTATAGATTAAGACATAGTATCAGGGGGCAGAGAGGTAGCTCAATGAGTTGAGAGCCTGGCCTAGAGATGGGAGGTCCTGGGTTCAAATTTGACCTCAGACATTTCCTAGCTATGTAACCCTGGGCAAGTCATTTAAACCTCATTGTTTACCCCTTACTACTTCCTTGGAACCAATACACAATTTTAAGTCTAAGACAAAAGCTAAAGGTTTTTTTTTTTTTTTTTAAAGACAGTATCAGAATCATTGAGATTCCTGAAGCTGGAAAGAAATAAAAAAATTGATTATTCTTTTATCAGAAATCATTTAAGAAAATATTCTGGATTTATCCCAAACAAGTCACATTCAAATAAAAATGTTCCCTAAAATCTAAACAATGAGATGTTTCAACTTCAACTATCTGGGATACATACTTTTTAGAATTTCAAAACTAAAAGTATTAGGAAAAGATCTTCAAAGGTGATAGGAGAAAGACAAATATAGGTTATCTAAGGACTTCTCTTAGGATTATTGCAGATTTTTCCAGCAAGACCAGTGGTAAAGTTTATTTCATTTGCTCAAAATACATTTCTTAAGCCGTCTTTTTTTTTTGGTACTAAAAAAAAAAATCTGTAATCTTGTACCAGGGCAATTATAGAGAGAAAAGGGATGCCAAAAATCATTTGATTAACTCATGACTTCTACATTCTCAGTACTTAGTGTGTATTACCTTCCAAAAGCAGTGGTTGAGATTATGTAAAATGTAACAGCAAAAACTGTAGAATTTCAGAGATAGAGATGATCTAACTCACGAAGCACCAGATATAATGACTTTGTTTCACAGATTTTGGCATCTCAGTTCATAGACTCTTGTAGTTCAATTCTGCCCTTTTCTGCTGGTTCTTTATTATAGAATTTTGTTTGGGTACACTGCTTAGCTTGCTTATATTTCACTTTCTTTTTATTACATCCTTTGTCTTGGATGGAGGCAAGGTTTTTCTTTTCCTATCACTTAGAGTTAATGATGTGCTTTCATCATTTTAAGCCAAATGTTGATAAGTGCTAACAAAGCTATAGAATCAGCAAGAAACTGATAGTTTTTCTTCTTGTTCCATAGTCTGTTCCAAGTTAATGTGTGTGTGTGTGTGTGTGTGTGCGTGTGTGTGTGTGTGTGTGTGTGTGAGAGAGAGAGAGAGAGAGAGAGAGAGAGAGAGAGAGAGAGAGAGAGAGAGCTCATTATTTACAAAGGTTACAATTTCACATTTTAAAATAGCCAACATATGTCAAGGAATGTTCAGGATTTCTTGTATCTAGTCTCTTGAACCATTTGAGATGTTTTAGTAACATAATCTGGGTTTATAATTTGAAGGACTCTTATCTCAAATTCATGACTATGATTTAGCAAGTGGTGAAAGTCATTGGTCCATTTCTAGGTGAATTCTAGCCAAATTCCCTCCATGTAAAGGCTCCTTTTTTCAAAACTCTGACTCAGTATGGTATAGGGCAGTGATTCCCAAAGTGGGCGCTACTGCCCCCTGGTGGATGCTGCAGCAATCCAGGGAAGCGGTGATGGCCACAGGTGCATTTATCTTTCCTATTAATTGCTATTAAAATGAAAAAAAAAATAATTTCCAGGGGGCTAAGTAATATTTTTCCTGGAAAGGGGGCAGTAAGCCAAAAAAGTTTGGGAACTACTGGTATAGGGGAAAAGAATACTGACTTTGAAGTCCTAGGACTTGGTTCAAGTTCTGCCTCAGTTATTCACGTATGCAAGCTTGAACAAGTTTCTCTTTGCCTCAACTTCCTCATTTTTATAATAGGGAAGTTGGACTAGATATCCTATAATGTCCTTCTAGCTTTAAATCTAATTGGTAAAGCTATGTTGCATGTATTTGGACACGTGTCTTTCCCATATTAGTTGATGGTGGATGAACCAGTTTAAAGAACCCAGTTTCTCCTTGGAAAAATATTGGCTTACCATCTGTAGATATTGCTGCCACTCTTCAGTTAAAACTATAGCAAAGATAATAAACTCAGCCATTCTTTCCAATTAGTCTCAGCTCTGGCTTTAATGTGAGGCAAAAAGCATCATGGCTATTTTCCAGAATTAAAAGTTCAAGGACAAAAGTCACCTACTCTCTCTATAAAATTCATGTCATTTTGCTCATTTAGAATCTTTAAAAATTCATAGTCTAGTAGGAAGTGAAAGTATTAGGTGTCTTTTTAAAAAGCATTTAGCCACATTCCATCCTATGACCCCATATTAATGCTATCCCATCTCTATTTTAAATTAAAAGTTTCCAGTTGGGAGCTTGTGTCTAAAAATAAATGACAGTTATCTTATTAACTTCAACACCTATCCTAGGAATCTGTGAGTTAATTGATGTGGGAGTTTCCTCCACCAATTCAAATTGTAAACCTTCCTCACTTCAATAAATGGCCATTCATGTGAATGGCTGTGGTTGAAAAAAAAATCATGTAGTAGCTAATCTCCTGGGAACCAGCCTATTTAGATTTAGATAGTTGAGTCAGTCCTTGGCTCATAGATAGAACCTCAGAATTTCAAAGTTGGAGGGCACCTCAGCAACCAGTTAGTCCAGTCTCTACTCCCAAAAGAATCTATACCACAAAAGAGTAGCAGCAGCAATATCAGACTTGGCTTTTCTCAACAGTCTTTACTAGCTTTGGTGTTAGCTATACCATACCAACCACTCAATACCCCTGAAGCATTATCTCTCTCCCACCCTTATTTATAGAAAAGCAGGAAGGAATGACTAAGGTTTTATACTCTGGCCCTTGCAATAATTCATTTTTGGTACTATGAGCTTTATTTTTCATTTACCATCCATTACTATCCCTATGGTTAACAACTTCCCATTACCTGTTCTCTCTATTCCTGGATTAATTAATTACTGGCCATATAAGGAAAAAAAAAACTCTTCCAACTCCTCACCTTCTATTCTCTTATCCTCTTCAATCTTACTATGCCCAAGTTCCACTTCTGCTTTGCTTACCTCCTCCACTGTGCCTTCTGGAATTACTATTCTATCATGAACCAACTTCTCTTTATCCTTTCCCTCACCCTTTT
This sequence comes from Gracilinanus agilis, assembly GCF_016433145.1. Classification (NCBI taxonomy): domain Eukaryota; kingdom Metazoa; phylum Chordata; class Mammalia; order Didelphimorphia; family Didelphidae; genus Gracilinanus; species Gracilinanus agilis. The sequence goes on from NC_058131.1 coordinate 539,670,632, forward strand.
CTCATACTACCTCCTTCTGCTTGACCTTATTGAAACTTGGTTCCTCTCTGACAACACTCTATCCCTGATGTTCCTATCTACAACTAGCTGTACTTTCAACCATAACCCCTCCTTCTATAGAGGGATTACAATATTCTTTGCCTTACAATACCACTTCCAGCCTCATCCTTTATTTTCACTGCTTAGCTTATTTTGCTGTTCAAGTATCATTTCTCATTGAAACTTCTGCTCCCTCAACCTCTCATTACTTTCTCTATTGGTTTTACTATGATTTTACTTCTCCCCATTTCAACTCTACACTGTTTTCTGTTCTTGAAACCCTTTCCCCCTGGTATGACTGTCTCTCAGATTTTACCTAATTTCAGTCCTTGATTACTCCTATTATTTGCTTCCATTCTTACTCAGGTACTATGAGCAGAACTGGAGTAAGTCAAACAGTTATACTCATTGCTACATATAAATTCCATATCCAACTTTAACGGGACCTTCACTGTACCTCTCTTCTAAATTTCCCTCTTTCTACTGAAGGTACCATTATTCTTCCAATCTTTCAGGTGTGTTATTTTGAGTCCTTACTTTCTTTTGTTTCTTATATACAATCATTTGCCAAAACTTGCCATTTCAACCTCTGCAAAATGTCTTATGACCAGCTTCTTTTTCACCTGGCTACCACCTCAGTTGAGGCTCAGTTCTCTCGTCTAGATTGTTATAACTTCCCTGATAGTTTCCTTGCCTCAGGTCTTGACCTACTTAAGTCTGTCTTCCACACTGCTACTGAAGTTATTTTCCTTAAATATAAATTTGATCATGTGATTTACCTACTCAATAAACTTCAATGACTTCTTACTGCTTCTAGAATCAAAGTTAATCTCTGTTCAGTTTTCAGAGATCTTCATAATCTAGCCCCAACAGATCTTTCTCATCCTTCCTGGGCATGACTTCTCTTCTGTGTTCTGCAATCTAGCCAAACTGGTTTCTGTTCCTAAATTACAATAATTGGTCTATTCTCACTAGACCTTTGTCCTGGCCGTCTGTTATGCCTGGAATGTGCTACCTCCTCACCTTCCCTTCAAAGAATACCTCTCATGTCAATGTATAACCCATGTACTATCTTATTTTCTATAGAAAGTCTTTTCTAATTTAAATAACTGTGAGTATCTGCTCTCTCAAATTACTTCTTATTTGGTTCCCTTGTATTCTTTATATTTTTTCAGTATCCAGTTACATATATTCTTGTCATCTCTCCTTTAGATTGTAAATTCCTTGTAAGCAGATATTATTTTGTTCAATGTATTTGTTTCTTCCTCTACATATAACAGGTGCTTGATGAGTGCTAATAATATTATATGATATTGTAAATGTTTAATTATTGATCCAGTATTGGCTTCAAAAGCTCTGGTAAGGGAGGGGAACCCATTATTTCACAAGTTACCCTTTTCACTTTTGAACAACTTTTAATGGATAGAAAGTATTCCTTGATATCAAATCTAAAATTGTCTCTTTACAATGATTATTCATTGCTTTCAATTTATTTCTTCTTGGGATAATCAGGATAAACAGAATTCTTCTCCAATAATAATTATAATGACTGATACTGATATAATGCCCACCATGTGCCAGGCACTGTGCTCAAGTGCTTTCCAAATATTTTCTCATTTGATCCTCATAACAACCCTAGAAGCAGGTGCTATTATTATTTTCATTTTACAGATACTAAAACTGAAGCAAACAGAGGTTCTGTGACTTGTCCAGGGTCATATAGCTGGGAAGTACCTGAGGCCAAATTTGAACTCAATCTTCCTGATTTCAGACCAAGTGCTCTATTCCCTGGATCACCTTAATTACCCAGTAATAGTCTTTCAAATATTTGAAGATAGTTATCATATCCTTTTTAGCTCTCTCTTTCCAGGCTAAGCACTCCTAGTTTCTTTAATTAATCCTCATAGGGCATGGACTAAAGGTCCTTTACTATATATGATTGCCCTTCTCTGGACATTCTCTAATTCAGTGATTCCCAAAGTGGCTGCCACTGCCACCTAGTGGGTGCTGTAGTGATCCAGGTGGGCGGTGATGGCCACAGGTGCATTTATCTTTCCTGTTAATTGCTATCAAAATTAAAAAAAATTAATTTCCAGGGGCACTAAGTAATATTTTTTTATGGAAAGGGGGTGGTACGCCAAAAAATTTTGGGAACCACTGCTCTAATTTATCACTGACCTTCCTAAGGGGTGCTGGCCAGAATTGGGCACCTAAGGGGACAGATGTGATTTGCAACTGGGCCTATAATCAAAATCTTTCCAAACTTGAAAGCTCTTCTGGCACAGCCTTTGGCAACTCATGGTCACTTTCATACCAGGAAGCATGGGATGAGAATTTTAGTTGGGGTACAAACATCTTTTTCATTTTTGAGTCATCTAATATTTGATAACCGCTATGAAGACAAATAGCACAGGGATTGGACAAATATCACAAGAGCTCAGTGAAGAGGATGTTGTATAAGTATATGTGTGTGTTGATTATTATATCAAACAAAGGCATTTGCAAAGAGATAGAAATTAAAATAGAAACTAGTCAAAACAAGATGCCCATCTGAAATGCAACCCTTGATCAGAAGAACAAAAAATGACTAGTGAAGGTTGCCCAATCATGGCTTCCTGATTTGTTCTGGTAAAGGCAACCAAATCCCCAAAGGAGTACAGTTAAAGGGGAAAAAACAGTTCTATCAAGGTCTGATAAAGAAAACCAATCACCCCTAGCAAATAACACATTTCTTTTTCTTTTTAATTTGACTTTCCTTCTTTTGTTCTTTTTTCCTCCTGCAGCAAACCAATTCCCCAGGCTCATCTTACCTCCCTGGCTGTGACATCACCATTATTTTCATCTTCTAAATCGCTTTTCCAGGTCTTTTTTCCCCTCAAGTAGCTTTGTCTCACCAGTTAGCAAGATGGCATAGTTTGCACAAAGTAGGTTTACAAACACTTCATTCTTAATGCCCCACTGGAAAATATAGCTACTTATATAAGTATATTATTGTCAGTGCCAACAATAAGAGGGTATTTGTGAACAAAGGATTGAATTAGTCCTGGAACTCCGAAATTTTAGAGTTAAAAGAGTTTAGGGCCAGAACAATCTGGACTAGAAGGTGTCTACTTGTAGCACCTGAACTTTTTTTAAAACAATATTTTGATTACTATGTTTCAATATAATTGGTTTCCTTGGCAATTCTTTGTATTTTACATATTTAAAAATGTTGTTCTGATAAAGGACTGTTATACTTTACCAGGCTACTATAGAGATCTGCGAAATAAAAAGGTCAAGAACCCATGTTCTAGCCCAATATTCTTTTTACAGCTAAGTAAACTAAAGTCCGTAGAAGGTAAGGGAATTACTGAACTTCACACAGAGAGTCAATGGCAAAATTAGAACTAAACCCCAGATCTCCAGTGCTCTCTACAACATATACCTTTGTCACTATAAATAGTAGATAAAATACTGGTTCTGTGACTCTTGACAAGTTACATAACCTCTCAGTATCCACAGGCAACTCTAACACTAAAATTGGAAGACAAAGTCATGTTATGCATGGGAAGAGAGTTTTTCATTTAGAGCACCTTATATCAAATGAAATCCTAGATCTCCATTCTTTTCCATCCCAACCTCTCCAATCCTATGTTAATCACAGAGACTCAGAATCCATATTTTCTTATTTCCTTTCAAATTGAGTTCAATCTCCTTAGCATAGTATTCATGATGTATTATAATTTGATCCAACTCTGTCTTTCTCATCTTATCTCATGATATGTCTCCTATATATCCTCTATACTTCCTATAATTTTCTATCATTCTAAACCCTGCTGACTTTATTTTCTGTGTGTACTAAAGTAACTCTTCCCTTCTTTTTCTGCCTTCCCTTCCTAGACCCTATCAACTGAAACCCTGTCAATTCTTAAAAATATATATCAAATATTCTCTCTGCCTTGAGCCTCCCCTGATCTGTATAGTTAATAGTAGTTCCCCTCTTTGTGCCTCTCATAGTGCTTTGAACCTCTCATAAGGGAGATCTTATTGTTATATTATAATGTATTCTAAATTTTTGTGTGTGTATGTGTCATATTTTTTCTTAGAATATAAGCTCCATGGGGACAGGGGCTGTAAAAGTTTATTTTTTATTTTTCCCAGTAGGTAGTACAGTGTGCTATAAGAAAGAAGGGCATAAAAGGATAAGCAAGATGATTTTAAAAAAAACTAAAAAGATCTGCAGGAACTGATGATGCAGAGCAAAATAAGCAGAACTGGGAGAACATTGTACACAGTAACATCAATATTGTACAATGATTATCTGTGAAAACTTGGCTATTTTCAGCAATGCATTGATCTGGGACAGACTTATAATGGGGAAAACTATCCACTTTCAGAGAAAGAACTGTTGAAATCATTCTCACATCAGTGTATTTTATGGTTTTATCTTTGGGTTTTGGTTATGTATGAGATTGCTCTTACAACAATGACCAATATGATAGTGTGTTTTGCATGACAATAAAAAATAAAAAATTTTAAAATAAATTAAAAAAGAAAGAGGAGCATAGATTTAGAGCTGAAACAAACCTTAAAGCACAGTTAGTTTGACTCTCTCACTTCACAGAAAAAGTTGAACCTGGTGAGATTAAATGATTTACTCAAAGTCACAGGGATATCAAGTGCCAGAGCCAGGGCTAGAAGCTTTGGTTTCTTTCTACAAGTTCAGCATTCTTCATATTACACTATACTGTTTTCCTACTAAATATATGTATATGTATCTAACTGCTTTTCTCTTCCTTTCCCCCTCCTTGTCTTTCTGTTGTTGTTGTTCTCCTCCCCCTCTTCCTTCTCCTTCTCCTCCTTCTCCTTCTCTTCCTCCTCCTCCTCCTTTTTACTTTTTTCTCTCCTCAAAATAAATAAACCCTTCCCAGAATTTTTTTTTTGCTTACCTGAAGCCCATGACAACATATTCTAGAAGGTTTTGAAAATTAAATTCGAAAGCAACAAATAGATAAAAAAGAATAGATTTGTCAGCTTTTCTGTTACACATTATCTTCAACAACAGTGGATCTGTTATATTTGTACTATGATATATCACTTTCTGATATGAGGAAATGCCAAATAACACAAAAGAAAATTCAGGACAAATAGTTAAACAGAAGAGTTTCAAACTCAGAAGTCTCTCCTGGAGAAGATGCAGATTTCAGGAGACTGCTAGATAGATTCTTCAAATATATGAAAGAGAAGAAGAATCAGGATAACAATATATACAATGAACAAAACATTATAAATGGAAAGAACAAAATAAAATGAACAAATTGAATATTAGGAAATTTTACTGCTATGTTTAGCCATAAAGAGATGAGAAAATGCATTCCCCTTATTGTTTTGAGGAAGTTAGAGAATTATGGATATAGCCCATACCATAAACTGTCAGATGATATGTTGGTTAGTTTTGCTAAACCGATTTTCATTTTTTGTTACTGAGGCATGATCTTTGTATGAGAGAGGTTTTACTTAAAAATGAAGGAGGCTGGGGCAGCTGGGTAGCTCAGTGGAGTGAGAGTCAGGCCTAGAGACAGGATGTCCTAGGTTCAAACCTGGCCTCAGCCACTTCCCAGCTGTGTGACCCTGGGCAAGTCACTTGACCCCCATTGCCCACCCTTACCACTCTTCCACCTATGAGACAATACACCGAAGTACAAGGGTTAAAAAAAAATGAAGGAGGCTTCTAGATGGCTCAATGGAAAGAGAGTCAGGTCTGAAGACAAGAGATCCTGGGTTCAAATTTGACCTCAGTTGCTTCCTGGCTATGTGACTCTGGACAAGTCACTCAACTCCAATTGCCTACCCCTTCTCTTCTGCTTCACAACTGATATTAAGAGTCTATTTAAGAAGAAGGTAAAGATTTTTAAAAAGGAAAATGAAGGTGATGGTGATATAAAATGGAAGTTATCTATGCTAAATGTAAAAAACAAATCAACAACAAAATTAGACATGAGGCAGTTGCTCACAACATTGAAAGAGTGCTGTGAAGACATGTATAAGAGCTGCCCAACATGTAAAGACATGGACAGGCAGTGATCTAAAGGGAACACCTACATCAATAAGCTTACAGTTCTCTCAGAGCACTGAAGCCCAGAAGTATTTCTTTCTTAGTTTTTATTCTTTCTGGTACCTTTCTTTTGCCTGAATACATAATTTCTCTAGTCCTCTTCCCCTGACCCCTCCCTTTCTTCCTTCTCTTTCTTCTTTTCCTCTCCCTTCTCCTCTCATTTCTAGCCTTTCTCTTTCTCTTTTTCAGTTCATAAATATTCTTATTTTTAAAATTTTATATGAAGTTATTGATTATTTTCTGGAGCCTACTTATAATCACCATGTTTCTTTTCATTGCCTTTTAAGTATACTTATAAGTATATAATATTGATCTTTAAAAATTTGGTATCTAAGATTCACAGTCACAGAGAATTATCAACAAAATATTAATGTTCAAATGATGGACTTTTGCAATGGTAAGCAATTTGAGATCACTGAAAGCACTGCATAGTTTCTGGAATGTGATCCAGACCAACCTCCTTTTAGACTCAATTTGGGGTTCAACTCTTTGTCTCTAGATAGAAAGAAAGAAAGATAGGTAAATAGATAGAGCTATTTAATATCTGTATCTATTTACACATATATAACTTATTAACTCAATAAGTTGTCCATCCAGCTTTGTACCAAAAATTGAGATGTGCACATTTTTTACCCACTTTGTTTTTCCAATATGATTAGTTTTGCATTGCTATGAGAATTCAGCTCAGAACTCCACTCATCTCCTCATTTCTCACCAGGCTGCACTACTTTTCAACTTCCTTGACTTATCCACAATGCCCTAGGAAGCTGATTATTGCCAAAATTTATTGTCCTGTAAGATCCCATCAGCCCTGATCTCTAATTTGTCACCATCCTCTATCTAACTGATTGTAGGGGAGAATCATGAACTTCCAAAATTGCATGGTAGGAGGGAGTTCATCTCAGAACATTTTCATTTCTTCCCTGGCTGCACTACTTCAGAATTTTGACTTTTCCACCATGCCTCTGAGAGAGATATCTTCCCAGGTACCTACCTCCCACGCCCCAGTCCATACTTTTAAACTTTCTTTTGTGTGGTTTCCTCCATTAGATTGCTTGTTCCTTGAGGGCAAGAACTATCTTTCTTTCAGCATATTTGTATCCCTAATACTTGTACATTGCCTGGCACATAGTGGGTGCTTAGAACATGTTAATTGTAAATTTAAATTAAAAAATAAATAAATTGTAATATCCATGTTTCTGAGAGGGGTTCAAGCTGCATCATAGAATTCCATAGTGCCCCCCAGAACTCTAAGGGAGGGGGCAGTTAAGGGCAGTTGGAGTCCTGGTATAAAAGCCAGGTCACCCCTCTTACAAGGGGTCCTGATTATTGGCTCTTGGCTCTGGGTACACACACACTCTGTGTAGCTTTTGGGCTGAGACATTCAGTCACTGACAGCCAGGGGCTGCTTTACTTTGATAGCTAACCACAAAGATAGACCTTCAAACAAGATCACAGTCTACCTTCAGTTTAGCAGTTTAGGTTTTAGAAGGAAGATTATTTAGGGGCTTAGATAGAAGTTCAGCCATTCAATATACATTCCCCCCAAACCCCCGGGGAATGTGTTGTTAGCCTGCAGTTAGCAGTTTTAGCCAGACTACCTTCTCTCCTCTTTCCTTAAGCTGATTCCCTTCTCTCTGTTTCCTGTAATCATTAAATTCATTTGGTTTGTGAAAGATAGAGCTTGTATCCAGTTAACTTGGGGTTATACTTACTACCTTCCTTTCACCAAGCCAAGTATTTCATCCAAGCTTAGGCTGTAGCTGCCTCTGCCTCTGCCCTAGGGCCTGTGGTCTGATCTGAAGAAGAATATTTCTATCCTGTGAGAATAATTCAAACAAAGAAAGTTATCATCACAAGGAGTTTAGTCCCTATCCACTTACCATCTTGGCCCAGCTTTTACTAAACTCGAATAACCTCCATAACCAGTCTGAGAATGTTCTGTTAACTGATTTCCAACTGCTTACAGGGTGGGGGGAGGTGAAGGAGTACTCCATGGGCTCCTGCCCCTCTTATCCAGTCAAGTTTACCTCCTTCTCCTCTGATCTGGGACTGGGGAGAATTCATTGCCATCTGACCCTAATCCTACAAAATCCACAAAAAAAGAAAGAAAATGTTAATTGACTGCTTTCAGGGAAACATTATAATGCTCTAATAAGGTGGTTTCCAAAGTAGGAAGCAGGAGTCCCAAGAAGTGTACAAGATAATCCATTGGAGGCATAGGAAAAACCGTTAAAATTCCATTTTATTTTGTATCTAAAATATATTAAGATTTTCTAAAATAAAATATACAAATTGACACTAGTACCCTTAACTGAATTTATATATCACCTGATTTGTCTAAAAAGGAACAGGAGACAGCTGAGGGAAAAATAGGCTTTCCATAGTTTGGATTAGTTGATAGTAGTATCCTTACTAGTTTGTACATTATGTTATTTTTAAATATCGAGCATTCATTTTATTTCCTCCCACCTCTACCTACTCAATGGGAAGGAAAAGAAGGAAAGAAAGAAAGTTAACTCATTTGGTTCTGAAGTTTTTTGTATCATTTTTAGAACTTGTTCTTTGACCCACCATTTCTTTAGGATTGTTATTTAGTCTCCAGTTATTTTTAATACCTTTTTGAATGGTCATTTATTCAATATAATTTTTTATTGCATTGTGGTCATTAAATGATCTGTTAAACATTTCTGATTTTGTGCATTTATTTGTCAGGTTCTTATTCTTAAATAATGTTCCAATTTTTGTAAAGATGCCATGGATAGCTGAGGAATGTATACACTTCCTTCTATTCCTATTCAATCATCATCAGAGGTCTAACATATCTAACTTTTAAAAAATTTTATTCAGGCTTTTAGCTTTTTTTCTTGTTTAGTTTTGTTTTCAATTTGACTATGGCTAAAAGTGGTATATTTAGTTTTGTAGTTGTATTGTTTATTATAGTTGTATTTCCTATTTCCTCTTGTAACTTATTTATCTTTTACTTCATGTATTATATTATACCATGTTTATTCTCTGTATGTGTAGATATATACACACACAGAGAGAACAATTAAATTTACTTCATTGTCTATGACACCAGCAAAATTTAGTTTCCCTATTTATATTTTTATAATTAAATATGTTTTTCCTGTTTTCTTGTTTGAAAACACAAAGGCTACCCCCAGTAGTTTTTAGTTCAGGTGAGGCATAATTGATTTCCCTCTAATCTCTGATTATAACTTTGTGGGAGTCTTTATGTTTCAAGTTTGTTTTAAACAGCATAGTAGGGGCAGGCCCAAAGTTAGTAGGACCTGGATTCAAATCTGACCCCAGACACTTCCTAGCTGTGTTACCCTGGGCAAGTCACTTAATAAGTGACTGAGATAAGTTCTCCAGTCCTTTGTTGCATTTCCCCTTCTTTTTTCTTTTAATGTCATCAAAGCATAACTAAACTACTTCTAGGTCTTTAGTCACATTTAACTATCTCTATGATCCATGATGACATTAGTGTCCTGAAAGGATCCTTTCATCATTCCTTCCCCCAAAATTCGAATATAAAAAGTTCCTCCTTATAAAGTCCTTTCTAATTGTTCATTTGAGTTTAGTTATTTATTTTTCTCTTGGTTCCTATATTTGTTTTTCAAAGTTCTTTTTCATCTCTAGTCTTTTCATACTAATGTTTGGAAGTCCTCTTTTTCACTGAAGAACCCACTCTTCCTTCCCCCTTATCTGAATATATTTAATTTTTCTAGATGAGTTATTCTTGGTTATAGACATATCTTTCATCATTTGTAATCTTATATTTCATGCCTCCCACTCTATTTTGTAGTGGTAGCTGGTAAATCTTGGGCAGTTCTGTCTATGGGTCCTTAGTATTTTGAATTCTTTCTTTCTGGCTGTATTCAGTGTTTTTCCTTTGGTCTGGAAATTTTGGATTTTGGCAATGACATAATTGTGAATTTTTATTTTGAGATTTATTTTAGGAGGTAATAAGCAGATCTCCCCTCTTATTTTTGTTTTGCTCTCCTGTTCTAATATTTACAGGCAGTAATCTTTAATGATTTCTTAAAATATTATATCAGTGTTCCTTTTTGTTATGAATTTCAGGTGGTTAAATGATTTCTATGTTATTTCTCCTTAATCTTTTTTCTAGCCCAGTTATTTTTTAGTTGAGATACTTTATATTTTATTCTATTTTTTCAGTATTTTGACCGTAAGAAAAAGAAAACATTCCTGGTGCCTCCCAGAGTCTTCTTTGTCCATTTTAATTTTTAGGGAATCTATTACTAGGGTAAACATGTGCTAGTCTCTGTGCTAAGTGAGTGAGATATAAATCCCCTCAAATGCCTTCAAGGTATTTCTATTTTAATATGGAAAATATTCACATGTAGAGGAGTGGCAGCTAGGGAATAATGGTTTGGTCTAGGAAATCTCAAGTTTGGTTAAGTGAAATCGTGGGACATTTGATAGGCATGCCCTTTCTAGGAATGAAAATATTTTTTAGATTACAGTTCCCAGAATTAAAGGAACAAAGTAGCATGAAATGAAGATGCCTGGATGATGGGTATGAATCAGTCAATATCTAGTGAACTTTCATGAATCAGAAGTCCAAGTCCCTGGAATGGGAATGTAAGTGACCCATTGTCTGTATGGAGCCAGCATAACGACAGGCTGGTGACAGAGACCAACTAGGAAGGAGGAGGAATAAGCAATTAAACTGAGCCAAAATGAGGCATAGTCATGGCTATGGCCCTGTTTGGTCCTCAAGGCTCCCAATACTTGTTTCTTCTGGAGATGTCTTTGATGTTGTTAAGACTTGGAACTTCATCTTTTCCTCTGATACTCCTTAAACCCATTCTAGATATTAGGGGAAAGGAACAGAATCTTCCTGGGATATTGAAAACTGTGGGTTTTTTTTCCCCATACTCTTACACAAGTATTCCAAGTTATAATGGGGCTTAGTTACTTTTTTCTGAGTTTTCAAGGAATAAATTTTTTCATCCTGTAAATTGAATAGCTTTTAGCTGATTTCCAACCTATGCCTAGGGGATATTGAGATTTTCTTACTAATTAAGGATTCAGATGTCATAGTAGTAGAGAGGGAATATAAGTGGAAACCAGAATGAGCAGAGAATCTTTTAAATATGAAGCCTGAAATGTGGTCATACTGCATTTGCATTTTTTTAGATTATTACCCTGCTAAATATTTAAAATGCTGATAGTATACTAGGCTCTTTGTCAAATATTTTTGCATTGTATTTGGCTTATAACTGGAATCTACAATAGCATATTTTCAAAAACAATTAGAAATAAACATGTTAAGGTGAGAAATTCTTTGTTGGAATAAGAAAAAATATCACCTAATTAGGTTGTTCAGATCTTGACCCCCATACCATTGTGGAGACTAGAGGAGAGCTTATGTTAGCTATAGGCCCAGGAGAAGTCAATAAGAGAAGACAAGAACTAATTTACTATGTAAACACAAGCTTTTTGAGGAGAAAGATCAGGTAGCTGTAAGGAGTAAAACGTCAATAATGACAAAGAGAGGAGTGAAGATTGCTTAAAGAAGTCTTTAAAAGATTCTTCGCACTCCCCCTCCACCCTCAGAGTTTTGCAAAATGTTTGGCCTAGTTCTTAGGTCCAGTTTACATTTTTCATCAGTGTGTGGAATGAAACTCAGGAAGTAGGACACAATCAGCAAGAATTTATTAAGCACCTATTATGAAAGAAAAGTCCTACATATATAAGGTATACTAAAAGTCTCAGTGCAGTTTCAAGTTTTAGTAGCTTACGTTTTAGCAGCTCAAGTTAAGCTATTGAAACTAATAACTACAGTTTTGGAACATTTTATACACAGGACACATAACAAAATATGTAACTAAATATTTGTAGCGACATTCTTTGTAGTAGCAAAAAACTGGTGACCAAATGGGTGCTAATTGATTGAAGAATGTAATTATGGTAGACTGATGTAAAGAAATATTATTGTGTTTTAAATGACATGAAAAATTAAGATAAACATGGGGAATTTTGTAATAAATGATACAGAGCAAAGAGAAAAATATGCCCAATGGCTACAATAATGTAAATAAAGAGAATACTAAAAAGTTCACTGAACTTATATTAATTGTAATGAATAATTTTGTGTCTATAAAAGAAAAGATTTAATACATATTTCTTTTCTGAGGAACCGTGGGTATGGAATTTACCATTCACTGCCAGCTTATGATACTTTTTTTGGCTTTGCTGAACTGTATTAGTTATAAGATGGCTAATTAGTGAGGGGGACTATATTGTTAAATGACTCTGATGTTTAGAACAAAATTCAGAATGGAAAATTTTTTCAAATGAAGTGGTTGAATAAGATAATGCATAATGCCTTTTTAAGTTGTAAGATTCTGTAATCAGTTTAGTCTTTTCCCAGTTTGCTATGCAAATGAAGACAAACTAACATCATTGCTTCATTTGGGAGGGGCAGGACAAAGAAGTTTGATTGCCAGTTAATAGCATATTGATATCCTTGAATGAATGGAATTCCTCAAGTATGGCACATTTTTCTCCTCTTGGAAATGTGCACAGTTGCTGATTTCACTGGACATCTGTTATCAAACTGGAGACTTGTCTTGTTTATAAAATATAGATGGTGAGATGTGTTTGTTGGATACAGACATGTAAAATGATGGAATAGATTGTGTGTGACCTGGAAAAAAGCAAAGTAAAGTAATTCATTTTTAGGTGGCAAGAGAAAAGAGTGAAAACTTAAAAAAAATTTTTTATCAGTTTTGTCTGGCCATTTAAATCTGTAATGATGTTAGGGGAAAACTTGCAGAATGAATGTGAATAGTAAATATGAGATCAATTCACAGTAAACAGATTATGTAAAAAATGTACATGGACATATTAAAGTAATGAGGAAACTAATTAAATGTACATTGCTGGTTAGGTTGAAGCTGGTATTAACTTACATTGTTAACTTGGTCCTGAAAAACTCTCATAAAAGATTTCAAATTAAGGTAATTTTTATATTATAAGGTAAGATGATTACATGTCTATGATCTTAGCAACATACTTATTTAAGCATGATGAAGAGTATCATCTATTTTGTAATATAGTGCTTTGGTACCTGGCATCAAGAATCCTTGACTTAAAGGTATCCAATGATGATCACAGAGGGGGAAATCTGCATATTTCTTTAGAGCAAAGATGCTCCCCAGATAACCAGACTATCAGTAGCATCCATCATCTATGCATTTTTTATGGAGTCATTTGGGAAATGTCATGGTGTATCAGAGCTGCATAAATCAGAGATTCCTAGATTAAATCCAATCTTTAAATGTCATTGGAAGATGAAGGAATCATATTGAGCAATTCTCCATTTAAGATGAAATGAAACGCATTAAAAACAAGCAGACAAATCAACTCAAACCTGAGAAAAATACATGATTTTACAGTGGAAATAATTAATTGAAAATGATAGTGAAATTTCATAAAACAAAGGTTGGAACAGGATAACATAAACATTTTTAAAAATTACTATTTTCATTTAGTGGTAGTAGACCTATGAATTATTTGCCATCTATTACTTGTATCTGTAAAGTCAGGTTCAGTCTTTATTCATTTAACAAATATTTATTGCTCAAGCCAAACAGTAGGCACTGTTGCAGTTACAGGGAAGAACAGAAGGTATGGTTGCTGCCTTGCAGGAATTTTCTCCCTTCTCCAAACTATATTAAGAATCCTACAGCAATACTGAGGAAAGAGAAAAGCAATCATATTCTCATTAAGTACCTATCAGCTCTCCTGTGGCTCCTCAGACAGAATGAAAGCAGACCAAGAGGAGAAGAAATATATAGGGAGGAAAAAAAGATAGGGACACATTTTTTTCCTACTGTTAAATATGTGAAATAAAGTGATCAACAATATGGCCTCAATTTTATCTTTCTATTTGTCTCTTACTTTTCTTTTAAACACAAGCATTCCCATTTGGTTGTGTTTTTTTCTGTCTCCATTTAAAAATGTTTTATTGATTTTTTAAATGTTGCTGTCATTTCCCAATCTGCACTCACCATTTAAAGAAAAAAAAACCCACTTTATCCTCTGTCTTAGAAGTGATACTGAATATCAATTCCAAGGCAGGTAAGGGCTGGGGAATATGTATTAAGTGACTTAGCCCGGGTTACACAGCTAGGACTTATCTGAGACCAGATTTGAACACAGGACCTCCTGTCTCCAGGCCTGTCTCTCTATCCACTGAGCCACCTACTTCCCCAAGAACTGTCTTTCTTATTTGTATCTCAAGTACTTAACATAGTATTTGGCACAGAATAGGTGCTTAAAACATTTTTTAATGAATTGAATTGAAGTGGATTTTATAAGAGAAAGCAATGTGACATAACACAGGAAAGGTCAGGTGGTGCTAAGTTAAACATTGGACAGAGGGATTTCCACCTTACCTGGTATATATAGGAGAGCCACTAAAGATACCTGAGTGGGATCTAGCAACAGATTCCAAATCATAAGTTTTAAGAAGCTATCATAATACTCTTGATAATGAACATCTATAATAATGAGTGGTGGTAGGGGGAATAGAAATTTGAGAGTAGATGCTTAAGATTTTGCTAAAGTTGAATTGTTAGGATTTGATTATTTTTTTTTCCCATGACAGGAATGGAAGAAATTATGTATAACACCACATTATCTTTACCAAATGGCGAATGTGGTCTACAGGGTCACAAAGAATCAGACATGACTGAATGAACAACAATCTTCAAAAGAATTCAGAAATTCCCTGCATTTGGTAGCTCTCAATCTTTCTGAGACTCTCTCACCATATCTTCAATGGGAAAAAGAATGATACAACAGAAAGAGAATTGGTTGCTTTGAGAGTTAGTAGCCTGCTCTTACTGATCCTCAAGCCAAAAGTAGATGACTACTTGTCAAATATATCTTAGAGAACCTTGTCCAGATAGTATCTGGCCTAGATTGTCTCTTAAGGTCTTATCCAACTCTTAGATTCTATAAATCTGTTTTCCTATTAAAGAGAGTTCATAGGTAAAGTGAAGTAAAGGGTTTACCAGTTTCATAAGAAATTTGTTTGGTGTAGACTGTTAAATAGATTAACAATGAGGAAAGAGTATTGGATATAGACTCAGGAAACCTGGTTTTTAATCCAAACCTGTCTCTAAATATCATGTGACCCTGGGCAAGTCACATCACCTCTCTATTTCTCAGTTTCCTTATCTATAAAATGAAATGGTCTATTTAGATGTTTTTTTTTTTAAGTTCCTTTCAGGTCTAACTTTTGTGAGTCTAGTGAATGGAAAATCAAATTCTTGGGCATATTGCACCTCCCTTTCTTTGTCTTCTTCTTGCCATCCCCCTCTCCCTATATTATTCAATGTGAAGAGTCATGAAGTAACTCTTAGAGGTGCTCAAGAGAATGATTTTCTAGCTGGTGCTAAAATGTAGCCAGAGTTTTATGAGAATATTTGCATCATATAAGTCCCCAGGGATGGAGCTAGATCATGCTCAAGCCTTTTCTAGGCCGCTTCTACATAACCCCCTAAAGCTATAGGTCAGTTTTGTTTGATATCTTTTCTGAGTTCTTGTTAGCCTTGTTTTCCATTTTAACCTGATTTCTCTGTTTAAAAATCATTCTATGGATGTACAATGTGATTTGCCCTGGATCTATATCCCTAAAGGAGTACTGTGCTAATGAATGCATCAAATATTCAGGGGGGCAGAATGGAAAAATGGTACTTATTCTTTTAGATTGGAGGTTTGTGTTTAAATAATCCAGATGTGCATCTCATTTGACTCATTGTGAATATCTAAGATTGAGCTGCAATGTGAAAAGGAAGTGACTTGAAGGCTCAGGGCTGATCAGCCCAAAATGACTCAGAGCATGTTATATAGAGAAGCCTTTAAGGGATTCCTGCTATAAACCTTCTGACAGTGACAGCCTCGCCCCAATACCTGGAGGCCTCATGAAACTAAACATATATTGGTTTTGCCAAGTCTACCAACTGCTTCAGATTCTGTCTCCTTATATGTACTAATAAGATGCTTTTCTGTATAGGTTGTGGAGAATTTGAATTTTTTTTGAATTGAGAAAAAATGGAGAATTGTAAGAAGAGCTTGAAACATATGATATGTGGTTTGGGAATAGTGATAAGTGGATGCAGGGGAATGTCCAAGTTGTTTGTAAAAAGAGCAAGTCATCTAAAGAGATAAGTTGCAGCTAACCCCTGGCTGGCGTAAGCTATTGGTTCTTACTGTTAGATAAAATGGACAACTAGTTCAGCATTGTTTGAACTTCTTGATTCTGAAAATAGTTCATAAACTTGACCATCCATAAAGCCTTCTCTAGTCATCTACCTACTCTCTGGGACCTTAGTGGTATCTGATGCCTTTGCATAACCCTGCTTCACTTAAATCCATTCACACATAAATTAAGATTTCATCCCGCAATGTCACTGGTCTTCAAAAACAAAACGTGGACAGCAACAATAACACTGATATCTGAAATACCAGATAGAGGTTGAGATTTGTTCCTAACTCTGAATCATTTTTATTTCTAAATACTCTCTATTATTTGATTTCTAATAGGGCTCTGTAACATTGTATTTTTCAAGCCGTTTCCTCATGTTTTTGTCCCAACAATCCTGGAAATGCCTTTGCGTTGCCTGACCCACAGCAGTTTTTCAAATTGGGATAATTAAGATTGAGAACCTTATATCCTGTAAACAAAAACTAGTTTCAGGTAAGCATGTCCATGGGCAACACAGCAATGGTTTTGTCTTTTTCCCATTGGGATGAATATGTAAAAGTCAACTTGACAATGCCTAACCTGATTTTTCCATCTACATAAGCAAGTATATTAAAATCTTATTATCAGTTATATAACTTTCTCCATCATTATGAGAGAATTAGGGAAGGACTGGAAAATATCAGTCCACCTTTTCAAAAGGTGTCTGCCAATTAGAGATGTCTTGGGCTATCTAGGGGAAGGCCGAATAATGAGCTTCCAAAATTTTACTTAAATGACTCAAGAATCTGGAAGAATTATCTCTGATTACCAGGAGAGGTCATGGATCAATTAATTCATTGGTTATTGCTAGCCTAATCAATAAATTGATTTTTCATACCCTAAATCCTGTCTCTTGGAACTTCCATTCATTACAAAGCTCAGAAACCCATTGTAAATAAAGTCACAAGGCAATCTTTAGAATCTCTAGAATCTCTAAGGATTGCTTTGCTTTGAGGGATGTGTCGATACAACAATCCTTTTGAGGATTTCTATTTGTCAATTCTTTCTATGCTATTGGGGCTGAAATGGGAGTGGATATGAATTCACTACTGTTAGTATCTTTCTCAATTACTTCCCCACCTTATAAAAATAATAGCATTTTATGGCATATAAAAAAAGTATTTAAAAATATTTCTCATTTTAACTTCACAACAACCCTGGGTAGTAGTTGGTATTATTATCCTCATTTTATAGATGAGGAAATCAAGGCAAGAGAGGTAATCTGCTTGGCCCATAGTCATGCAATTAGTAAGTGTGTGCAGCTGGTTTTGAATTCAGGAATTCTTTACTCCAGTGATTTACCCACTGTGCTTCCTTTTCTTAATCAGTGGGATGAGTAGACGGCTATTTTTATGACATGAGCAATTTCAAAATTTATTGGTCTTGTGCCAAAGGCCATCGAGTTCATGTTGATGACAAGGTCACATGTGAACCCTGAAATCTGCAAGGCAAGATTTACAGGATGATAGATTTCCACCTAGGACTCCCTGTATGACTATTCTTATTAACACTCACTAATTAGTGATCAATATCCCTACTAAGTCCCAGGGAAATACAAAAAACACTATAGGCTGTTATTAGAACCATTACAAGCCCCCTACAAACTTCTAGGAAAAGCCCCACCTTTATATGTAATAATACAGAAATTCCCCTAGAGTCTCCCTATATCAAACCAGCAAATAGTGAGTTAATGTTAAAGATTTTAAAATCCTAACTTAGATACACAGGTGCCTGCAAAAACAGGCCAAGTTTCCCCCCTCCCTGATCCCTGATTTGGTAGTTAACAATGGATGATAAATGGAGAAATTGCTCTCAAAAGCTGGTACGTCCCATTCCACTGACTGGACTGCTTTCTCCATCCCATAGCCAAGGAGACAAGTAAACACACCTTGAAAAGTTGTTAGTAACCAAGTTGTTAGTAACAAGGTTGTTGGTAACAAGGTTGGTATATGACTTGCTCACTATCTCCAAGAAAAAAACTTATGTCGATTATGGAATATCCATGCCAACCCTGTATGTAACCTTAAGAAAGAAAAGGTATAAATAAAAGAAGTCAGCAGATGGCACTAGGACAGCCTCTGTGAAAACCATCTCAGTCTCTGGCTGTGCTCATTCAACTGCACCGCCGCCACACCCCCAAAGATCCCTGTCCTACGAAAGCAGGTCTTTCGCAGTCTTGAATGAATGAATCCCATATATAAGTCCAGATCATAATGTTGAAAATATCTCATACTTTATAATTGTCTTTGTGCAGTATTTCAGTTGTGTCTGACTCTTCATGACCCCATTTGAGGTTTTCTCGGCAAAGATATTAGAGTAGTTTGCTATTTCCTTCTCCAGTTCATTTTACAAATGAGGAAACTGAGGTAAACAGGGTTAAGTGACTTTCAAAGATCACATCACTAGGAACTGTCTGAGGTCAGATTTGAACTCTGGAAGATGAGTCTTCTAGTCTCCAGGCCTAGCACTAAATCCACTGAGCCACCTAACTGCCCTGTATCCTAGACTAGCTGACATTTATATAATTCTTTAAGATTACATGAAGTACTATAGATACATCACCCCATTTAACTCTTTTAACAACCCCACGAGGTAAGTGCTATTGTTATCCTCATTTTACAGATGGTAAAACTGAGTCCCAGAGAAGTTAAAGGATTTCTATGGGGTCACATACAAAGCTAGTGTGACTGGCAAGATTTGGCCTCAGATCTTCACTTCAGGCAAGCTGACTAATAGGGGGTTAAGATGACTTCATTAGTTGATGTACAAAGAAACTCCACAGAGTGATAGAATCGTAGACTTAGAACTTGACAGGACCTCAGGGCCCTTTAATTCAACCCCCTCATTTTACAGATGTGAAAATTAAGGCCCCAGAAAATTAAATGACTTTCTTAAGTTCACATAGGTGATAAACACTAGCAGTAGATTTGAATCAAAATCCGTTGGCTCCAAAGCCAGTGTTTTTTCCATTTTACCACTCCTTCCCTCTTAGGCTGCACCAGAATTTTTTTCATAGTAGTATGAGATCTAACATAGCCATTTAGCCCCTGTTGATTTGTACATGGTGTTCATTCTGATAGGATTTGTAGTAGGATTCTGGAATTCAAATAGTTTGCCACAGTAAGGTTTGTGAATCTGTCAGACTGAGGTATGATAATCAAGTGACCTCTGTCTTAAAGATATCTTTGGGAATGATTCTGATACCAGTTTCTTTACTTTCAAGAACAATTTAATTGTTTAGGTTACAATAAATTTATTTAAACACTCAAAGTCTGATTAGGATATTCAAATTGCATTGTCAGTCTGACAATATTAGATATTCAATGCACTTAAATGAATTTCATTGTGTACAGATAGGAAGCTTTCCTTGGTTCTTAGTTGGTAGTACTTTCTACTCAAAGAGGAACAAAATGACATTGTTGTGGGCAATGTGCAGTGTGTATGGCTGTGGCTGTTCAGATCAATACAAGCTCTGACAGTTTTACCATAGGCTGTGCACAAATAGCCAATATAAACATTTGGGATGGAAATGTCTCTAAATTTTTGTGTCTCATGTTTCTTTTTAGCTACTGTAATTTAGTTTTGCTCATTGAGCATGGCTTCATACTGGACGGTCCTGTGTCAGTGTCTCCCATGTCTCATTAAAGTACCAGAGCTCTTGAGAGCAGTATCATCTTATGAAGGGATGGAAGCGAAGGAGTAGAATCTTTTGAAAGAGCAAAAAAGTGGAAAAGCTTCTAGGGTAGTGTTGAGGTGAGTTGGTAGGGTTATATGTTCATTGACTTATTGTCAAAAGGGATCTTGGAGGTAATCTGTTCCAGTGCCCTCATTTTACACATGAAGAATCCAAACCCGAAAGAGGTGAATTAACTTGCCCTGGGGTTAAACATTCAATAAGTTCTGGAGCTTGAATTTGAATCATTAGGGTATTTATATCTTCAGTATTTGGTACCTTGTTCTCCTAGACAGAGAGAAACACAGTTCTATAGGTAGAACACAGTGATTAAAGGTCCCAAATCTGATGGATATGCAAGATGGAGAATTTGATCGAGGAGCCAGATTTGAAATGAATTAATCTCCAAAAGGCATTACAAACCTGCTGAAGGTTTTAGAGCAGAGGAGTAATCTGAAGAGAGTTTTATTTTGGATGTGTGAGGATTGAGAAGAGTCTTAGAAAGAAAGAATAAGGGTCTTATAGCATAGCTACAACAGCATATAGACCTGTGGTGATGAACCTATGGCACACATGCCACAGAGGGCACATAGAGCCCTCTCTATGGGCATGCACACCATCACCACCCACTAGAGTTTGCTACTAACAAGGCAGAGAGACTCATCCAAACTGTTCCCTTCATTTTTTCACTTCACCCACCCCTTTGCCCAGCAGCCCAATGGAAGAGTTTCTTCCCTCCCCTGTCTGGGGTAAGGTGTGTGGCTCACAGGTGGCAGGACTGGAGGGGAGTGGAGCACTTGGGACACTTCCCTCCCACTCTCCATGTGCTCCAGAAAACATTCCTCACTTCACTTGCCCATCTGTCCAGCAGCCCAATGGGAATGTTTCCTCCCTCCCCTGTCTGAGATAGGGGATGGCACTTATCTCGGCAGGACATGGCACATGATCTCTGAGGGGTACAGGGCATAGTCTCTAAAAGGTTCACCATCACTAGTCTGTACTAATTTCTGACTAGAATGGAAAGGGTTGGGGAGGAGTGAGATTCTGGGCCAAGATAGCTAGTTGCTGACAGCCTTCCATTTGGACCACTTTAATAGTTGACATTTATTCAGCACAATATTATAATGGATATACTAATTTTGAATTTCCAACATTCACATTATATTTGGATTTAAAACTGTTTCAGTGGGATAATCATTGCTGAAATGGAAAACTAAAACCTGGGCTTCTAAGACTTATACCCCAAATTTGGCAGGATCCTCTTCTAAGGTTTGAATAGATTACTTCATGACTTAGCATCTACCTATATAGAGAAGACCAACAATAATAATGGTGTGGTTCTTAAGGATACAATATGAGGCTTAATAATGTGAATTGGTAAGTAGTAGAATATACTTAGGGTACCCTCTTCAGTTTTGATGCTGCCCCTGTCTGATACTAGAAGATTGTTTATCAACTAATGGGCAGTTAGATGGTACAATGGATAGAGTGCCACGAGTCAGGAAGAGTTCAAATCTGACCTCAGACATTAGTTGTGTGATCCTGGGCAAGTCACTTAACTCTGTTTATCTCACTTTCCTCATCTGCAAAATGAGCTGGAGAAGGAAATGGCAAATTACTCTAGTATCTTTGCCAAATCATCTTTTTTGCATTTCTTTTTGAAAAAAAAATTTAAACCTTTAACTTCTGTGTATTGGCTCATAGGTGGAAAATTGGTAAGGGTCGGCATTGGGGGTCAAGTGACTTGCCCAGGGTCATACAGCTGGGAAGTGTCTGAGGCCAGCTTTGAACTTAGGACCTCCCAACTCTAGGCCTGATCTCAATCCACTGAGCTACCCAGCTGCCCCTTTTTTGCATTTCTTATGACCAAATAGTCAAAGATGAATAATGAAAAATAGCATTGTTCAGATTTTAAGGAATGGAGAGTTGTGAGCCATATTAGCAATGAGCCCTGAAATACAATGGAATAGTATTAGAAAAATCAGGTTAATTAACCAAAGGATCAATCCATCAAACAATAATTAAGGTCTCGCTACATTTAAGGCAACATTGGCAATATTGGGTTAGCAAGAAGACTGTGCGGGTTGGTAGACATTTTTTCTAGGGCAACATTTTTCATTGATTATTTAAAAACACTACAAGGAATATATTAATGGTTTTCTTTATAATATCATTTCTTGATTTTGGAAATGCCTACATATTCCCCACAGACTTTGTATTTTTTGGTAATTAGAAAAAAATTTGAAACTTTTACTTTTCTCTTTTTCTTTATTTAAAATTATATATGTTGGCTGCTTGTACACATTTTCCTTTGTTCCTGAGATCATAGGATTGTAGTTCTAGAACTGGAAGGGATTCTCAGAGGTCATTTGAGTACAATCACCTTAGTTTTTCAAATGAGCAAACTGTGGAACAGGATGCTAATAATTGTCAAGGTCTAACGGTAGAAAGCTTCAGGGACAGTATTAGGAAATAGAAAACAAAACTACTACCTGCCCCAGAGGATAAACTAAAATGATATGTTTTAGACTCTTCTTGTTTGTACATGCTCTGTTTTGAATGACCTAATGGTACTCATTATCCGCATAAATAAAATAGTGAATGATACCCTATGCTAATAGTCTCTCTTAGTTCTACACAAACTAAGATTCATCAGGATTCTGACTTACTTGGCTTATTGGAAGAAAGAACTGTGTCTGTATTCTAGGCTTTCTAGACTTTGATTAAATTTTCAGGAAGTATTCATATCTTTGAACCTTAAGTACTTTCTGTATGGAGGGCATTATTTTTTGAAAAATATTTTTATTGATATTTTTCATTTTCTTCCTTATAAACCCTCTCTTAAATCAAAGAATAAAAAAAGAGAGGGAAAAAGTGGTACAGAAAAACCACTCAAGGCATTAATTGTATCTGATATTATATGCAATAAAATATTTCATATCTATAGTTCCCCAACCTCTTCACTGAAGAGGTTGAAATGAGTTCCCTCAACTCTTCATTAGGACAAAGTGAGGTCATTAACATTATGCAGATTTCAATTTCAATTTCTTTCAATTTTTTTACATCACTGTAGTCAAATTACATATTATTGTATAAATTATGTATTTATAAATTATTTTCTTGTTTCTGCTACCTTTCTTAATCATTTCAAATGTCTTCTCTGGCTTCTCTAAATTCTTCATGCTTATCATTTCTTATACTAGAAATTGTTTACTGCTTTCATTGCATATATTTTTACATTCTCTCATTTGCTTATAGTTCTTGGCTGCCATGACAAGTGATGCACTGAATATTTTGGTATATATGGGATCTTGCTTCCTGTCTCTGACTTCGTCTTTGGAGTATATGCCCAACCGTGGGATGTCTAGGTCAAAGGGCATGGGAATATCAGTTACTCTTCCAGTCATAATTTACTTTCCAGAATGGCTAAACTACTATACAACTCTACCAACAATGTATCAGTTTGCCTGTTTTTCAATAGTTCTGGAAGGTGTCATTTAAATATATATATGGGGGCTGCTAGGTGGCTCAGTAGATTGAGAGACAGGCTAGGGACAGGAGGTCCTGGGTTCAAATTTGACCTCAGATACTACCTAGGTGAGTGACCCTGGGCAAGACATTTTGCCTAGTCCTTATTGCTCTTTTGCCTTAGAACCAATATGTAGTATCAAATCTAGGATGGAAGGTAAGGGTTCTTTCTAAAAATGTACATGTAAATATAGATGGGTTTCAAAGTATTACATAATTGTTGTTTGCCTATATCTCCTAATACATGTTAAATTCCTTGAGGTCAGGGACTGCTTTTTTATTTTAGCATGATCAGAATCCACTATAGTACTTTGCACTGCTAGCAACCAAACAGATGCTATTTGAATGGAATTGAATTAGAGACAGATTAATCTGGGTCCCATCACTAGCATATTATACAAAAATAATGATTACTTTTTTTCCTAACAAGAGAGAAAAATCAGACCAAAGTTTGTGATGATAGATTATATTACTGATTTCCTGGTACTTTGAGGAGGAAATAACGTGGGGCAGCTAGGAGGCACAGTAGAGAGAGCACCAGGCCTGGAGTCAGGAGGACCTGTGTTGAATCTGCCCTCAGATACTTCTTTAGCTGTGTGCCCCTGGGCAAGTCACTTAACTCTAGTAGCGTAGCCCTTCTGTCTTAGAGGTATTACTAAAATAGAAAGTAAGAATTGTAACCAAAAAAGGGGGGTTAAATACATCAAACCATGATAATTTGCTTTTTTCATGGCTTGTTGGTACATTGCCTATTTTTATTTTCATTTTTATTTTTTTTGCTCCTCATCAGGTACCTGCCCTTTGATAAACACCTTAGGGGACTTTTGCAAGTGGAAGCATTATTTATTGATGAAGGAAAGGCAATGCCATTAGGAACAGGAGGATAACATTTAAAAAGGTAATAAATAATGCAGCCTAATGAAGATACAAATAGAATGATGAACATTGTTCTAGTGGTAAAAAGAAGCACTGCTGATAAAATGGCCAGAAACAGCAGTGTGCTGACTCGATAGTATGCCTCACCTGCCTGAGATGCTCTGACTTTCTGAATATCTTTAGGGCAAAGTGATCTTTGAAGCTAAAAGAAATTTACCTTACAAAAGTATTAGGCTTATGGAAGGGACAGAGATGGGAAAATTGCATACTTGATCACTTTCCTGATGTTTAGGTTGTCCTATCCAATGCTATTCTGCATTAAAGTAATTAATAAATTATTATCAAATTCCCACAGAAATTACACAAGTACTATAATGTTGTTCAGCTGTTTGCCCATTTATAACATTTATGGTATTATTCTTCCTCATGTTTCTATTTGGGGTCGGAAGGGATGTTAATTAAATGCCAAGTGGGAAATGTCTACACACAAGGCTGGTTCCTATCTGCTAAGAAAAGAAAGAAGGGAAAGAAATAGTGAACTACGTTTTCTTGTACCAACTAACCTGTATCACACAGTTTGACAAATTATTAATTTTTCCTATGTAATTATTAATATTTATAATTTTACCTACATGATATATAATTTCTATATCTGATAAAAATATATCTATTATTATCTATTACATATATTACATATGTGCTACACATCATATATTATATGCATTATGTATGTGTTACATATATTATATATTATTATGTAATTATATATAAAGCACCCATATATGCTTATCAAATTCCCAGGTACTAAATATATTGACATTCAGTTGTTTTTTCCAGTTGTGTTCAACTCTGCAATCTCATCTGGGATTTTCTTGTCAAAAATATTAAGGTAGTTTGCCATTTCTTTCTCCAGGTCATTTTATAAGTGAAAAACTGGAGACAAACAGGGTTAAATGACTTGTTCAGGGTCACATAGCTAGTAAATGTCTGAGGTCAGATTTGAATTTAGGGAGATGAGTTTTGCTGACTCCAGAACTGGCACTTTATCCACTGTGCCATCAACTGCCCCCAGGTATTATGTATGTGCATGCACATACACATGTATACATGCATATATGTGTAATATTTATACATGTGTGTACATGCGTGCATTATATGTAATATGCATCATATATCCTATATCTACCATACACATATATACTTATTGTAGGTATATATCTGTTTGTATGTATATATATTTTTTGTGTTTATGTATAATATATACATGCATGCACAATACACTGATATATATGTATACATCTATCTATCTAAGACAATGTATTATAGTAAATCGAGTTGGTCTTGGAGCCAGGAAGATAAGTTCCATCTCTGGCACATATTATCTATGTAACCCCAGGCACATCAATTGACCTTAAAATGTGTCTGGCAACTGTCTAAGACCATAAATTGCTGAGAAAATGACCTGCTTTGGAAAAAAAGACTTTCCCTAGCTTGGAGTTCTGTATACCAGTGAAATCACAAATCTAGTTCTTAAATATATATGAATTCTTACATATGTGTATTTTTTTTGTCATTTCAGTTTGAATGACTCCCAAATTTATTACTCTAGTCCAGTGATTCCCAAAGTGGGCGCTACCACCCCCTGGTGGGTGCTGCAGTGATTCAGGGAGTGGTGATGGCCACATTTTTTTTTTGGTATTACATTCTATTCTGAGTTCAATAAATAGTTTCATAATTTCCAGGAGGCGCTAAGTAATATTTTTTCTGGAAAGGGGGCGGTAGGCCAAAAAAGTTTGGGAACCATTGCCCTGGTCAATACCAACATTTTAACTATTTTCCTTTTTTTTGTCCTGCAAGAATAAAAACTCAACATATCAAAAAAAATCAAACTTTTTTTGTCTATTCCTCACATGTGTGTCTCCTTTGGACTTCCCTATCTTTCTCGATGCTCTCATTTTTTACTCTTTCTTCCTTTTACATCCCACCTATTCCAGCTTTTTCAGTCTCTAGTGTTTTCTCCCTTTCTCTCTATCTCCATTCCCTCAATTTAGTCCTACTTTTTGCCTTAACTGTTGCAATAATCTCTTAACTCATTATCACTCTTTTTCATTCTAACCTAACCTACACATAGCTGCCAGATTAATTCTTCCTGAAGCACAACTATTTTCATGTCATCCTCTTGCAAAAAAACACTTTCAATAGTTTTTTTTTTAAATCCTTACCTTCCATCTTGGAGTCAATACTGTGTATTGGCTCAAAGGCAGAAGAGTGGTAAGGGCTAGGCAATGGGGGTCAAGTGACTTGCCCAGGGTCACATGGCTGGGAAGTGTCTGAGGCCAGATTTGAACCTAGGACCTCCCGTCTCTAGGCCTGGCTCTCAATTCACTGAGCTACCCAGCTGCCCCCTCAATAGTTTCTTCGTTGCTTCCTGAATAATAGATAAATTTCTTTGCCTGACATTCAAGTGCTCAGAATTTTGCCTCCAAAATGAATTTATAGAACAATTTCCGACCCTT
Organism: Gracilinanus agilis; assembly: GCF_016433145.1. Taxonomy (NCBI): domain Eukaryota; kingdom Metazoa; phylum Chordata; class Mammalia; order Didelphimorphia; family Didelphidae; genus Gracilinanus; species Gracilinanus agilis. The sequence continues at coordinate 539,697,649 of NC_058131.1, forward strand.
CCTTTTTATAGGCTTCCCTGGTTTGTGTTTTTGCTTTGCTTTGTAGTTGATTGCCTTTTTTCCTTCAAATTTCCAAATTGAAAGTTTATGGCAACTTTTCATAGAGCAATTAATTCTACTGATGGTATTTTTCTAATAGCATGTGCTCACATTATATCTCTGAGCCACATTTTGCTTTGTCACAATATTTCCAAATTTTTCATTATTACTATCTTTGTTATCCTTGTCTGTAATCGTGATCTTTGATGTTACCGTTGTTTATTAGTTGCTATGTTGTAACTATTGTTTTGGGGGCACATATGACATGGTAGAGTTAATTGATATATGTTGTGTGTATTCTGACTGCTCTACCATTTGGTTGTTGTCCATTTCTCTCCCTTTCCTCAGTCTCCATATTCTCTAAGACACAACAATATGGAAATTAGGCCAATTAAAAAACCTGCAATGCCCTTTATGTTCAAGTGAAAGGAGGAGTCAATCAATAAGGCAAACTTCATTGTTGTCTTATTTTAAGAAATTAACAGGAACACCCCAATCTTCAGCAACCACCACCTTGATCCAGCAGCCAACAACATCGAGGCAAGACCTTTCACCAACAAAGAGATTAAAATTCACAGAAGACTCAGATCCTGGTTAGAATTTTTTAGCAATAAAGTGTTTTTTAAAGTTAGGTTTGTACATGGTTTTTTTCAAGATATAATACTATTGCATACTTAATAGACTACAATATACTATAAATATATATACAATGGAAAACCAAAAAGAACTTGTATGACTTGCTTATTATATTTACTTTATTGCAGTTATTCGGAAGTGAAACTGCAGCATTTCCGAGGTATGCTTTATATACAATGGAGATCTGGCAAATGTGCAGATGCCATTATTTTGCTAAGATGGCACCATCCATGTGGAGAATGCTAGTCAGCAGATTCTGGGAGAATGATGAGGATAGGCACATGCATACATGGGTACACATTTTCTGTTGGCCTGCTTTGTGGCTGGGAGTAGCACTTTTTTGCATTGACTCAATCGCTGGAACTGTTGGTGCCTTCAAAACAGCCTAAAAGAGCATCTGGATAGCTTTTATGTTCACTTGGGGAGAGTAATGTGACTCCCTCCATCGCTGCTCTCCTTATATAGGAACTGACTTAACTTTTGAATTGAATCCCCTTTCCCTCCACTAAAGTTATATAGAGGGGATTATGTCGTTGAAGTGTTAGGGGAAATAAATGTTTCTTCTTGCTATATCTGTGAAATAAATATTCTTTTGGGAAAGCCAATCATTGTTAAATGGAACAGAGTTGATAGTCATTGGGCCCCCAAAAAGGAGGAACATAGCTGGTGAAAAGAAAAAAGATCCCCCCCACTTCTCATGACAACCTAGATCCTTGAGGGGTGACATAGTTAGCTGCCTGGCTCTGAGAGTCTGAGCAAAGAGCACACATGCTACATAGAAATCACAGGATCATAGAACTAGAAGGAACCTTGGACATCGTTGAGTCTAACTCCCTGATTGTACAATGAGGATTCTGAGACAGAAAAATTAAATGATTTGTCCAGCATTATACAGTAAATTTACAAGCAGGAGTTGAACCTAGGTCTTCCTGATTTCTAGTCCTCTTTCTCTTGTCAAATGAGACCATGCCATCCCTCTCTAATCATATTTTTTCTTCTTCTATTTTTTTCTTCACTCCACTCTCTCTATCATGAGCACCCTTTGCTATCCCATTCCTACTTATCCTTTAAGATCTAAATTAAATACAAGGCTGATCCATTTGTCTATAAGGAAACTTTCTTCTTTCTGAAGTCCCAAATAGTGTTTTGTACTCTCTTTGTCAAAGAAATTTCATATTCTACCTTGAGGGTGGGAATTGCTTCATTGTTGTCTTTGTATTCTTGGCATAGTATAGTGTCTGAAACATAGAAGGTGCTTAATAAATGATTGTTGACTGGTTGATTAATATTCCTCCCTACTAATTTCTGTGGAGCTGGAACTATGCCTTATTCATTTCTGTCTTCCCCTTCTTGTTTAGTCATTTTAGTCGTGTGAAACTCTTCATGATCCCATTAGAGTTTTCTTGGCAAAGATAAAGGAATGGTTTGCCAATTCTTTTTCCAGGTCACTTTACAGATGAGGAAACTGAGGTAAACAGGGCTAAGTGACTTGCCCAGAGTTACTTGGCTAGTAAATGTCTGAGCTTGGATTTTAATTCAGGCCTTTGTGAATCTTGGCTCAGCATTTTATCCAGTGTGCCTCCTAGGTATCACTTGCCCTAAGTGTCTAGCTTTGGAAATTTCAAGGTAAAAAAGTGTTGGAGCCCGAGCTCTGTCTTCAGATTTGGACTTTGCCACCTGTGTGTATGTGTGATCTAGGCTAGTCTTCTTGTGTATAAAATGTGGGAGTGGAACTAGAGGATTTTGAAATTCCCTTCCATCTCTAAGTCTATGATCCTACAACTGATTGATAGATAATCTTCTCTACTATAGACCATGTCATGAAAGGGTAATAATAGATTTATAGCCAGACAATGTGGCTTTAAATCCCACTTGTCATTTACTAACTGTGTGATCCTGGATAAGCCACTGAGCCCCCCTGTATCGTGATTTCCTCATATGTACACTAGGTGCAAGGGTGATTGGACTAAAGATCTTCCAAGGTTCCTTTCAACCTTGAATACATGATTCGGACTCTATATCTTGTAGGCCTTTAATGTATAACTAATGAAGAAACTAATGAGCTATGATTTTAGTGAAGATGGGTTGATATTTGGAATCCATTTAAAGGAATACAAGATAGCATGCCAAAGTAAGTATAAAATAAATTATTGGGAGAAAATCTTTCTTATACAGTTTTAGATGTTCTCTGATAAAATCATAGTTTTCTCAAAAACCACGTGGGCTATTTAGCCCTGGTTTGAATGTGAAACAAAGGGTTTGCAACTTCATTAAAAAAAAGAGCCAAATGTATGTTGTTTCAGATTCCTGTATTTAAAAACATGATAATGCTAGATATCAGGATGAAAAGGAGCTCATTCATTATTTAGACTTTCAAATTCCTGGGCTGATTCTTCAACCTAAGAATTTAAGAAATGCTATACTAGGGGCAGCGAGGTGACTCAGTGGATAGAGAACCAGACCTGGAGATGTGAGGTCCTGGGTTCAAAGCTGACTTCATACACACCCTAGTTTTGTGACCCTGGCAAATCACTTAAGCTCAGTTGCTTAGCCCTTACCACCCACTTTTCTTCGTTGAAACTGATATTTAGTATCCATTCTAAGACAGAAGGAGTTTTTTTTTTTAAAAAGGTTATACTGGTTATTGTTATTTAGTCATGTCTGACTCTTCATGACCTCATTTGGAATTTTCTTGGCAAACATGCAGGAGTGGTTTGCCATGTCCTTTTGCAGCCCATTTTACAGAAGAGGAAACCGAGGTAAATAGGATTAAGTGACTTACCCAAGGTCAAACAGCTACTAAGTGTCTGAGGCCCTTTTTGAACTCAGGAAGATGATCTTTCTGACTTCAGGACTGGTCCTCTATCCACCGAGCCACTTAGTTGGCCATACTGGACCAATGCAGTAGTTGAAGTGGTCTAATATCTATCTCTGAATATTGTACTAAAAGATAGTTTTGTGGGAAGGATGGATGCCCTTTTGTAATATCAATCTCAGTAGATTAGTGTCATACCTTCAGATGTCTCTAGCTTTCCTTAATCCTTTTAGATATGTTATTCATTAATTTATCTGAACTCTTCTTGTATCTTCACATATTTCAGGCCCTGCCACATCTAGAAGTAATAATTTCCATCCATTTATTACCTGCTATATAATTCAGTACAATTTAATAAGTATTTGTTATATGAAGTAGTAAAGGCATCCCTTTTATTTGATCTAAAATTATCTCTTTCAAGCTTCAAGTATGGTATTTGGTGAGTCTATATATTCTTTGTGATTTTATGAAAGTAGATCATTTTTCCTTTCTTCCTTTTTCCTTTTGAACTCAAGCATTTCCAATAGTTCTAGCCTATCCTCACAAAGCACTTTATTCTTATCTCTTTTTGTTTTGTGTAGTAAAGCGTTGCTCTTATATTTAAGAGAATTGGGGCTTACTTTGTGCCCAGACATTTTAGAACTACTTGGGTTATTTAATTAACCCCTCTTTAGTCTCAGTTTCTTCACAGAATGTGGTTAATACTAAGGGCACTATCTACCTCACACGATTCTTGTGAGAAAAGAGCTTCCTGAACTTTAGAACTTATATAGTTTTATTGGAATTTCAGTATCTAGAAATGTACATAATATTCCAGGTATAGGCAGTGTGTATGTATATATACATATATGTAAGTATGGATACATATATACATATAAAATTTATATATTTAATTATCTGAGCCACAGGGGATCTGGAGTTGGGAAGACCTAAGCTCCAATACAGCCTCACATGCTAGCTTTGTGACCCTAGGCAATTAATTTAGTTTCCTCATCTATAAAATGGGTATAATAATAGCATCTACCTCCCACAGTTGTGGAAATAAAATGAGATACTTGTGAAATGCTTTAAGGTTTTCAAAGTAGGCACTTAAATGTTTATTGACTTTTTTTTTATGTTTTCCATCAGCATGAGTGGGAATTGGAGAGGGAACCTCAAAGGAAGAATTAAATGACAGCAGTTTAAACATTTAGGTAAATGGATCTAGAATTTCATTTTTGCATTCCTTCCAAACTTTTGAATCGATGTCATCAAAGACCTGAGTTTTACTGATATCCATTTTGCCAATTAGGTCTAGAACAAACATCCTATCTTACCCCCTTCATATCCAATCTGTTGCCAAGACCTGTCTATTTTATTTTTTAACATCTTTTACATATTCTCTCTTCTCTCCTCTGACACTGCTACTACCCTGGTGCAGTTCCTCATCACCTTGTGCCTGGATTATTGCAATTGCTGATTGATGGATCTGCCTGCCTCAATTCCCTCCCCATACTTGTCTATCCTCCATTCAGCTCTCAAAGTAGTTTTCCTAGAGTACAGATCTGACCATGTCACTCCCCATTCAGTAAACTTCCAGTGGCTTCCTATCCCTCCAGGATCAAATATAAAATTCTCTTTTTGGCATTCAAAGCCCTCCATTACCTGTCTCTCCCCTTCCACTTTCCAGTCTTCTTACACTTTACACATTCCCTTCCTTCCTTCTTTCTATCCTCCAAGTACTTTTTGATTCAGCAATACCAGCATTGGTTGTGGATTTACCAAATTTAGCTGTCCTGGGAATGAAAGCTTTCATGGGCAATTTCATTGGGTCCTTTAAATTATTGAATTTTTGCATTCTATCTCCTTTTAAAATTTTTGAGGAGTTTTCATCTCCTTTTCTTGATGATCTATTCCATGAGGGTAGGGACGTTGACTAATTCTTGGTAGTCCCATTCCATCATACCCATAGTGGCTGGCCCTGAAGTGTAAATGAAACTTGCTGTTTTGGAAGAAAACAATCCTTCTCCCATCTGAGTATTCTACCTGTCTGTCTCCTTTTTGGAACGCTCTCCCTCTACATTGCTGCTTCTTGGCTTCATTCAAATCACAGCTAAAATCTTATCTTCTACAGGAAGTCTTCCTAGGGCTCACTTAATTCTAATACCTTTCTTCTGATGAGGATTTCTATTTATCCTGGATCTTCTTATTTTGTATATAACAGTTTGCATGTTATCTTCCCCATTATATAGACTGATTAAAATAAAAAAATACATATGTATATATATATATATATATTTCTTTTATCTCATGCTAAATATGGTGCCTGGCACATAGTAGGTGCTTAATAAATACTTATTGATTGATTGGCAGTAATACCTTAAAATCAGCCCTTCCCATTTCTGGATGCAGCAAATATGATTAATTAGTCATATTCAGTCTTTAAAAGAATGTTTAAAAAGGAACACAATTCAGAACTGTTGCCATTTGGACCCCTTAATGAAGTAAATGGGATTGGGAAGAAGTGGCAAGGATATTTCAATTTTTCTCAGAGCTCCAAGGCATCAGAGTGAGAATTAGGTTTAGGAACATAGATTTAGAGCCAGGACAGAATTTAGAGAAGACTGAGTCCAGTTTACTCTATTCATAAATGAGACTTTCTCTCAAAGAGATGAAGTGACTTGCATGGAGTCACAGTGTCTGAGGCATGATTTGTATCCTATTTTTCTTGAATCTAAGTCCAGTTCTTGATCTTCTGCCTCTTGGAAGAAAGGAAAGCCAGAGTTAAGAAGCTTGTAGGAGAGAAATCTACTTTCTAGAAGGAAATCATGCAATTTTTCCTGTTAAATAATGAACTTCTATTAGAAATGACACTGGAAACACTAATGGAGGATAGCATTGTTTGACCAACCAAGTTTAGGTGTCCTGGGGATGAGAGCTTTTGTAGATAATCTTCTTGGGCACTCTGAACTATTGGGCATTTTTACATTGTCTTTTCTTAGAATTATTTTTCTGGGTTTCATCTTCTTTACTTGGTTGTAAGCTTCACAAGGACAGGGACCATGACAAATTCTTGGTTGTCCCATCCTATCACACTCATGAGGATTGGCATTGTATTGTTTAAAAATAACTGCTATAAAAATATTTGTTCAACTCACTTTAGATTTTTATTATTACTTCAATAATAATTTTTAAAAATAGTTTATTATGAAGTCATCATAAGATTTTTAAAAGTCTTAGTGTGGCATGACTCACTTTGTATGCTCTTTTTCATATATCATTTCTTAAAAGCACCCCAAGCTAGATTTCCAAATTACTAAATTCAAGAATAATTAGATAAAACAAAATGACAGTGCCTACTAATTCTCAGGCTCTTAATCTGTTGCTATGGTCTTTAGTTTTAAAATGTCCATTTGACAAGATTTAATTAGCATATCATAGCATTGTGGAAAACTAAGTTTTGGTCCCATCTCTGCTACTAACTCAGTGTACTCTTAAGTATTAGTTATTTACTTTTCTCTTTCCCAGTTTCCTCTGGAGTAAATCATGCACTTGTCTTAGATGGGGATTTTGCTTTAACAATTACAAAGTATTTTATGTGTATTTTCCCATTTAAATCTCACAACAATGTAGGAAATATTATTATAGAGAGCTAGGTGGTATAGCTGATAAAACTGAATTTGAATCCAACCTCAGACACTATCTAACTGACTCTGGGGAAGTCATTTAACCCTTTTGCCTTAACTTCTTTACCTCTAAAAATGGGAGTGATTATAGCACTAGGGCTATTGCAAAAATAAAATGAAAATTTGTAAAGCACCTCGTAAACCTTAAGGCACTATTGTTGCCTTTGCTCAGTCATTTCAACTTAGTCCAGCTCTTGGTGACCCCATTTGGGATTTTCTTGGCAAAGATATTGGAGTGGTTTGTCATTTCCTTCTCTAGTTCATTTTATAGATGAGAAAACTCATTAAGTGACTTGCTCAGGGTCACACAACTAAGTATCTGAGGCCAGATTTGAACTCAGGAAGATGAGTCTTCTAGACTCTAGACTTGGCACTCTAACTATTATGCCACCTAGCTCCCCAAAGCACTATCTAAATGTTAATTTTTTTTGGTTATTGATGAAGAATCTGTGACTCAAAGGAATTTACAAAGTGCTTTACATACTTTATCTCAATGAAGCCTCATAAGATTCCTTGGGAGGTATAATTCTAATTTTCCAGATGATTTTCCCAGGGTCACAGAACTAGTAGGTATCAAAGACAGGATCAGATCCTAGGTATTGTGCCAAGTCTAGCTGTTTCTCCACTTGTTGTCATGTCCAACTTTCCATGATGCCTTTGGTGGTATTCTTGGCAAAGATACTGGAGTTTTATGCCATTCCATCTTCCCGCTTATTTTACAGATGAGGAACTGAGACAAATGGGGTTAAGTAACTTGCCCAGGTCACATAGCTAGTAAATGTGTGAGACTGGATTTGAACTTATAAAGGTGAATCTTCCTGATTCTAAGCCCAGTGCTCTATCCACTGTACCACCTAGCTGCCCACTAAACCAGGAAGTCTCTCATTATGATGAGGAACAAAGGAGAAAAGAGGTAAGAAAAACTTTAAAATTGCTTTACAAATATGAGGTAGCATTATTGGCAGATAGCTACTCACTGCTTATGAACCCAAGATTCTGAATTTAGTGAAAAAAGACTAGCAACATAGACAAAATGTAAATCTGTATGTGCGCGCGCGCGCGTGTGTGTGTGTGTGTGTGTGTGTGTGTGTGTGTGTGTGTGTGTGTGTGTATTTAAGCAAAACTGGTCCTGGTAGGCAGGAATCTAAGATATCATTTAGTTTGTGATGTCCACCAAATTTTGGAAGTCTCTTCCCCAGAGGCAGAAACGATGATTCAAGGTCAGAATTCTAAAATTCACTTCAAGGAGCATTTTTTTTTTTTGCATTGCCTCCAGGAGGTCTAAGAATTCTCTTACATAATTCCCACACTACCAATTACTTAAATGGACCGCCAACCCCTATGATCCTGTGTTAAAAGTATAAATATATCAAAAACCACCGCAGAATGAATCCCATTTCATTGGAAAGGACCCTATAGGGGTCTTTGGAATATCTTTGGTAGAAATAATTATTTGTAGCTCTAAGCTATGCTACAGGCAAGATGGTACCCAGTGGGGAAGCTTAAAAATGCAAAAATGGGAGATATCTAGATATGTAAATAGAGTGCTGCCTTAATTTATTAAATATTCAGTGTGGAACTGTACTAAATGATATGTGCAAATTGAAGGTTATCAATTTTTCTGTATCTTCTTTCTGGTACGATCAGCAGGTGCCCCTTTATTGTATTTTCATATATGGCTGATTCGAAGGGAAAAACAGCTGCTTAGTTCTTGGCCCCCTAGTTAATCATTTCTGTTACAGGAAGCAGCCATTTGGCAGACTGCAAAACCCTCAGTGGAAGCATTACAAGTCAGGCCCTTTATCACTTCATCAATTTCTCTGAATAATTTGGCTTTAACAAAGAGGTGGTATAATTTAAACAACTAGTTGATATGATGCAATTTTATATGTTTTCTAAATAATATTATTTTACATGTTCTTAGGAAATCAGTGATTCCTAAAACTGAATGTTTAAAAAAATCCATGCATGATGTTGGCATGAAGCCCTGGAGCAACGAACCTGATCACTGAAAAAATTTAAAACCTAAAGCTTAGAAGAACCCACATGGTGCTTTGGGTGGAAGAATATTTCATTTATAAAATGTATGCATGATTTTAGCTGAACATCCAAAATGTTTGGTGAAGAATATGGCTTCCTGAACTTTTTTTTGGCCAATGCAATTTTCTTTTGGATTACTCTTAAATAATAATAAATTCATTCATTGAGAAGGAACATAGATAGCAAAGTGGAGAGGGCACTGGAATTGGAATCAGAAAGTCCTGAGTTCAAATTTTCTGAGACTTTTACTTACTCTGTAACTCTGGGCAAGTTCTTAAACTTTGTGTCTACTTTTTCATTGATAAAATGATGGGATTGGATTCTGTAGCCTCTATAACCTCTCCAAGCTGTAAATTTATGACCCTTTTAACCGAAGTATTTGCTGTTACTAACACAACAGAAATAGTAGAAAGTATCTGTCCAGCTTATAAAAATTAAATGCATATTGTATTCAAGGTTCTTTGCTAAAAACAGACAATGCAAAAAATGACAAATGGCACAATTCCTATTTGAAAGAAAATTATAATGAATAGAAGAGAAATAACCCAATTCACTATGATTTAAAAGAATAAGAGAGGGGAAAAGGAAAGATTCAGACCTACTGAAGCTGTTGGGTGGCACCATAGTGCAAAGAACACTGGCCTGGTGTCAGGAAGACCCAGGTTCAAATATGGTCTCCAACACTTAACTAGCTATAAGTCTCTGGTTAAGTAATTTAGCCTCTATTTGTCTCAGTTTCCTCATTTACAAAATGGAGACAACAATAGCACCTACATCCCAGAGTTATTGTGAAGATCAAATGAGATAATATTTGTAAAATGCTTAGTACAGGGCTTGGCGCATAGTAGGCATTATAAAACAGTTAACTATTATTATTGCTCTAAGAAAATTCAAGGAAGAAGTGATCATTTTGAGTGGGGGATGGAGAATAAGGGAAAGGCTCATGGAGGGATTGGCACCTGAACTCGGTCTTGGAGAAAGAGATTTTTCTAGACCTGATTTGTGTTTCAGAGATAAGAGGTGAGGGGGCAGCTGGGTAGCTCAGTGGAGTGAGAGTCAGGCCTAGAGACAGGAGGTCCTAGGTTCAAACCCGGCCTCAGCCACTTCCCAGCTGTGTGACCCTGGGCAAGTCACTTGACCCCCATTGCCCACCCTTACCAATATTCCACCTATGAGACAATACACCGAAGTACAAGGGTTTAAAAAAAAAACAGAGATAAGAGGTGAGAAATGAGAGGATGAAAGATGGGAATCATTATTATTACTGTTATATATTAAAATTATTATAATTATATTAGATGTTATATATTATAATTATTCTAAATTAATATATTATAATTATTAAATGCTACTACCAACAATTATTTTTTAATCCTTACCTTCTGTCTTAGAATCAATACCATGTATTGATTCTAAGGCAGGAGAGTGGTAAGGGCTAGGCAATGGGGGTCAAGTGACTTGCCCAAGGTCACACAGCTAGGAAGTGTCTGAGGCCAGATTTGAACCCAGGACTTCCATCTCTGGGTCTGGCTCTCAATCCAGTGAGATCAATCCAGCTGCCCCCAAAACCAACAATTATTAAGAAAATAGATTAGAATGTGTAGTACATTGTGTGAAACAAGACTAGAAAGATGGATCAGAGCCAGCTCATGGCATTCCAGGGTAAGGAATTTTCATTTCATCCTACAGATAATAGGGAGCCACTTGAAGTTTTTGAAGGATGGCAGTGGCATGGGTTGTTCAGCCCAATAACTTGGCATAAGGTAGATTATTCTTGTAGTCATATAAAGAAGAGATAAGAAAGGGGAGAGATAATAGAGACATAGAGGACAGTCAAGAAGTTATTATAAAAATCCAGATGTGAGATAATAAAGCACTAAACTAGGGTGGTGGTGCTGTAAATGGAGGTGAAGGAATAAATGAGGGATGGAAAGGATACTGTGGAAGGATATAGAATATATACAATTGGCCAATTGATGGGTTGTGGGGGCTAAAAAAGAAAGGAAACACTAGTGACTTTGAGATTTCAAGCCTTGGCAATGTTAGTTAATAAACTTTTCAATTAAATAATTTAAAATATATAATAAAAATCAGTAGTCCCCTCCAACCACATTTACAGAGTCAAGAAAGTAGGCATTCTTTACTATATCTATGTGCCAAATTGGCATTCTACTAGGCGTGGGAATTGTTGTCCAGCCTTGGTCAATTCTTTGTGATGTCATTGCATTTTCTTGGCAAAGATACTAGAATGTTTTTCTATTGCATTCTCCAGATTGTTTTATAGATGAGGAAACTGAAGCAAACGGGGTTAAGTGACTTGTCCAGGGTCACATAGCTAATAAGTATCTGAACTCAAATTTGAACTGACATCAAACCTAACATTTTTTCTATTTTCTCTTTTTTTAGCTTATAATAATTTTTAAAGTGTTATTTAAAATTTTTTTCATGGTTACATGATTCTTGTCTCCCTCTCCTCTTCCCTCCCCCTTTCTGGAGTTGATAAGCAATTCCATTAGGTTATACATATATTTTCATTCAAAACCCATTTCCATATTATTCATTTTTATAATAATCTTTTAAAACCAAAACCCCAAATCACATGCCCATATAAACAAGTGATGAATCTTATGTTTTCTTCTAGATTTCTACTCCCACAATTCTTTCTCTAGATGTGGATAGCATTCTTTCTCTTAAGTCCCTCAGAATTATCCTGGATCATTGCATTCAAGCCCAACATTCTATCCACTAACACCACCTACCACATAGGTGTCCTAATATAAAGACAAATAGCTAGATGGAGTCATAGTGCCCCAGGACACTCAACCTAGAATCAGGGAGACCTGAGTTCAAATTAACCTCAGACATTTACTAACTTTGTGACCATGGGCAAGTCACTTAACTTTTGTTTGCCTCAGTTTCCTTAACTGTATTGGAATAATAATAACAGTGTTGTTATGAGGATCAAATGAGATAATAATAGTAAATGTCTTCTAAATCCTAAAGTGTTTTTATAAATTCCAGTTATTCCCTTCAGGGACTTACATTCTATTAGGGGAGAGAGCATATAAATCTATAGAAAATAACATAGGGTTTTGGGGGATTGGCATTAGTGTCTGAGAGGTGGAATCTATATTCAATTCCATAAAAGGCATTATAAATGCCTATTATATACCCAGCACTGCTTGGGAAATATATATGACTAAAAACACTCAAAACTTAGATAATGAAGTGGCGTACATTAAACTACCTCCAGGTGTTAGTAGGATTGATATGTCCCCCCAGATGGTTCTCCTTCCCAGGAGAAGCATTTAATTTGTAAATGTTTAATCACAATTTGAGGTGTTAATTGGCTCAGAAATAATCTCTTAATGAAAAATTATTTTTATGGCTTTGGAGACATTAAAATGGAAATTAGGTAAAAGAAAAGAAAATGAATTTGGATGATTTGGTAGGTATACAATCAAAACTTCATTTGACCTTTTAAAGTTCCTTTCTTTTCTTGTTCAGATGCCATTTGATTCTTGATTCTTTGGAGATCCTATGAACTATGTAACTTGGGCAATGGGGAAGGGGGAAGAAGGGAGTAGTTTTTCAGACTTTCCAACACTGACTCTTTTCTACACCCCGACATGAAGCAACATAGTCTGCACAACTGTTCCATCTCATTCTTTTTTGAAAAAACAAGGGCGAAATTTCCATCCCTAACAAACAGTGCCTAATACAGGACAGGGCATGATAAATCTACCAACTTTTATTAATCAACAATTATATTCTCAGTACAAGGCAGCTGGTGGCTAAGTGGAAAGAGCACTGGGCCTGGAGTCAAGAAGACCTGAGTTCAAATCTAGCCTCAGGCATTTTCTAGTTGTGTGACCTTGGATTTGTTCCTTAACCTCTGTCTGATAAAAGGATCGACTAGATCTAATGGAGAAGGAAATAATATATCACTTCAGTATCCAGGCCAAGAAAATGCCATGGAATGCTACGGTCAATAGCATGACTAAACAACAGCAACATATTATCAACATACAATAAAGAAAAGGAAGTCTGATTAGCTGAGACTGATCTTGGAATCAGAGAAACTAAGTTTAACTTTCACTGATGACATAAAATGATTATTTGACCCTCATAATTTGGCTAACTTCTTGGTATCCCAAGCAATATGTTATGACTTTAATTTGCAGAACACTTACCATTCGGTTTCTGTAGAGGAAAATTACTGGAAATTTCCTACAATTATGGTATATGCTACTCTGCTTACCCTAGTCACAAACAACCAAAATTTTTAAAATTCTCACAATTGTTAGACTTACTATGAAGAGTACAAAACCATTACAAAAAATTTGTTCTTGAGCTGTGGGAGCTAATTTTCTCTTTCAGAAGAGAAAACACCCACTCAGAAAACAATGAAGAGAACTGGTTATAATGGCTGCAGGGCTTGGGGCTGGGATGGACTCTTGCCAATTAAAGGGGCAGAAGGAAGTGTAGCAAAAGCTGCTGTCCAGCTACTCCAGCAGGTAGTCAACACGAATTAACCAAAGTTCTGTTCTCTTCAGCCCTGGAACATGCACTTCGGGGACTATTGTTGGCTACCTCTATTCAGAGATGCACATACATTCTGAGCTGTTAGAGCAGGAGAGTCCAAAAATCCATTGAAAAGAAAGGATAAGAAAGGTGACTTATTTTCCTGAGTTTAAACCTGGCCTTGGACACTAACTGTGCGACCCTGGATAAGTCACTTAATCCCATTTGCCTCAATTTTCTCATCTATAAAATGAGCTGGAGAAGAACATGAAAAACTATTCCAGTATCTTTGTCAAGAAAACCTCAAATATGGTTACAAAGAGTCAGACATGACCGAATAACAACAAAAGCACAAAACACACATAAAAGGGCTGGACATACAAAGCTAATGTTAGAAAGTGGTAGGGGAGAGTCTTTTACAGAGTAAATACATGCATAAGGGATTGCAATTAATTATTTGAAAGCAAATATCTACTTTTCACAGTTGAGAGATCCTTGGAACTTAAGGCTAAACCTGCAGAATTGTTTCTTTGGAAGAGAATACACTTGAGACACTAGCAGAAGGAGCATTCCTTTGCAACATCATTTCAATTGAACACATATTTGCTGAATTTCTTCCATGTTTAAAACTATGGTGCTAGCATTGTGGGGGGTTAAAAAGATGAATTAAGACATGGTTCTTGCCCTGAAAGGAGTTATAATAATATAGTAAGGTACGTAAGCTATGAAGAGAAATAGTTATAATATTAGACAGAATATGATATAAAAAAACTCCTTAGTGTGATCTTTTACTTCTAAATTTTATCTATGTCTTGGTTGTGCTCAGCAGACTTTTAAAAAATTTTTTAATTCAGAATTTGACAAACAGCAGTATTCAAATGAGCACTTCTGCATACAGGATAGATACCACGTATATGGAACTACAAAACTCTATCTTAATCAGTTTACTTTTCTTTTTAAAGTATATAATAAATTCATCATACAACCTCCAAAATTGTCCTGCTTGACTGCGATTCCTTATGGCTTTTCTTCTGTGCATTAAAAAATACTTCAATGACTTTTTTTCTGTCTTTTTTTTCATGGTAGTTTTTTGTTTAGCACCCTTCTATCTTCCAAATTTCCCTCCCAATTAAAAATAAAAAGAAAGCTTTATTGTAAATATACATATTCAAGCAAAACAAAATTCCACATTACAGTGCCCCAAAATATGTCTCATTTTGCAACTTGAGTCTATCACTTCTCTGTCAGGAAATGGGAAACATGCTTCATCAATGATCCTTTGGAATTGTGGTCAGTTATTTTACTGACTATAGTTCTTAAATCTTTTTGATATTTTATTTTACAATGTTTTTATTGTGTAGATTATTCTCCTGGATTTGCTTACTGAATTGCATCATTTCTCTTCCCACATTTCTCCAAAACCATTCCTCTCTTCATGTCTTATAGAATAATAATATTCCATTCCATTCACATACCATTAACTTGTTAAACCATACCTCAATCTATGGGTACTTAATTTCCAGTTCTTTTTTACAACAAAAAGAACTACTATAAATATTTTTGTATATATCACCATCTGTCATTCCATTGCTTCTCAAATTTGTAATTATTGTTCTTCTAGTATCGGTTTTGTTCTGTGATTTGCAGCCATGTAGCCTCATTGAGACAACTTTGGCATTAATTAGATGACTTTTGTGGCCCTGGGCAGATTGGTGTCATTAAAAATACCATGCAGTTTTCCAAATTCTATCCAGTTTGGTATCTTCCTCTTATTAAATTCTAGGCTCAGTTCATCATGTATTTCTACAAGCAAGCACCTTGCCAAGATACACATATTGGTGTATTGATTTGCAGCCAATGGCAAATCCCTTATCACCAGAGCAACAGGTGGGCCTAAGGCCAATGCTGAACTGATGCAGTCTTCAGACCAACCGACCCTGACCTTGTATACACTTTGCACAGTATATTTAAGTTCAGGATAGAAAGTTCAGGTCAGACTCAGAGGCTAGAAAGTCAGGGAAAGCTTTGCATCTAGTATGTGCAACTGGCTGACCTGAATCTTATGGGAGACCATCAGAAGCTCCCATAGTGAGAGGGTTCCTTATGTATCTTTGTCATCAGTTTGACCCTTTATTGCTTCAGAGATAGCTTGTCAAGATCTTAAAGGACATTCTGAATAATGATATAATATGTAGTTTCAGTCTGAGGTTCTTATATCTTCATTTCACCAGCCAAATTAATTTTCCCATTCCTAAAACATGGGTGTCCAACACTGGCACAGGACAATATGACATAGGGAGTAAAATGTTGGACTTGAAATTAGGGGTAGCAGGTGGCACTCATTTATTGTGGGGCCACAGGCTAGAGCAGGGACAGTTCAAATGTTGATTCCAATGGACATTGAAGCTCATAGTCATAAAGGTTCTCTAACTATTGTGCTTTCAAATTGGCTGCTTCTTTCCATTTCAAAGAAAATTACCATCCTAATTTGCCACACATACCCTTTTTAACTCATTCAAAAAACATTTGCTAAGACAATCACTGTGCTGTACACAGGCAACCTTGTATGTTTGGTATTTCAACATTTCCTTTACATTCTATACTATGTAGAGAATTGTTTTGGTGCTAGTACATAATGCTTTGTTAGAGCTGATTGTTAAATTTTCATCATGAGCATTTGTACTTTAGAAAGAAGCAAATGTTATCTGATCCTGGGCAAGTCACTTAACCCCCAATTGCCTAGTCCTTACTGCTATTCTACCTTAGAATTGATGCTCAATATTGATTCTAAGATGGAAGGTAAGGAAAAGAGAAAGGAAGGAAGGAAGGAAGGAAGGAAGGAAGGAAGGAAGGAAGGAAGGAAGGAAGGAAGAGAAAAAAGCAAATGCTACAAATCAAAGCATACTTTATTATTTTATTGATTGTCTAAACTTAGGAAAATAATGGAGAAAATGCTGATGAATCAGATTAAGCTTAAAGGTTGTAATTAACAAGAGGGAAACAGGGGCTTTAAACTGCAATAAGGCTAGCAGGAGGATGGTGCTAGTTGTAATGATGGAGTGAGCAAATCTCGGGCTGGCTTGTAACTTGTTTATGAATGTACAAGGATCCAACCCTGGGAATTGAGTGCCAGAGAAACCTCAGTGCTTGCCACCAGGCTCCTTTAAGATATCAGGCAGCCGGCCCCTCCCTGCTGAGGAAACACCCTCCTATTGGTCAATGGCAGGCTGGCAGGAAGTGGAAGTAGAACTTCCTGCCCCCTCAGCAATGGAGTTTGTTCCAGCTCAAACTGCTCAGAATCCCTTCATGTTGCTTGTTCTCCTCAGTCTTTGATGGTAGGGAAATAACCACAGGATTCACTAGTCAAGGCTATGGGATTTATTGATTAACTGGGTAGGGAACAAGGCAATGGCAAAAGGGCTAGGAAATATTAAGATCTGTTGTTGAAGATTATTGTTAAAAAATAAATAAGGACTCTCCCTAGGTAGCTGGTGCAGGAACACCCACTCAGTCACCTTAGTTTGATGGTATAAGTCCTTTTCTAAATATAACAGTGTCCAGGTAGGACCCTTATGGGTTTGTGGATGGATAACCCTTTTAGGTCCCACCTGGGGTTGGATTAATTAATATTATATGTAATGACTACTCAGGAAGGTACTTAAATAAACTTTATCTATAGATGTTAAATAGGGAAAGGAATAATCAGGAATGGATTTGGGGATAGGAGACCCTGTCATATAGCTATGATCAATAATCCCTCAGGACTGTAGGCTGTTGTTTCAGTAGGCTGGAGCTAGTGGTTTCACACTCCTCTGGTTCAGCTTGGCCACCGCCAAACCAGGGAGGGCAAACTGCTCAGTTGGTACAGATATTGTGATTTCTCTCAGCTTCTCTGTACTCAGTTTGTGATGTCAGCCTGCACAGCCTTTAGGAAATAATTACCCTTCACCTCCCTCTGCTTCTTCTCCTTCCCTCCTCCCAGTTACCACCCAGGCCAAGATACCTAAATATCTAATGATGATCAAATGCCTAAATATCTAGGGATATTCAGAGAGGATCAGTGGTCACAGCTCAAAGACCTCAAGCCCTGAGCTTCCTGGACCAAAAAACCCCTCCTAGATGACAGTTAGGGTATTTATATCCTCAGGCCAACTGCCTTTCCTCCCGTCCTCATGGAACCTGGGAACATTCCGATGTCTTCCAACTGTCTCCCTTGTCAATAAAGGTGAGACTCAGAGTTTGAATATAACATTATTTGACTGAAGCCTGTAGAATTCCTTGGAAGGTCTAGGCTGACTGAGGGCAGGTAGCCCTTAGAGTGATGCAGTCTCTGATTAGGAAATAAAGTTGATCTTTGGGCTAATCTTGTCAGTGATGATAATAATAATATTGTGTTGCTCTAGAAGATTGGGTATTAAAATCCTACCTATTCTAGTCCTACCCATGATCCACACTCCCACCACCCATTTCACTCCCACCACCAGGGTCCAGGGGGTAAGGAGTAAGTGAGTGGTCAGGGTGAAGTCAGGTCAGAAAAGAACCCAGCCCTGGGTTTCCAGGGCTTTTTATACTCTTTGTCCACTGGAAGTTGATATTTGCCCAGTGGCCACCTTCACTTTCCATCCAGGGCAACTGACAGGTTTGCCCTAAGCCAACATGGCAAGGTTAAAATCCTATATTACAAGGTGTGTCTTGTATACATTTTTAACCCTGAGAGTGAAGAAAATTAATATTGAATTGCATTATTTTATTAGTAATATTTATTTGGAAAATCATTTCTTTTCCCCAAGCCCTAGAAATAGTCCAGATTTCAAGACTGGCTGGACTTCTATAACTCCATGACATTCAATATCTTACCATATCAGAGAGGAGCAAGTCTGGCCAGGTTTCTATAACTAGGGAACTTTGATTCATTTGAAAGCAGAATGAGTCTGGCATTTTCCCTATTTGGTAAAGACCCACCTCCACTGTGATGAAGTAATGAGTGGGGATTTGAGGCTTCTAAGGCCACCTCCTCTTTTGAAATATTCATTAATGAGGACAGTCAGGGGAGGTTCAACAATCGAACTATGAAGCCAATCAGGAAAGAGGACACACTTTCCTATATAAATGATGTTCAGAGCTCATAAAGGGTCTTTTCCCCTTAGGACCAGGCAAAAGACGCATTTTTTTTTTGTTAGCAGATCACATGCATCTGATAATAAACAATGTTATTTTCTGAGAAATGGCCACATATTCTTAATTATTTAAAATTCCACGAGCTACAAGAACCAGTTTTTTAATATTTACCATAACATTCTTGGATATAGTGGATGGCAGTCAAGATCCAAAAATATCTAGACAACAAGACAATTGGAAGCCAAGTCATGAATTATCATAGTCTCAATTGAAGTCACTCAAAGGACAATGAAGGGATGTTTAGTGCCTTAGGATGAGTTGTAACATTTTACTGATGAAGAATTATCCATGAGAAGGTACATAAAGAATGCTATCAGAAAAACAAATAAGAGGGCTAATCTTAGAGGCAAAAAGAAGGATGATCCATAGCCTGATCCTATGATGTCATCCAATGTTAAGAAACCTAGAAGAACTCATCATGTAGAATAACCTTTTTGTGGAGGATTTATAAGAGGAGTTAGACAAGCATAACATAGGATGAGAATAGGTAAGTAGATGGTGATCTGTACTGCTGGAGGGGAAGTACCCAAATCATAGAGATCATAGCTCCATCTGGGTATGTAAATGTTCTTTAAAATATGCTCCTAGGTTCCGCGTTAAGATGGTGGCAGAGTAAGAAGCAGCTCTTAATCTCTCCTGACCGAAACACACAAGACTCCTCAAGGGGACATAAAAATAAGTCCAGACGAACGGAGGAACCCCACAACAGGGTACAGCGTGGAAGGTATGTGGAATTGGGACATTTCCATGCTATAAAGGGGTGAAACAGCTCTCACTAAATCGTGGTGGAGCAACCACCACACCCCCACCCCTACCACACACACCACCTATAGCGCCGAAGCCAGTTAAAAAGAAATAGAGCAAGTTTGGGGCACCCATCAAGTCATTGGCAGCTCCAGGGCCTGTTCCTGAGAGCAGCAAGATTTGGGACCCCAAAAAGCCAAAGAACACACACGAACTCTGAGCGTGGAAGTGATGGAGGCGTGGGAGGAGGCAGACACAGCCATGAGCTAAAGCTCTGAAACCCTGAGTGGGGAACCAGCGTAGATGGGTATACAACTGTGGAAGCAGCGCCCTGAGACTTGTAAAGGAACCTCCAGCAGAGGATCAAGTAAGGGGGTCCACCAGAGGGATTGACCTTGGAAAAAACCAGAACTCAGACCTCAGGAGCCAAAAGACTGCAGACAGACCCCAAGCGCGAGGATAAAGCTGAGAAGCTACTGGGTTGTACACAGAGACTGATATACTGTGGTAAAATAGAATGTAATGGGCTTCTGTACCAGCAGCAATGCAATGACCCAGGACACCTCTGAGGGATTTATGGTAAAGAACGCTACCTACATTCAGAGGAAGAACTGCAGGAGAGGAAACATATAAGAAAAGCAACTACTTAAATGCATGGGTCGGGGTGAACATGATTGGGGATATGGACTCGAAACTACCACACCAAATGTGCGTTGGCCATGGGTGGGGGGAGTGCGTGGGGTGAAGGGGAAAGTAGGAGCATGAATCATGTAACCATGTTAAAATGATTATTAATAAATGTTTAAATTCAAAAAAATATGCTCCTAAATCATTTAAATACTATTAAATTAATTAAAATATTGATTGACACACAGATTTTCTGAAATATAGGAGGGCCTCCTTATTTGCTGATTTGGTATCTGCTAATTTGATTACTAATAGTTAATCATGGAAAAAAGGGAAAAAATTAGAAAAATTTTAAAAAAGAGTTCATAAGTTTCAAACTCCCCACCAAGCAAGTACAACATTGTCAAGTCTGCCAATCTAGTACTTGCCTCGTCTCCCCTTTTGAATGAGAAAGAGACAGAGATAGAGGAGAGAGAGAGGGAGAGAAAGAGAGAGATAGAAGAGGAGAGAGAGAGGGAGAGAGAGAGACAGACAGACACACAGACAGACAGACAGACAGACAGAGACAGACACAGAGACAGAGTGACAAAGAGACAGAGAGAAAGAGAGAAAGAGAGAAAGGGAGAGAGACCAAGAGACTGAGAGACAGATATAGATATAGATATAGATATAGATATAGATATATAGATATAGATATAGATAGATAGATAGATAGATAGATAGATAGATAGATAGATAGATAGATGTTGCTGCTTGTCCATTTTCAAAGAGGACCCTGGCATTATTTGAATTTAAGTGTGGCAGCGCTGCACAAAGTCATCACCCTCACTCTTCTGGAGTCATCAAAGTCCAGTGGTAAGACAAAAGTGAGAACAGCTAGTAATGGCCTGGGATGCAGTGGATTACTTTGGCATCTTTGGTGTCTGGCCAGGCTTTAAGCACTTTAAGCACTTTAAGCACCTGCTTTAGCTGCCTTCATGGTGGTTGGAACACATTTTTTCACCTTGCAAAAGTCTCATTCTTGGGGTGGACAACCCCTAACTCACTGACAGGTTTTTGGCCCATTAGTTACTCTCAACCTGTTTTAGTCTATCTGCTGAGATGGTTTTATTGGGGAGTATGCTGCAATGTGTGCTGCAAGTTTTTGGAGAAGTTGTGAGCCAAGTGCCAGATGATACTAAAGGTGAGTGAGCAGCACTGAAAAGGGCTCAGCAATCCATTATACCAGGGGTTCTACTCCTTGAACACCCATACACCCCAAGAGAGAGAATATAGGACTGTAATAATGTACTAAGTACCTTATTATTACTGTATTTAATATATTTAATTTTTCAGTTAAACTTTATTATACATAGGCACGTATAAGAAAATCATGTTTATATATATATATATAATGATCCAGTGTTCACTTATATCTGCAGTTTTAGCCACCCAGGTCTGGGAACATATCCTCCATAGATACAGATCCCAACTGTATATGTTTGTGGTGCATTTGGTAGAATGTTGGCCTTGGAATCATGGGTAGTCCTGAGTTCAAATCCTGCTATCTCAGATATTTATTACCTATGTGCCATTTAACTTGCCCAGTTCTGGGCAAATCATTGAACCTCTCTCAGTTTTAGTTTCTTCAGAATATATAGAATTGTGAAGATCAAATGAAATCACATTGTAGAGCATTCTACAAACCTCGAAGTACTATGTAAATGTTAGCTATTAGCTATTATGTGAAATAAAACATACCTGTATATAATACAGTTATGCATGATAGTCTGTTATAGACAAAACTATCTTCAGAATTCATGGAGAGATGTAGATCTTAGTCAGAAAGAGTGGGGATTCTCAGTTGTTGACCCTTAGAGCAGTGTGAGGGTTTTACGTCAGAAGAGGAGGCAAATTATGGGGATAATTATTCTTCTCTTCCCTTTTCATATGAAAACAGTTTCATCTGAAAACAGATGGACTAAGGCAGTGGATGGGAGGCATCCCCACATTCCTTCAAAGTGTAACTCAGCAAAGATCTGTTACTTGAGAATTTTCCTGATCCCTGATGCTGACCCCTCTCTCTAATACCCCTCCATGTTTTTGGTGATCTCTGTTTCTTAAAAGGATTTTTAAAATTTTCTCTATGTTTTGCACTTACTTACTGGTGTATATATACCCTACAGTAGAATGTTAAATATTTTGAGGAAGGGGTCTGTTATACTTCTATATTCTTAGAACCTAGTATTAATGCACTTTATGCTTAGCAAGCTTTAAATAATTATTTGTTGAATTGAATTGGGAGAAGAAAAAACAGGGCTAACATTCATAACAGTCTTAGGGACATATAATTCTTGGTCAGTACATTCCAATAACATCCTGTAAGATCTAATTTAAGACTGTCTTTTCTAATTAAACCTCATTGATTGCTCTCTGGCTTTAGATTTGCTTAGTATTTATTCATAGTTTCTGTCACAGGATTGGGAACCCATTTCCTATTGAAGGCCACTGTCCTCAAGGAAAAAAATAGTCAATTATGGGCCAGGTACAAAAGCTACAATTTTTTCCTACTTAGAAAAATATACATGTACAATTTATCTGATTTTTAAATGAAAAATAAGTAACAATTGCGGTTCAATAAGTACAGTGAATATTTTTTAAATGCTTCATTTTCACACCATAGTCCCTTAAAGAATATGGAGAAAAAGAAGAAATAAGAGGAATTGAGTGGTAGGGAAAGAGAAACATACATAGGAAGGAAGAAGAGTTTTAATTTATGTATATGCTCTATTCCCCTTTTATATAATAACAATGATGAATTATTAGTCAGTACTTTTCAGTGATATCTGATTCTTTGTGACTCTTTTTGAGATTTTCTTGGCAAGAAGTCTGGAATGCTTTGCCATTTCCTTTTCTAATTCATTTTGCAGATGAAGAAAACAAGGAAAATGGGATCAGTGACTTTCTCAGGGTCACACAGTTAATAAATTTCTGACACTAGATTTGAATTAATGAAGATGAGTCTTCCTGATTCTAAGCCTAGAGCTCTATTTATTGCACCACTCAACTGCATCAATAATAAAGAATAGCTAACATTTATATGATGCCTACTATGTGCTAGGAATTTTTAAAAATCATTTATTAATATTCATTTTTAACATGGTTACATGATTCAAGCTCCTACTTTCCCCTTCACCCCCCGCACCCCCCCCGACCCTTGGCCAACGCACATTACCACTGGTTTTATCATGTGTCATTGATCAAAACCTATTTCCAAATTGTTAATAGTTGAATTGGTGTGGTAGTTTCGAGTCCACATCCCCAATCATATCCTCCTCAGCCCATGTGTTCAAGCATTTGTTTTTCATATATGTTTCCTCTCCTGCAGTCCTTCCTCTGAATGTTGGTAGCATTCTTTACCATAAATCCCTCAGAGCTGTCTTGTGTCATTGCATTGTTGCTGCTACAGAAGCCCATTACGTTCGATTTTACCACAGTATATCAGTCTCTGTGTACAGTGTTCTTCTGGCTCTGCTCCTTTCACTCTGCATCAATTCCTGGAGGTCTTTCCAGTTCACCTGGAACTCCTCCAGTTTATTATTCCTTTTAGCACAATAGTATTCCATCACCAGCATATACCACAGTTTGTTCAGCCATTCCCCAATTGAAAGACATACCCTCCTTTTCCAGTTTTTTGCCACCACAAAAAGCACAGCTATAAATATTTTCATACAAGTCAGTTTATCTATGATTTCTTTGGGGTACAAACCCAACAATGGTATGGCTGGATCAAAGGGCAGGCATTCTTTTATAGCCCTTTGAGCATAGTTCCAAATTGCCATCCAGAATGGTTGGATCAGTTCACAACTCCACCAGCAATGCATTAATGTCCCAATTTTGCCACATCCCCTCCAGCATTCATTACTCTCCCCTTCTTTCATTTTAGCCAATCTGCTAGGTGTGAGGTAGTACCTCAGAGTTGTTTTGATTTGCATTTCTCTAATTATTAGAGATTTGGAACACTTTCTCATGTGTTTATTGATACTTTTGATTTCTTTACCTGAAAATTGCCTATTCATGTC
>NC_058131.1:539722077-539723742 GCF_016433145.1 Gracilinanus agilis
AATCTTTCCTTTCCCAGAGATCTGACAAGTATACTATTCTGTGTTCACTTAACTTATTTATAGTTTCCCTCTTTATATTCAAGTCGTTCACCCATTCTGAATTCATCTTGGTGTAGGGTGTGAGATGTTGATCTAGACCTAATCTCTCCCATATTGTTTTCCAAATTTCCCAGCAGTTTTTGTCAAATAGTGGATTCACTATTTGTCCCAAAAGTTGGGCTCTTTGGGTTTATCATACACTGTCTTGCTGATATCATTAACCCAAAGTCTATTCCACTGATCCTCCCTTCTATCTCTTAGCCAGTACCCTATTGTTTTAATGACTGCTGCTTTATAGTATAGTTTAATATCTGGTACTGCTAGGCCCCCTTCCTTCGCATTTTTCCCATTATTTCCCTTGATATTCTTGATCTTTTGTTATTCCATATGAAGTTTGATATAGTTTTTCCTAATTCATTAAAGAAGTTTTTAAATACATTAATTAATTTGGGTAGAATGGTCATTTTTATTATGTTAGCTCATCCTACCCATGAACAATAAATGGCTTTCCAATTGTTGAGCTCCAGTTTTATTTGTTTGGAAAGTGTTTTGTAGTTGATTTCATATAATTGCTGTGTTTGTTTTGGTAGATAGATTCCTAAGTATTTTATATTGTCTAGGGTGATTTTAAATCATGTTTCTATTTCTACCTCTTGCTGCTCTAATGTGTTGGAAATATATAGAAATGCTGATGATTTATGTGCATTTATTTTGTATCCTGCAACTTTGCTAAAGTTGTTGATTATTTCTACCAGCTTCTTAGTTGATTCTCTAGGAATTTTTAAGTAGACCATCATATCATTTGCAAAGAGTGATAGCTTAGTCTCCTCATTGCTTATTTTGATACCTTCAATTTCTTTTTCTTCTCTAAGTGCTACTGCTAGTGTTTCTAGTACTATGTTGAATAATAGTGGTGATAATGGGCATCCTTGTTTCACTCCTGATCTTATTGGGAAGGCTTCTAATTTATCCCCATTGCATATGATGCTTGTTGATGGTTTTAGGTATATACTGTTTATTATTTTTAGGAAAGGTCCTTCTATTATTGATTGTTTTGGAGAATCATATTGTTTAATTTAAAATTGGTTTTTGATTTGCCTGTCCAGGTGCCCTTACTAATTATTATTTTTATTGCATTATGATCTGAGAAGGTTACATTTATTATTTCTGCTCATTTGCATTTGTTTGAAATGATTCTATGCCCTATTACATGGTCAATCTTTGTGAATGTACCATGTGCAGCTGAAAAGAAGGTGTATTCCTTTTTGTCCCTATTTATTTTTCTCCACATATCTATTAAATCTAATTTTTCTAGGACTTCATTCACCTCTCTTACCTCTTTCTTATTTATTTTTTGGTTTGATTTATCTAGATATGAAAGAGGAATATTTAGATCTCCCACTATTATGGTTTTACTATCTATTTCCTTCTTAAGCTCTGCCAGTTTCTCCTTTATGAATTTGGATGCTATACCACTTGGTGCATATATATTGAGTAGTGTTATTTGTTTATACTGCCTTTAATCAGGATATAATGACCTTCCCTGTCTTTTTTAATCATATCTATTTTAACTTTGGCTTTGTCAGAAATCATAATAGCCACTCCTGCCTTCTTTTTCTCATTTGA
>NC_058131.1:539724132-539773340 GCF_016433145.1 Gracilinanus agilis
TATATTTGAGTAATTAGACCCCTGTCAGAGTTTTTCGTTATAAAGATTTTTTCCCAATTTGTTGTTTCCCTTCTGATTTTGACTACATTGTTTTTGTTTGTATAAAAGCTTTTTAGTTTAATATAATCAAAACCATTTAATTTACATTTTGTAATTTTCTCTAACTCTTGCTTGGTTTTAAAGTCTTTCCTTTCCCAGAGATCTGACAAGTATACTATTCTGTGTTCACTTAACTTATTTATAGTTTCCCTCTTTATATTCAAGTCGTTCACCCATTCTGAATTCATCTTGGTGTAGGGTGTGAGATGTTGATCTAGACCTAATCTCTCCCATATTGTTTTCCAAATTTCCCAGCAGTTTTTGTCAAATAGTGGATTCACTATTTGTCCCAAAAGTTGGGCTCTTTGGGTTTATCATACACTGTCTTGCTGATGTCATTAACCCAAAGTCTATTCCACTGATCCTCCCTTCTATCTCTTAGCCAGTACCCTATTGTTTTAATGACTGCTGCTTTATAGTATAGTTTAATATCTGGTACTGCTAGGCCCCCTTCCTTCGCATTTTTCCCATTATTTCCCTTGATATTCTTGATCTTTTGTTATTCCATATGAAGTTTGATATAGTTTTTCCTAATTCATTAAAGAAGTTTTTAAATACATTAATTAATTTGGGTAGAATGGTCATTTTTATTATGTTAGCTCATCCTACCCATGAACAATAAATGGCTTTCCAATTGTTGAGCTCCAGTTTTATTTGTTTGGAAAGTGTTTTGTAGTTGATTTCATATAATTGCTGTGTTTGTTTTGGTAGATAGATTCCTAAGTATTTTATATTGTCTAGGGTGATTTTAAATCATGTTTCTATTTCTACCTCTTGCTGCTCTAATGTGTTGGAAATATATAGAAATGCTGATGATTTATGTGCATTTATTTTGTATCCTGCAACTTTGCTAAAGTTGTTGATTATTTCTACCAGCTTCTTAGTTGATTCTCTAGGAATTTTTAAGTAGACCATCATATCATCTGCAAAGAGTGATAGCTTAGTCTCCTCATTGCTTATTTTGATACCTTCAATTTCTTTTTCTTCTCTAAGTGCTACTGCTAGTGTTTCTAGTACTATGTTGAATAATAGTGGTGATAATGGGCATCCTTGTTTCACTCCTGATCTTATTGGGAAGGCTTCTAATTTATCCCCATTGCATATGATGCTTGTTGATGGTTTTAGGTATATACTGTTTATTATTTTTAGGAAAGGTCCTTCTATTATTGATTGTTTTGGAGAATCATATTGTTTAATTTAAAATTGGTTTTTGATTTGCCTCTCCAGGTGCCCTTACTAATTATTATTTTTATTGCATTATGATCTGAGAAGGTTACATTTATTATTTCTGCTCATTTGCATTTGTTTGAAATGATTCTATGCCCTATTACATGGTCAATCTTTGTGAATGTACCATGTGCAGCTGAAAAGAAGGTGTATTCCTTTTTGTCCCTATTTATTTTTCTCCACATATCTATTAAATCTAATTTTTCTAGGACTTCATTCACCTCTCTTACCTCTTTCTTATTTATTTTTTGGTTTGATTTATCTAGATATGAAAGAGGAATATTTAGATCTCCCACTATTATGGTTTTACTATCTATTTCCTTCTTAAGCTCTGCCAGTTTCTCCTTTATGAATTTGGATGCTATACCACTTGGTGCATATATATTGAGTAGTGTTATTTGTTTATACTGCCTTTAATCAGGATATAATGACCTTCCCTGTCTTTTTTAATCATATCTATTTTTACTTTGGCTTTGTCAGAAATCATAATAGCCACTCCTGCCTTCTTTTTCTCATTTGATGCCCAAAAGATTTTGCTCAAGCCCTTAACCTTAAACTTGTGTATGTCCCCCCGCCTCATATGTGTTTCTTGTAGACAACATATGGTAGCATTTTGGTTTCTGATCCACTCTGCTATTTGCTTCCGTTTTATGAGCGAGTTCATCCCATTCACATTTAGAGTTATAATTATCAGTTGTGCATTCACTGACATTTTTGTATCCTCCCCTAGACCCAACCCTTTTTCTTACACTATTTTCTTTTAAACCAGTGGTTTGCTTTGAGCCAGTATCCCTTATCCCCTCCCTTGATTTACTTCCCTTTCTGCCCCCTCCCTTGTTATTCCCCTCTTTTTGTTTTTAAAGGCCTAATGAATTCCCTCTCCCTTCTTCTTCCCTCCCTTTTTTGACCTCCCCACTCCCCTGCTCCCTTTGGTTTATCCCTTCTGACTTTCTCAGTAGGGTTAGATAGAGTTTTTTAGCCCAATGAATAATAAATCTACTCTTCCCTCTCCGGGTTAATTACACTGAGAGTAAGGTTTGATTATTACCTCTTAATGCTCTCTTCCTCTCCTTCTTAAATAGTATTTATCTCTTCCCCTTCCCATGCCCTCTTTGTGTGTAATAGAATATCCTATTTTTCTTATTTACTTAGATTTCTCTTGGTGTCCCCTACTATTCCCCCCAATTTCCTACCCCCCATGTCATCTTAGACCATTTAGTATCCTGTCCTCTCCCTATGAATTATTCTTCTGGTTGCTATAATAGTGAATATTATAATAGTGAATAGAGTTCACTACAGAGAATTATACATAGCATTTCTCTACATAGTAATACAGATAATTAGATCTTATGTAAGCCCTTAAAGAGTGAAATTTAAAAAATTATGAGTTTTCTTTCTTTTCCCTCTGTTTTTTTATTTACCTTTTCATGATTCTCTTGATTTTTGTGATTGGATATCAAACTTTCCATTTAGTCCCGGTCTCTTTTGTGCAAAAATTTGGAAATATTCAATTTTGTTGAATGCCCATTCTTTCCCCTGGAAGTATATAGTCAGTTTCGATGGGCAGTTGATCTGTGACTGAAGGCCCATCTCTCTTGCCTTTCTGAATATCGTATTCCAAGCCTTGCGGTCTTTTAGCATGGAGGCTGCCAGATCCTGTGTGATCCTGATTGGTGCTCCTTGATATTTGAATTGTCTCTTTCTGGCTTCTTGTAAGATTTTTTCTTTTACTTGAAAGCTCTTGAATTTGGCTATTATATTCCTGGGTGTTGACTTTTCTGGGTCCACTGTAGATTGTGATCTATGGATCCTTTCAATGTCTATATTGCCCTCTTGTTGTAGGACTTCAGGGCAATTTCGCTGAATAATTTCTTTAAGTATGGAGTCCAAGTTTCTATTAATTTCTGCTTTTTCTGGAAGACCAATGATTCTCAAATTGTCTCTTCTAGACCGGTTTTCTTGGTCTGTCACTTTCTCATTGAGATATTTCATGTTTCCTTCCATTTTATCAGTCTTTTGATTTTGTTTTATTTGTTCTTGTCATCTTGAGAGATCATTGGCTTCTAATTGCTCAATTCTAGCCTTTAGGGACTGGTTTTCCTTTTCAATCTCGTCATTTCTTGTCTTCAGTTGGCTTGCCTCACTTTCCAATTGTGAAATTATGCCTTTTAAACTGTTATTTTCTTTCCAGATCTCTTACATCTTCCTCAACATCTCATTTTTGAACTCTTCAATAGCTTGTGACTAGTTTTAATTGTTTTGGGAAGGTTTGGATACTTGTTTGTCCTCCTCTGTTGTCTGGATTTTCTCTGTGTAAAAGTTGTCGAGTGTTCCTGAGTTTTTCTTGATAATGTTTTTCTTATGGGGTTCTCGGCTTGCCATTTTTAGCCCCACCCCTTTTTAGCTTTGTCTTCACACTCAGGGTCTGCCTTTGCTTTCTAAGCTCCTGGAGGCTCCGGTCTCCTTGTCCTTGGGGTCAAGCCTCCTGGTAGTCCCCAGTCTGCCTCTCTGCCCGAGGCTCCTTCAGCAGTCTCAAGGGCTGCTTCCATAGCCGCGCTCCCGTCTACAACGGGTCCCCACTCGAGGTCCAAGCCTGCGCTTGAGATCTTTGTCCACACCTAGGGCACTGCCTTCACCTACACAGATGCTTGGGAAAGTCCGTGCTCGTTCTTTAGCCACTTGGGGTCCTATGTCTTGCAGTTCTCAGGTACAAGCCCTGGAGCTGCCAGTGATTTACTGGTTGCCCCAATCCTGCTTTCACTCTTGTGTGTTGGCCTTGGCGCTGTGCATGGTGTGGGGGGTGGTGGAGGGGCTTCTTCCTCTCACGTTTTAGTGAGAGCTGTTTCACCCTTTATAGCATGGAAATGCCCCGATTCCGCGTACCTTCAATGCTGCGCCCTGTTGTGGGGTTCCTTTTTTCGTCTGGATTCGTTTTTATGTCCCCTTGAGGATTCCTATATGCTTCAGTTAGGAGAGATCGAGCAGCTGCTCCTTACTCTGCCGCCATCTTAACTGGAAGTCTATGTGCTAAGCATTTTACAATTATTATCTTATTGGATGATCCTCACAACAACTTTGGTAGAAATTATTACTATTTTTTAGATAAGAAAACTGAGGAAAATAGAAGTTAAGTTCTTTGCTCAGTGTTACATATCTAAGAAGTGTCTGAGGCCATCTTGTGAACTCAAATGTTCCTGACTCCAGACTCAGAGCTCTATTCACTGAGTCACCCAACGGCCCTATATGCTACATAAGAGCAGGAAAAGGGTCAGGAGCTTGCTCTATATTTAAAAGATAAAATGTTGATTGAATAAATGTTTATTGATAAAATTGATAAAAATGTTTTCTGAATTTAAATGGAGTAAAGGTGAGATGGAGAGTTCCAAGAATGATATTACTTAGTACCCATTGCTCCAAGTGGCAGTGTGATAGAACCATGAATAGGATAGGATAGGGAACTCACTGTCATCAGAGACAGGAAGATCTAAGTTTATGACACATTTTGGTAGAGTGATCCTGAACAAGTAATTTAACCTCAGTGCTCTCGGCAACTCTCCAAGACTCCAAATTTGCAGGTAAACTTCAGACATTGTGAGTTTCTTTTCTTGAGAGTTCCTTAAACAAACAATCACAGGCTGAGTTCCCATCAATTGCCCTACAGAATATTGATTAACTCAGAATTTATTGAAAGAAAAGTCTCACTAGTAGATTTTGATTTGTGGTACAGAAAAAAATTATGAACAATGCAACTGGTTCCAAAGTAGAAGTGACTTGTTTTAGGTGGCAGTGGATTATCCATCACTTAAAGTCTTTAAGTGGTGGCTGAATGGCCACTTGTCTAAGATTCAATGGAAGGAATTCTTGTCCATTCAACAATATATATTAAATGCCTTCTATGTGCTGAGCAGTACTGGGGAATAAAATACATTAATTTAGACATAGTCTCTGATGCCAAAGAACTTACATTGTAGTAGGGGGATAACCCAAACACTGAAAAATAGAATATATTCATTCTTAGACAAATGCTTTGCAAAGGAAAGTGCCATACAAAGCCTAATGAGGTGGGTGAGGGAAGGCTTCATTAAAGAGGTGGCATATGAATTGGGCCTTAAAGGATGAGTAGTAATTAGCCAATTAAAGAGATGGAGGGAGGCTATTCCAGGGTGAGGAGTAAAGGCAGAAAACCAAAATAATGCAGACCATTTTTAGGAGGTGAGATTTGTTAGTTTGGATGTATGAAGCAGGAGAGTAATATGTGATAAGGCTATAAAAGTAGAATGGTAAAAGGGTGTGAATGTCCTTGAATGCCAAGCAATAGAGTTTGAACTTTACTCATTAGTTAATAGGGAAAGATAGAATATTTTTGAGCAGAGGAATGGCATATATTTGGAGAATTTTATAAAGAGAAAGAATAGAGGTATAACTATTTGAAAGAAGGTTATTCCAATAGTCTAAGTGGGTAATAAAGAAGGCTATGACCCATAGGGCACTTCTTAAATATTTTTCATAGCTGCTTAACATCTCTAATTCTATATCCCTTAATGACTCCACTCTGAATGGTATATATAGAAAAGCCTACCTTACTGGAAATTATTTTCTGGGTTTCAACTTCACTGTCCTGAGCAGCAGCATGAAATAACAATGCTAACCTAGAGACAGGAGAATAAATCAAAAGCAACTTGAGATTTCCTATCCTCTTTCTATTCCCTTATCTTAAAATATGTTCTCTAGTTATTTATTATATGTTTTTATGATATTTTAAAATTCTTCTAGGGAAAGGTATATTTCCTTTATTTTTAGCATTCTTGATAGCACATGGTCCTATTCAAGGCATGTACTAGGCTCTTGTGATGGTATGACTGAACAAGGCGCCCTTATTCTTCAAGCACTGGAATTTAGTTGTCCTGGGCACAAGGTAGGAAAGATTTGTTTGACCGAAGTAGAGTCTTTCATAATAGGTGAGTTGCTGGGTTCTGACCTCATCACTTAAATTTTTTCATTCATTTTTCATTTTCTGGGCTTCCTCAGAATTCCAAATGATCAGAATTCACATACTTTTCAAACATCAAAGCTGAAAGAACCCTGTGATGAAAGTTTCTTCCTTTTTCTAAATATCTAAACCAATGGCTTATATCACTGAATTTTCAGCCATGTGCAGCCTCACATTTTATTTTTTATTTTTTTGAGATTTTATTAATACTTATATGTGTACAAATTGTGTCTCAGAATATAAACCCTTTGAAAGCAGGGGTTCTTTCATTTATGTTTTTTTCTGATTATAGTGCTTACCACAGTATCTGACACATATTAGACACCTAATAAATGCTTGTTTTATTGATGGACTCCAGTTTAGAAGTCAATTTAATTTTATCTATTGCCCTTGTGGTGTCTTTATCCTTAAGAAAAATGTCTCCTCTAACCCAAGGAGCTCTTAATTTGTTCTGAAATAATGCAGAACGATTCTTTCTTTGTGGTCTGGATAATTTAGACTTTTAACAAGAAGGAGACAAGGTGACTCCTCAAGGCCACAGAGCAATATAAAGAATTTTAATTCACAGACCCTGAAATTCTAGTCAGAAATATCCACTGAGCCACGAAGTATGTGTTCACTGGAATGACTTTATGGGCTAAGTGATATTTATAAAAGGCACTTATTGGACATAATGGTTCAGGAAA
Organism: Gracilinanus agilis; assembly: GCF_016433145.1. NCBI lineage: Eukaryota > Metazoa > Chordata > Mammalia > Didelphimorphia > Didelphidae > Gracilinanus > Gracilinanus agilis. Next base: position 539,731,135 of record NC_058131.1, read on the forward strand.
AGAACAGGAATAGAACAACCCATTTCATTTCATATTCCTGCAGAAGGTTCTGGGGAGTGGGAGAGATAAATAAAGCACCTTAAATTGTGGGGATTCAATATCTGCCATCAGATATTTTCCACTTAATTACCCACTCTAAGTCCTTTGTTATAGCAAGCTGGTGTTATGAGATTCAGAGGCACTGAATGTTTGTTTTCCATTCTAGTGGGGATATAATAATGGATAAAAAGCTAATTGCTACCAAAATATATATATGTGCTTCTTTTCCATTTTAGATATCACAAGAGATTTCTTAATTTCATTCATGCTTATGTATCTATAATTGATCTCTCCCAAGATAATTTCTATTTTAGATTTTTGTTCTCAACATGGAATAATACAATATTAGCATGTGAGTATTTGGAAAGAATCAAAGGCTGGGAACTATCCCCATCCCTATTTCTTCTTAACTGATTTAGTCATTCCTTTGATAATCAACTAAAAGTGTTTTTCCCTCCCTAAATCTCGCCTAGAAATTGCCTAGTCTTAAAACTTTTTGAAAAGGATGGGGAGACGACCAATTCCTTTGAACATCTATGCCATCTATAGGACTTTGCACTTTTCAAACATTGCTTTGTTATAATCTTTGTGCATGTCTACGAATTTTCTAGCCAACTAGATTATAAATTCCTTGAAGAGAGGAGTCATTTCTGCATTCCTTTGTATTTTTATATTGTCCTTTAGCATAGTTCCAATTTGTTCTCCAGACTGATCACACTAGTTCACAAATCCACTAACAGTGCATTAGTGTCTCTGTTTCTCGACATCTTATCTCAGCATTTGTCATTTTCCTTTTCTGTCATGTTAGCCAATCTGATAGGTGTGAGGTGGTACTTCAGAGTTATTTTATTTTAATTTCTCTGATCAATGGTGATTTAGAGCATTTTTATGTGAATTTTGATGGTTTTGGAAGGAAAATTAATCCAGATCTTTAATGAATTTATGATCTAGTTTGTGATACAATATGTGTGGGAATAAGCAAACACAAAATACAATTATCTCTTCCAGATTGCAGAGGTTAGATTGTGGAGGTTAGGGGTATGGTGCCCTTGCAATCTAGAAAATCTGTGTAAAAATTTTTTGGCCCTCCCTTCATATTAGAGGAGTCTAAATTTTTGCTTTTTTCTTTTATGGGGTGTTTACAGTACCTTATTATAAATTTTGGGCTAAGTACATTTCTGAGTTTTTAAATTTTTTTCTGTGTCATCTGTGACTTCTATAAGACTTGCCCCAAATTCTCATTTAATTTATTATGCCTACCCCTGATATATCGAAACAATGATGGGGTAAGTTGTGATTAGAAAGGGATAACTGTATATATGCAAAACAACTTCAAGAAAGGAAAACAGTCATAACAGAGGGGAGATCATGAAAGCCCCATATAGGAGGTGGTCCTTGAATTATTTCTACTAGGACACTAGGAATTCTAAGAGTCCAACAGAGAATGTATTTTAGGTATAACATATACTCTCTGCTGAGGCACTGGAGAAGGAGATGGAATATCATATAACTGAATATACATAGAAAACATTCTAGTAATCCAGATGTGAAGTCATGGCAGTTTATAGAAGAGTTATAGAAATAAAAGCATTAGGAATGAGAAGGGAAAGGCAAGCAGGAACAACTTTTGATAATAGATTATTAACCAAAATGGCCCAATTAATCTTCTTCCTTCTACCTTCTTTGAGTTCCCAACTCCAATTTCTCTTTCAAATGAATCTGCTATGTTGACATCAGATTGATTTCATCAAAATAAAATTTTGATCATGTTATTCCGTTTCTCTTTTCAAATACTTCCATTGGTTCCCATTAACTGTAGAAAAAAGCAACTGATCAAAAAAATTTAATTAGTGCCTGCTGTGGGCCATTAAATGAAAAGAATACAGATACAAAGAATGAAACAATTCCTACATGCAATGAACTTACATTCCAATGAGGAGAATAAGTGTGTGTGTGTATACATATATTAAACATAAGAAGAATCAATATATACAAATGCAAAGTTATACAAAGGAGCTTGAGTACCAGAAATTGAAGGAATCAGGAAAGGCTTCATGTAGAAGGTTGTCCTTGAGCTACATCTTGAAGGAAACAGTCATTTTTTTAGTCATGGTCAACTCTGTGATTTAAAAACTAAACAGGAATTTCTATTAGATCCTAGAAACAATAGGCTCTGCTCCTGACTCCCCAGAACTTCTAATTCTATCTGCGCTGCCTCCTCCCTAGATATGTTTCTGCCTTTGTAGCTACCTCCTCTTACGGGATGGGTTTTAAATTCTCATGCCTCATTAGATACTTTTCTTGGACTATTATAGCTTCTCCATTATTCCTATTAGCACAAACCATCTGGTAAACTATCATTTTCTTTAGCTGCTCTGAATCTTAGTTCAGGCTGGTCATCAGATATGTCAGATGTGTCAATGTTGAGACCCATCCAGCCATCAAGGATCACAAGCTTGAGGGAGCCTCAAAAGGGTGCCTGATCCATTCACTTTCAGTTTGTGATAAAGACCCTGAAGCTTGGGCAAGGCAAATTGCTCTCTTTTGTAGAGATCTAGAGGCAGAGCTAATAACTACATACTCTGACTCTGATATCAGTGTACTTTCTTTTGCCACATACTGCCTCTTGAATTGAACCCCTAATGGAAGTCTTTAATGACCCCAAAGGACCTACGAGAATGGATATTCTTTGAGTATAGCCTTTGATAATCCAAGAGATGACCTTGAACCTCAGCGAAGCATCAGAGTAAGACTTTGGTGGTGAGTACCATTAATTAAAGCACATAAGAAAAACAAATTCCCAAGCAGGGCCATAGGAGACAGGATGGAGGACAGGAAAACTTAAGTGAAGGGAAGGGTTTGGAAAAGTTTAGAATACAAAACTTCCTCTGGAGTACAGGTCTTTAAAAGGAACTCATTGGCAGTCTAGGCAAGATAAGAGCTTGCTTTTGGAAGTTAGGAAGTGAGGACAGTGGGGAGAAGGGGAGAGCTGAATAGGACAGAGACAACATATTAAATAACTTTACATCTTTTCCATGGCTACTGCTATGGAAACCATTCAGAAATTGAGGAAAGAAAGAAGCTGGGAAAAGTTGAAGTGATTTAGATAAGATGATATCAGAGGTACACATCAGAAGAAAGCTGGTTTTGCATTTGTGTTTTCACCTCTGCCCTGCAAATCTCTCCAGAAACCTGTAGAGACTAACTTGGCTTCATAAGCATCATTTTTTATTTTATTTTATTTTAATTTTTAATTTTAATTTTGAATATTTTCCCATAGTTACATATTTCATGTTCTTTCCCTCTCCCTCAAAACCCCAAACCCCCCTTAGCCAACGCACAGTTCCACTGGGTTTTACATGTATCATTGATTAAGACCCAGTTCCATATTATTGATAGTTGGACTAGAGTTATCATTTAGTGTCTACATCACCAGTAATATCCCCATCAGCCCATGTGTTCAAGCAGTTGTCTTTCTTCTGTGTTTCCCCTCCCATAGTTCTTCCTCTGAAAGTTGCTAGTTTTCTTTCTCATAAGTCCCTCAACCTTGCTCTGAATTCTTGCATTGCTGCTAGTAGAGAAGTCCGTTATGTTCAATTGTACCACAGTGCATCAGTCTCTGTGCACAAAGCTCTACTTGTTCTGCTCCCCTCACCCTGCACCAATTCCTGGAGGTCATTCTAGTCCACACGGAATTCCTCCAGTTCTTTATTTCTTTGAGCACAATAGTATTCCATCACCAACAGATACCACAACTTGTTCAGCCAATCTCCAATTAAGGACATTCTCCCACTCTCCAATTCTTTGCTGTCATGAAGAGTGCGGCTTTAAACATTTTTGCACAAGCCTTTTTCCTCACCTCTTTGGGGTATAAACCAAGCAGTGCTATGGCTATTTGGGCATAGTTCCAAATTGCCATTCAGAATGGTTGGATCAATTCACAACTCCAGCAGTAATGCATTAATGTCTCAATTTTGCCACATCCCCTTCAACATTCATTACTCTCCCCTGTTGTCATTTTAGCCAATCTGCTAGGTGTGAGGTGATACCACAGAGTTGTTTTGATTTGCATTTCTCTAATTACTAGAGATTTAGAACACTTTCTCATTTGCTTATGGATAGTTTTGATTTCTTTATCTGAAAATTGCCTCTTCATGTCCCTTGCCCATTTATCAGTTGGGGAGTGGCTTGATTTTTTTTGTACAATTGATTTAGCTCCTTGTATATTTGAGTAATTAGACCTTTGTCTGAGTTTTTTTGTTATAAAGATTTTTTCCCAATTTGTCACTTCCCTTTTAATTTTGGTAGCATCGGTTTTGTCTGTACAAAAACTTTTTAGTTTAATGTAGTCAAAATTATTTATTTTACATTTCATAATTTTTTCTAGCTCTTGCTTGGTTTTAAAATCTTTCCTTTCCCAAAGATCTGACAGGTATGCTGTGTGCTCACCTAATTTGCTTATAGTTTCCTTCTTTATATTCAAGACATTCACCCATTCTGAGTTTATCTTGTGTTATGATTAGCTAGTTATTAGGTATTGATTATATATTATATAAGATATACAATTATATATGTATATCTTATATAATATATATTATATAAGATTTGATTAGCTAGTTATTAGGTATTGATTATATATTGATTAGGAAGTACCTAGCAGGAAGGAGCTGGAGCTGGGAATTCCAGGTTGGAATGAAGGAGGAGGAAGTCTATCTGTGTTCTGTGTGTGGACTCCATTAGTGGTAGGCAAAAACTGTTGCCAGCCTGGGAGACCTCAGAGCAAAGGACACCTTGCATCCTGTTTTCCCCTGGGATCCTGTGTGGTGTGGCATCTAAAAAGAACAAGATCTACAAAGCCAAGAGAAGAGGTGAAATTGGAGTTCTGGTGAACAGTGCTTAAAGCAAAACCCTTACTACTTGGTTCCTGAGACAACTGTAGCTCCTGGCATCCAGACATCATCAGTGGATTGCAGTGAGAAATCCCAAAGCCACAAAAGCCCTAGCTGTACTCAAGCCTGGCAGGTTCCAGGTTTAAGGCAGAAACCCAGAGGCTCCAGTATAGCTCCTTGGGCCCTGTTAGTTAGATAGCTTAAATTAGTGTAGTTGAATAAGTCCTTCCCTGTCCCTTTGGGTTTTGTTATTAGGTGCTAAGATTTTAGAGTAGTCATTCCCTATCCCTCCTTTTAGTTGTTTCTAATTAAAACCCAATTTCACCTTGTTACCTTGTCAGTTAATTCAAGGCCTCTGGCCAGAGTGACAGTTGGCTGTTATTTTTTCAGTTGGGAGTGGTGTAGCTGTACAAGAAGACTTCAGTGTTCAGTTATAGTCTCTCTTACATCCCAGAGAGTGTTCCCACAAACCCCATAGTTGATTTTTAATATCCCTGGTGACCCCATTACTTATATTTTCCTACACTTGGTATAGGGTGTGAGATGTTGATCTAGACCCAATCTCTCCCATATTGTTTTCCAATTTTCCCAGCAGTTTTTATCAAATAATGGAGTTTTGTCCCCAAAGCTGGGTTCTTTGGGTTTATCATAGACTGTCTTGCTGCAGTTGCTTACCCCTAGTCTATTCCACTGATCCTCTCTTCAGTCTCTTTGCCAGTACCATATTGTTTTGATGACTACTACTTTATAGTATAGTTTAAGGTCTGGTACTGCTAGGCCCCCTTGCTTCATATTTTTTTCATTATTTCCATTGATATTCTTGGTCTTTTGTTCTTCCAAATAAACTTTTTATAATTTTTTCTAATTCAGTAAAAAAGTTTTTTGGTAGTTTGATAGGTATAGCACCAAATAAGTAAATCAATTTGGGTAGGATGGTCATTTCTACTATGTTAGTTCGTCCTACCCATGAGCACGCAATATTCTTCCAATTGTCTTTGGGATCAGCATCATACCTGTGTCACAAAAGGAGTTTGGTAGAACTCCCTCTCTGCCCATTAGGTCAAATAGCTTGTATAGCACTGGAACTAGTTTTTCCCCAAAAGTCCAATAGAATTCACTTGTGAATCCATCTGGTCCTGGGGATTTTTTCTTAGGGACTTCTTTGATGGCTTGTTCAATTTCTTTCTCTGAGATGGGATTATTTAAGTATTCTATTTCTTCTGTTAATCTAGGCAATTTAGATTTTTGTAAATATTCATCCATGTCACCTAGATTGCTGTATTTATTGTCATATAATTGGGCAAAATAGTTTTTAATGATTGCCTTGGTTTCCTCTTCATTAGAGGTGAGGTCTCCCTTTTCATCTTTGATAATGATGATTTAGCTTTCTTCTTTCTTTTTTTAATTAGATTGACCAGTACTTTGTCAATTTTATTTGCTTTTTTCAAAGTAACAGCTTCTAGTCTTATTTATTAATTCAATAGTTCTTTTACTTTCAGTTTTATTGATTTCTCCTTTAATTTTTATAATCTCTAATTTAGTTTTTGACTGGGGATTTTTAATTTGTTCCCTTTCTAGTTTTTTGATTTGCATGCCCAGTTCATTGATCTTTGCCCTCTCTAATTTGTTAATATATGCACTCAAGGCTATAAATTTCCTCCTGAGTACTGCTTTACCTGCACCCCACAGAATTTGGTAGGATGTCTCATCATTGACATTCTCTTCAATGAAATTATTAATTGTTTCTATGATTTGTTCTTTAACTAACTGATTTTGGAGAATCATATTATTTAATTTTCAAATAGTTTTTGATTTGCCTGTCCATGTGCCCTCACTGATTATTATTTTTATTGTATTATGATCTGAAAATGTTACATTTATTATTTCTGCTCTTTTGCATTTGTTTGCCATGTTTTTATGTTCTATTATATGGTCAATCTTTGTAAAAGTACCATGTGCAGCTGAAAAGAAGGTGTATCACTTTCTGTCCCTATTTATTTTTCTCCACATATCTATTAACTCTAATTTTTCTAGGATTTCATTCACCTCTCTTATCTCTTTCTTTCTTTTTTTTTAAACCCTTGTACTTTGGTGTATTGTCTCATAGGTGGAAGAGTGGTAAGGGTGGGCAATGGGGGTCAAGTGACTTGCCCAGGGTCACACAGCTGGGAAGTGGCTGAGGCTGGGTTTGAACCTAGGACCTCCTGTCTCTAGGCCTGACTCTCACTCCACTGAGCTACCCAGCTGCCCCTCTTATCTCTTTCTTATTTATCTTTTGGTTTGATTTATCTAGGTCTGAGAGAGGAATATTTGGATCTCCCACAAGTATAGTTTTACTATCTATTTCCTCCTTGAGCTTTGCCAGTTTCTCCTTAAGAAATTTGGATGCTATACTATTTGGTGCATACATGTTGAGTACTGTTATTTCCTCATTGTCTATACTGCTTTTTATCAGGATGTAATTACCTTCTCTATCTATTTTAATCAGATCTATTTTTCCTTTGGCTTTGTCAGAAATTATGATTGCCACTCCTGCCTTCTTTTTCTCAGTTGAAGCCCAAAAGATTTTGCTCCAGCCATTGACCTTAACCCTTTGTATTTCCACCTGCCTGGTGTGTGTTTCTTTAGACAACATATGGTATGATTTTGTTTTCTAATCTGCTCTGTCATTTGTTTCTGTTTTATGGGCAAGTTCATCCCATTCACATTCACATCCCATTCACATCTAAACCACTCTGCTATTTGCTTCTGTTTTAAGGGTGAGTTCTTCCCATTCACACTCACAGAGTTATAATTAACAGCTGTGTATTCACCAACATTTTGATATCCTCTTCTAGTTCTACCCCCTTCTTGTTATGCTATTTCCTTTTAAATCAGTGGTTTGTTTTAGACCAGTCCCCCTTGTCCCTCCCTTGATTTACTTCCCTTCCCTTTCCACCCCCTCCCTTATTCCCCTCTTTTTATTTTTAAGGCCTAATGAATTCCCTCCCCCCTTCCCTCCCCTCCATTTTTTGACCTCCCTACTCCATTGGTCCCATTGGTTAATCCCTTCTGACTTTCTCAGTAGGGTTAGATAGAATTCTATATCCCAATGGATATAGCTACTCTTCCCTCTCAGGGTTAATTCTGCTGAGAGTAAGGTTTAAATATTGCCTCTTAATGCTCTCTTCCTCTCCTTCTTATAATAATATTCATCTCCTCCCCTTCCAATGCCCTCTTTGTGTGGTATAGAATATCCTATTTTTCTTATTCATTCAAGTTTCTCTTGGTGCCATCTACTATTCACCCCCCTCCATCTCAACTTAGTCCATTTAGTGCTCCAACCACTCCCTATGAATAATTCTTCTAATTACTATAATAATGAATACAGTTTTTGAAAATTACACATAACATTTCTCCACAAAGGAATACAAATAATTTGATTTTATTGAAGCCCTTAAAGAAGCAAATTTAAAAATAAGATTTTTCTTTCTTTCCCCTCTCTTTCTTATTTACCTTTTCATGTTTCTCTTGGTTTTTGTGGTTGGATATCAAACTTTCCAGTTAGTCCTGGTCTTATTTGTGCAAATACTTGGAAACCTTTTATCTTGTTGAATGCCCATACTTTCCCCTGGAAGTATATAGTCAATTTTGATTGGTAGGTGATCTTGGTTGTATACCCAATTCTCTTGCCTTTCTGAATATCATATTCCAACCCTTGCAGTCTTTTAGTGTGGAGGTTGCCAGATTCTATGTGATCCTGATTGGTGCTCCTTGATATCTGATTTTCTCTTTCTGGCTTCTTGTAATATTTTTCCTTTATCTTGGAAGCTCTTGAATTTGGCAACTATATCCCTGGGGGTTGTCTTTTGAGGGTTTAGTGTAGAGGGTGATCTATGGATCCTTTCAATGTCTTTTTTGCCCACTTGTTGAAGAATATCAGGGCAGTTTTCTTGGATAATTTCTTATAATATGGTATCCAAATTTCTATTAATTTCTGATTTTTCAGAAAGACCAATGATTCTCAAATTGTCTCTTCTAGACCTGTTTTCTTGATCTGTCATCCTTTCAGTGAGATGTTTCATGTTTCAGCTTTATCCTCACACCCAAGGTCTGAGCTCTTTAGGCTCCTCATGTCTAAAGTCTAGCTCTTCTCAGTGTCAAGCATCCTAGTGGTCCCTTTGCTTGCTCTTCTGCCCGAGGCTCCTTTAAGAGTCTCAGGGTGCTGCTTCCACAATCAGGCATCTCTCTGCACTAGGTCCCCACCCAAGGTCCGTGCCCAGGGTCTGAGCTCAAGGTCTGCATTCAAAGTCCACATTTGTTAGCTTCTTGGGATCTTAAGTCTTGCTGCTCTCAGGAGCAGGCACTGGTGGTTCCAGGTAGTTGCCAAGAACTTAATGAATGCTCCAAGCTTGCTCTAACTCTTGTGTGCTGGCTTTGGCATTGTAGGTGGTGTGTGTGTGGGGTTGATCAGCTCCCATTTTAGTGAGAGCTATTTCACCCCCTTATAGCATGGAAATGCCCAAATTTCCTGTACCTTCAATGCTGTGCCCTATTGTGGGGTCTCTTCGTTCATCTGGATTTGGTTTTTGTGTCCTTTTGAGGAGTCGTGTAGGTGGGTTAGGGGAGGTTAAGCACACTGCTTCTACTCTGCAGCCATCTTAACCTAGAAGACTCATTTTTTAATTTTTAAACTTTTACTTTCTCTCTTAAAAAATCAATACTTAGTATTGGTTCCAAGGCAGAATAATGGTAAGGGCTAGGCTATTGAGGTTAAGTGACTTGCCGAGAGTCATACAGCCAGGAAATGTCTGAGGTCAAATTTGAACCCAGGACCTTCTATCTCCATACCTGGTTCTCTCCATCTAGCTGCCTCCATAAGCATCTTCTTTTAACAAGAAAAATATTCTGGGGCAGTTAAGAAGAGAGAGCAGTCATTTACAATTTTGATGCTGTCAATTCACACCAAGCTGGTATCTTAGATTGCTTTGAACTGAGTTGAGATAGTGTTTACTAAAGATATAGAAGGTTTTATTAGGATAGGAGGCTATAAGGTAATTTTAGTATATGGAGAATTTTGTGAGGAATAGTACAGACACAGGCTGAAGTATTGCAAGGGATGGCTTGTATCACAGCAAGTAATTCCACAAGACAGGCATGGGAGAGGTAGAGGCATCAACCCAAACTCCTCAGCTGGGCTCACATAGACAACAGATTTAAAAACTATAACAGGTGCAGCAATTTTCCATACCAGCATAACTGTTGTCATTTTCATTCACCATATTTCTCATGGATACCTAATTCGAGTTAGGACATAAATGCTGGCGAAAATCTTTCACTGATGACTGTTTGCTGGGGGAGTTATTTGCAGTATTATTGTCATGTTTTCTGCTGTGTTTATAGTCCCTCAGAACTGCAGCCTTGAAGAGAATCCCTATAAATAACAGCCTTCTATGAAATCCTTTTCCTGTTAGTCTTTTTGTATGAGTTTCATTTGTCTTCTCTGGTAGCTTTGTTACTGGTTCTGGCCCGAGGGTAGATTGATCTATGTAGCTAGGAAATCCAGAATTACTCTAGTCAATGGTCCATGTGCTTGTGTCCATCTGTGGGCAAAGGCGAGAACCATAATAGTTGGAGCCAACTACGATTCCCTAAAGTATAAGGCAGGGATGAAACATTTAGCTAGTGGGCATGATTCTGATACTCTTATGTTTGTGGCTTCCTTATTTCCATTCTTAAGCTAGACACCTCTTAAGCAGGAGAGAGCCAGCACTGTATAGAGAAGGGGTAGAGAGGTTTAAACAAGATGGTGGGGGATACTAAATATATGTTTTGATTTTGATACTTTTAAAAAAGAAAACTCTTACCTTTTGTCTTAGAATCAATACTAAGTATTGGTTCCAAGGCAGAAGTACAGTAAGGGTTAGGCAATTGCAGTTAAGTTTCATCCAGCTAGGAAGTGTCAGAGGTCATATTTTGAACCCAGGACTGCCAGTCTCCAGGCCTGGATCTCTATCCACTAAGCCACCTAGCTGTCTCTAGCAATATTTTGAAAAAATCTAGTCCTGCGTCTAGAGAAAATAGGTCAGGGCTGCAGTCTTGTATTCTTTCTTCTTATAATATATAATCCCCTATTCTCAGGACCTAGGATTCAGACTTGTACAAAGTGCTCATTTAGATACGTTATGGATTAAATTAACAGAGGATGTCTAACCATCATTTATAACAAGATTTTCATGGGGAAGATATAGTCAGTTTCCAAAGAAGTGATTAATAAGCAAAAAAACCCCAATTTTTAGAATGAAATCCATAAGTTGGAGAACCCATTGAAGACTGTGAATCTAAAAGATGTTTAATTTGTTAGTATTATTAATATTTCTACATAAAGGCTTTATCACAAGGAGAACAATTCCTAGGCAATTATAATCACCACAAAAAAAATCACTGCAACACTCTATGGGCCCCAAGTGTCCTGAAAGAATTCTTGTGCCCAATAATAAACCATGAGAGTTATTTGAATAGAACTTTCAGAATCTTGAATCAAGATTAATCACAAGAAAGTAGAAGTAGAGACTGGACTTGTAATTTCTTTGATATGGGGAATTCTTGCATGACAGAGTACCTTATATCAATGCAGGTAGGCAGCTTTGAAATTTATAATTTTAGATTGAATGTTCTGCTTGCAGTCACATATGTGTCAGGAGCAGTATTTGAACCTGGTTTTGAGGTCAGCTCTCTATCAAGTACACTTTGCTATTTTTCTAGACCGATTACCTAAAACTACTATATTTTAAAATGTAATGGGGTGAAAAGGGGTTTTTATTGGGTAAATATTAAAAGGTTGGTCGCCAGGGGATTAAACAATTATCAGTCCCCAATTCAAGATTAACTTAAAGTTAAAATGACTTTTATGGAAATTTATTTACAAATGAGAAGAGGAAGTAGAAATAAGGAAATAAGAGAGAGGATAAGATAGGATAAGTAATCTAACACAGTAAGTAATTTGCTCTGATCCCCTAGTTCTATCCAGGTAGATCTAATTAACCCTCAGACAAGGGAAATCCGGCCTTGATCCCAAGGTGGGAGATTCAGAGGACTGGAGGGCCCCAGAGACGAAGGAAGCAAAACTTCAGTCACAAAGTTTCTATTAAAAGGGAAGTTCCTTAAGAGAAGTTCAGGAAGATTCAGTCTTTACACTCACCATGTGGAATGCCCAGGTCATGAGCAAGCAGAGCTCCTTCAGGTCCCGTTCACAAACCAGAAGATTGAGCTCAGCTGATTGAGGTCTCTTTTTAAAGGGGCCTCTTTTGTGTCACTTCCTGTGGCCTCCTCTTAGTTTATGTGTCCAATCACAACAGATGCTTTTCTTAGGACTGCCCACAAGGCAGTCAGGAAATTCTGATTTGTTATTCTAGCACACTGGGGTTACAGACCACCCCAGTTGTGGGTTAAATGAAGATGTTTTCACCTTTGGTGTTTAAATCTAAAGATGGGCAGGGTAGATTTAATCTCATTATCACAAAAAATTGATTATAAAAGTTAGACTACTAAATATTTAATTTCAGAGTAGGCAGTCTGAAGTTGCTCTGGTTGAAGCAGAGGGGACAGATTCTAGCATCTATAATTGGTGTTGGCTTGTTTAGTCATTTTCAGTCATGTCTGACACTTTGTGACCTCATTTGGGGTTTTCTTGGCAAAGATACTAAAATGGTTGGCCATTTTCTTCTCCAGCTCATTTTACAAATGAGGAAACTGAGGCAAACAGTATTAAGTTGACTTGCCCAGGGTCACACAGGTAGTTTCTGAGGAGAGAATTGAATTCAAGAAGAGGAATGTTCTTAAATCCAGGTATGGCACTCTATTGCCCCAAATAGTGGTGACATCATTGCCATTTTGACAGGCTAGCATTCAGACAGAGTCAAGAGAAAGGAGAGATGGTGGGAACTGATTGTAATACCAAGCCATCTACTCTGTCCTTTCATAAGAGAGGATAAGGGTGGAATTAAAAAAACAAACAAACAATCTAAGTGTCAGTATTTGTCTTGGTAAGATTTTCTATCAGGTAGCTTTGAGAGAAAGTATAGCCTGTGTCATATTTATATGCTAGAATCATAAGAATCATATGATAGTTCTTAGGAAATGAGTAGTAAAAATCCAAACCATAGACTGGTCCTGCCAGGGAGCATTCAACGAGATAAGATGCTTCCCACACTGATCTTTAATGCTCTTAGATTTTCTTTTTTTCAAAAATCTTGTATTTATTTAGAGCTTTATTTTCTATAAATATACCATGCTAAGTCTATTTGCAAGCACTTGGTCTCCTAAAATCACAGAAGAAAAATCTGTTTTGAATTTTAACATGCTATAAGCTGATTCTTATGGTTTATGGAAGCTTTGTGGTAGACTTAAAATTCATCAAATGTAATAATACTGTGGCACATCTTCTATGTAGAATTCTCTGTAAACTTCTACTTAGAACAACTCCTCTAGCATTTATGGAACTTGGAGAATCTTGAAAATGATTTCCTCTATGACTCCAAGTGACAATTCATGCTATCCAAATTTTCTTTAGGAAGAAATAAATATGCAGATTCTGAGTTCCTATCTAGATGGATCAATAAAAGAATGATAGACCTGAGAACTACTGTCTTATTACATTGTGTTTGATGAAATTTTCTCAAGAATATATTTCACAGACTAATACTAATGGATCACATTTAATAGTAGTTTCCTCATTTGAATTATCCCTTTTAATGAGATAGTGCAAAGATTATTATCCACATTTTTCATTTGAGGAAATAGGGTCAGTGGTTTAGAGGGACACTCAAACCACTTTTTTCCTACTTTTTCTAAGGCTGCCCTGTTTATAGGCTACAAATAATTGTCTCAGAAAGAACAAAATTTTTTTTTGGAATGAAGGACCACTGGGAGTTAGCACCTGCTCTGACACTGCCTTACCTGTCTTGCCTTTATTCTCTGCTATCCACAATGCACCAAAAATCTACTAATGTAAGCTAAGGACCTAAGAACCATGCCATCCTCCTTGCCAGTGAATGCTTAGGACTTCTGGGTCTTTCCATCTGCTCTGCAAGCTAAAAATATTCTTTTTAGGTATTGTTTTCCCAACTTAGAGTTAGCTCTTTGAGAGCTCATATTAACTTGCTTTTCTGTTTGTATCTCCAGCACCTAGCACAGGTCTTGACACATAATAAAAGCCTAATAAATGTTTTTTTTCCCCTCCTTCATTTAAAGAGGAAAAATCACTTACCCAATGTAACTCAGTTCCTTTCTGATTCAGGACTCAAAGGCCTTCTAACTCCAAGTTCAGTAAGCTTTCCAATGTAGTCTGCTAATTCTAGTTATTATCTGAAAGAATTTTTTTAAAATATCCCAGAAGTAACATGCCAGAATGAGCCGGTGTAATTAAAATGTGGTTTACCAATTCCAATTCTGATGTTATGAATTATTGATATTTGAATTGCATTAGGGCAACTGTGTTAATTTCTCTCATACTTAAAACTTGCCCTTGGGATAGAGCCAAGAGGTGGGTAGTGAGACTCAATTTGTCAGAGCTAATCCAATTTATAAAATAGGTAATGCATTTAAGTGAATGTAATGTTTTGTTTATTTTTCTCTTCTGAGGCAGTTGTTATAAAATCATTAGGAACTGAATGCTGTTTATTTTCTGTGTTTTCTGTTAAGTCTATAGTCCTATTTGTCTTGTTCCCAATTCCCACTTTTGGTCTCCATGGGGAGTGTCAAATATTTTCCAAGTACAGCCTCTGCATTGCAGATAAGTCTACGAGGAAGGTCTCTCTATGGAAAGATGTTTCTTTTGTTTTTCACAAAAACTATTCTTTCTGAAAATTTTCTCTGTGAGTCCTGGAATATGGATTTAGGATATTGTCCCCTCCTGGTTTTCTCCCCCTTTGGAATGCCCCCCTAAGCTCTCCTTTATCCATATTAGCTCATTGCCAGTTGGTGGGACTTGAAGACTGCTATTTGCTTAAACATCCCACTCCCAGAGAAATAGATACCTTTCCTTATCATTGTGAGCCCTAAGTAAGATGCCCTCTTGCACCTTCCTACAACTATTCTCATTCAGGCCTATCTCTACTGGGCAATATACTCCTGCCCTCCCTGCTCTTCCCTCTGCTACTCAAACCTCATCCTATGCAACATTTCTCATAATTGTTGTGCTTATTTTATCCACTTAGTGCTGGCTGGACTCCTCTTATTTTCTGAGGTGACTACTCTTTTGACTAAGCTAGCTCGTAAGCTAATAAAGATTACCAGGAAAAGTTTCTTCTCAAGCAAGGTTTTTTTTGTCTCTAAAGTCCCTTCTGTGATTCTAGTCCAAGGATTCTTAACCTGGGTGCTATGAACTTAAGGAACTTAAGAAAAATTTTTATACTCTTTATTAACACACAAAAAATAACATTTAAACACTGGAAAAATTAAATGACTGGAAACAGAGCTCAAATCTTTCTGCTTACATGTAAGTGACAATTCAGAGCTGTTGGCACAATAAAAAATATTGTGGGAATTGAGATAAACAGGGTTAAGTGACTTGCCCTGGGCCACGCAGCTGGAGAAGTATCTGAGGCCAAATTTGAACCCAGGTCCGCCCATCTCTAGGCTTGACTTTCTATCCAATAAGCTAGCTAGCTATCCTTTTCTTTTAATACAAAGACTTAATAGCAAGGAGTTTTCCTACTTTCAGTGAAAGGTTGAAATCAGCTAGCTATGCATAAGTACTAGTCCAGAATCTAACTTCTACTAAGCAAACCAGGATCCTCTGTTTATGATAGGGACCTCTTTTGATTGTAAACTGGTAGCAAGGCCATTCAGAAATTGCCAACATTGCTGTATGGGCGATGTTTTTTATATAAATCTAATGTAGGAATGGAAGGAAAAGCTCCTAGTAGAATAAATATCTGAAACAGAACTTGCCAATGTACATGAGAGAATACATAGTATAAGGAAGATTGACCATGGACAAATAAAGTTTTCCAATGAGACTGAAAACCATTTATTTGGTCTGCACATTTCAATCTGTGTTGGCTGTGGTACAGAAATAGAATTTTAAGAATTGTGTCTGCCAAGACCTCAGGAAGTTCAATTATGTCTCTAGAAATTCATCACTTGAATTCTATAGCTTAAAAACATTATTTCAGTTTTAAGCTAGAAAAGACTTCCAAAAAAATTTCTGGAGAGACATTTTTCTCATCTCTCCAGTTAAGTGAACAAGGTCTTAAAGGTGACCAGCTTAAAACTATTGGTAGAGGCACTAATTAGATTAGATTAGATTTCATTCAAAAGCTCAAACTATATTAAAACCTTCAGTCAATGTACTGATTTAAGATTTTCAAAACATCTTACATACCTTATCTAATTTGATTCTCATAACTATACTCTGTGGTAGGTGCTATTATTATTTTCATTTTACAGATGAGGAAATTGAGTCTCATAGAGGTAGTGACTTGCCCAGTATTTACAAGCTCATAAGCATCTGAAGTAGGATTCTATCTCAGGCTTTTCTTGATTCTAAATCTAGTATTTTCTATCCTCTGCCATTCTTTCTTTCAAATGGAAACCAATTAAGTAGAATTTGCCTTTAGTTGGGATTTTTTTGTGGTTTTCTCATTGTGAGAAATGAATATGTGGCAAACAAACACATTTTGGGAGAAAGGTTTAATCTTTTAAATTTTTTAAAAAGCCTCACAAGAAAATAGATTTAGATCTAGAGGAGATGTAGGAGGTTATCTAGTCCCATCCTTCATTTTGGCAGATGAAGAAACTGATATCTAGAGAGGTCAAGTGATTTTCTTGAAGTCAAAAAGAGATAATAATGAAAATAATGATGGCTAGAATTTAGGTACTGCTTTAAGATTTGTAAAGTGCTTCACACATTATCTCATAAGGACAGATACAGTAAGTTATCCCATACATTCCACATCTCCTGACTTGTACAGAGGTAATGATGGTGTTCAGACCTGTTATAGTGAAGTGCCATAAAATCCTAATTGCCCAAGATTTCTCATGTTTAATAAACTATAGTTATTAAAATAAGAAGGTGCCCTAATAAATTTTATATAGGTTTTCACCAAGAAAGGTTGCAATGGAAAGAGTTTTCTGGTTCCCAGAAAACACTTAGAGATTTAGTGCTATAAAGGACCTTTTAGATTATTTAATTGAAAATCGTCATTCCAGAAATGAGGACAATGGAAACCCATATTGGTATTTAACAAGATCACACAGTTAACAAATGGAGGGCTATGACTGGAATCTTCTAGTAAACTGCATTTGAACCAAAAAATTTTTTTCCTTTTTAAAAATTTTCATTTTGAATATTTTCCCATAGTTACATGTTTCATGTTCTATCACTATTCCCCCAAACTCCCTCACTCCCACCCCCGTAGCCAATGCACAATTCCACTGGGTTTTACATGTATCATTGATTAAGACCTAATTCCATATTATTGATAGTTGGACTAGAGTTATCATTTAGTGTCTACATCCCCAATAATATCCTCATCAGCCCATGTGTTCAAGTAGTTGTTTTTCTTCTGTGTTTCTGAACCAAATATTTTGAAGTGGAAGCAATGTTAAATTTCAGGTTGTTAAAAAAGCATAATTTTATACTGGTCCCAAGGGAAAACATTTATATCCTCTCACTTTTCCTTAAAGAATTAACCGATTGCCCAATTATGAATGTCTGCTGCTAATGTTATACCTATAATTGTTGACTTCTGTCTGGAATGGGACTCTCCATGATAAGTAATCATTGTGTTGCTCATACATTTTGTACCAGAAACAAACTAGTGATAATTATCTGTTTTTCCCAACGTATCTTAATCAGTTAATAGGACATGGTGTTTTTTGTCTTTTATGCCTTATGTTTTTCTATGTATGCACATGTATATTCTGTGTGTATTAATATCTTATCTGAAATAACTGACCAACAAGAATTTACTACAATATAATTGGACATAAATCACCCCAATTCTCTTCTTTCTCCCTATTAATAGATGAAGACAGAGGATAGTAATTAGTTAGGAACATTAAAATTGTAATTCTTTTAAACTTCTATTATTTTCCAACAAATTTTAACCATGCTTGTTTTCTCTCTCCTTCTCCGTCTCCCTCTCCCTCACCTCTCTCCCTGTATCTCTCTCCCTACCTCTCCCTCCTAAAACTATTGTTTAAGAGTCTACATTGATTGATTTTCTCCTCTCCTGACCAAGTTTCTTTAAGTAACAGGGAGCAGGTGTTTAGGCAGAGTGAGTATGTTAGGAATTAAAAGCAGTAACAAACATTGAAAACAAATTTGACAACTATGCTTATATCAGCCAGATAAATGGCAGAGATATTGTACCATACAGGAATGACAGCCTGTAACTAATATTTATAGATATGATTTTGGATATTAGATTCCAATCTGAAGTAACCATGGCCTCCCCTGAATTCTCATATCACATTCTGTTTTGGAACGTAGTAGTATGGACAGCTAAATGTTGCAGTGGATAGAGTATCAGGCCTGAAGTCAGGAAGACTTCTATTTCTGAGTTAAAATCTGGCCTCAGGCACTTATTATCTATGTAACCCTGGACAAGACACTTAACCTTGTTTGCCTCAGTTTCCTTATGTGTAAAATGAGCTGGAGAAGGCAACTGCCAACCACTCCACTCTCTTTGTCAAAAAAAAACCCCAAATTAGATCCAGAAGACTAAAAAGATTCAACAACCAAAAAACTTATACTTATTAATAATAGCAATATTTGGCACATATATAGACATATATATAAGGCAAAGTGCCTTAATTTTATATATATATATATATATATATATATATATACACACACACACACACACACACACCTTGTAAGGTAGGTGCTGTAGTTGTCCCCATTTTATAGATGGGGACATTAAAGCTGAGAGTAGTTGTGACTTACCTAGGGTCATATAGCTATTAAGTGACTAAAGCAGGATTCATCTTTCTAATTCCAAGTACAATGTTCTATCTTTTATAGAACCTGGCTGTCTTTTCTCTTATATCCCACTTCTTGCATTAGCCATGCCAATCATTTTTATTGCTTTCTACACATATCATGCCCCTCCCTCTATGCCAGTGTTTTCCAAAGTTTTTTTTTTGTGTGTGTGATCTCATTATAACATGAAATATTTGCATGAACTTTCATGAGAGAGGGCATGCTATTATTCATAGGTTAGAAAATGTAGAGCTAGATTTACAATCCGTGCTGTAATTCTTTAGTCACATAGTTTTGAAAAACCTTTGCTGGTGCTGTCCTCCCTATTTGGAATGTGCTTCCTCTGTTCTGACAATTCATCAGGGTTATACATTCCATGAAGCCTTTCCCATCTTCTTCAGTTTATGTTGATTTCACTTGACTTCCTGTGGTAGTTGCTTTCAATAGTATGCCTTGTTGATTATAATAAATTTTTTTTAAACACCCATAATTTGTCCTTGGTCTCTGCCTCAAGTTGCTTTCTAGTTTTTTTCCTCTTGTTCTCACTGGCTGAGTGATTTACTTTTCAGATTTAACTCTTGAGTTTGAGAAATATTGGAGATTTAAATAATTAAAGATTTTACAAGACTTACTATTCAAAAGCCACATTTTTGTTGTGGTTCTTCCTTCATTTTTGGAGAGGCCCAATGACATCATGAAGATTATGTCTCAGCTTGCAGTTAATTCGATTTAAATGAGGCAAAGTTGCACAAAGCTTTCAGTATCACTCTCTCTTCCAGTCATAAGAAGTCCAGCAGCAAAACAAAAGTCAGGACTACTGGCAATAGTCCAAGAAGCATTGAATGATTTTGGTACCTTTGATGTCTGACCAATCTCTAAGTTTTCTACTGCCCCATCTTCAGTTGCCTTTGTGGCCTCATGGCTATTGGAACAAATTGTTCTCCTCCACCCATTCTGCTGAGAGAAGTCTTCACAGCTTGGGTTAGTGGTCTCTATAAATCACTGATAGGATTACACTCAACATGGTCTAGCCCAGTGATGGGCAAACTACAGCCTGTGGGCCAAATACGGGCCCCCTGAAATGTTCTATCCCCACACGACATTATTCCTAATATGACGAATACAACGAGAAGGATAAAATACAATGAAACTTCGAAAGAGTTGCCTTAGAAACAGACTGACAGATGAGAATTTCCTTTCCTTTGGCCCCCTCTTTAAAAAGTTTGCCCATCACTGGTCTAACCCATCTGCTAAGATTTTACCAGTGCGTGGATGCTGCACATGCCATAGTTTCTTGGAGTCACAGATAGACATTGAGTTCAAGAACAATAGCAAGGGTAGATGAGCAGACCTGAAAAGGGCTCTGCAAGCTCTTACACCAGCAGGGCTTGTCCTCCCTGATCATTCCATAAACCTCTCAACAACTACACAAAATATAAATGGAAGTCGAAAAAGGAAGGATATAGCTAAAGATAAGTGGAATGTTTCAAAGGTAATAAAAGGAGAATAAATATTGTGCCCCTACATGATGAGAGATCAGCAGTTGTCATCAGTCAAAAAAGTAATTAAAATTTTTTGGAGGTAGCAGTATTGGTAAAAAGGAGAAGTACAACTAACCCAGTTAAACCTGTTATTTGGAATCAGGGTGACTAAACAGATGACCTCTTAGGGAAGCAGGAGATCAGGGTCTCTAATGGCTGAGTTATTGTGGGGAAAGTTACTTCAGTTCTCTTAGTCTCCACTTCCTCATTTAAAAAAAAATGAGAATATGAAGAGGTCCAGCCTCTCCAAAAATCTGTGCATGGATCCTAGTCACCCTAGAGGGAAGTCAAAGACTGGGAAAACGATAGGGAAGGGGGTTTAAGATTGGTGTTTGAAAAGCATACAGAACACAACACACAAGAGACACAGAGAAATCTGCAGTGTGGTGTCTGTCAGGGAGACAAGTCTGAGAGAGAGAGAGAGAAAGGGAGAGAGAGAAAGAGAGAGAGAGAGAGAGAGAGAGAGAGAGAGAGAGAGAGAGAGAGAGCAAACTTGCCTCTCCAACCAGTTTATTACACCTTATTAAAATTGGAAGTTTTCGGGGTATCCATTTGAACAAAGGAAGCAGCAAAGTTTTTACATAAGATTACAAGTCCAATTACAAAGATCATGAACAGGTAGTAAAATAATTGTTCAGCCTAGTGGCAAGAGAGGAGCTCATTTGAAAGTCCTTCCTGACTAAAGTCAAACCTTCTTCTTCCCTGGAATCCTGGTTAAAACTTATTCAGATGTTAAAGGTGAAACTAAAATACCCTCAAATTGCTCTGTCTTAGAAAGCCACTTAATTTTTTTGGGCCTCAATTGCCATATCCATGAAAAGGGGATAATATAATATCTTCCTTTTCTAACTTATTGAGATATTGTGAGGTTAAATGACAGAACCTTCAAAAAAAATTCTTAAATGTCTTATAACGAGATTATGAGGCTTTCCCTATATAAGACCAGCAGATACACTATTTTCTCTCCTTTACACACTTTCTTGCCTAAAGGAACTTTTCTTCAGATGTGACTGGAAAAGCTGGAAGAGGAAAACCAGGTTGATTTATGGATTTAGGATGGTTTCTCCACTAGATGACTGCCTGTGGTGAGTAAATGTGGGAAAAGTGGAGAGAGAATTTCCGCAGTGCTTCTCTAAAGATACCCTTCCAGGATCCATGCAAATTAGTTATTCATATATTCCAAAAGAAAGCCTATTATAACTGCATTTTTTTTCATTGATTTTAGATCCACTGGAAATCAACAGAATAAGTAACTGATTCAGAAACTAGGCTGTCTCCGGTAACAGCTGGGAGATGGTACGAAAATCTTTTTTAATAAGGTGATCCTCATGCACCTCCCAGGATGAATGTGGTGACAGGTCCCTTGTCGGACTGTTCTGTGAAATTATTATGCTGTTTCACAAAGCCTACATCCGGCAGAATTGAAAAGCTCTTTTGCCATCTCCAGCATTCCTATTAGACTCAGAATTTTGCAATGGAAATGATGATTTTATTGTTTCAAAGGACCAGAAGAGGCATCTCTCCAAGTAGCACAGGGCTAGAAAATGAAAACAACAAGCATGCAAATAGTCTGCATTTCATTGACCGTAGGATTGTATGTTGGATTTGTAAGATGTGTGACTTTATCTGAACTATATTTCAATTCAGTTAAATCTAGTACAATTTGGCAAACATTTACAAAGTATCTTGCACGAGCTAGTCACTGTGCTAGATGCTAAGGATATAGATTTTTAAAAGGGAGGTGGAGGAGAGAGGGGGTGCAAAACAATCTTGCTCTCAGGAGCCTGCATTCTACTGGCAGTGGACAGGATAGGTTATGTATACTTTTAAACAAATACAAAATAGATGATCTGTAGACCTAGATGCCAAAAGCATACGCTACTTGTATTGGGCATTGTAGATATTAAATATTAACAGGCATTTTAAAATGGATATTTTAAAGTTTTCAAGGTTCCTCGAGTTAGGAAAACCTGAGTTTAAATCTTGCCTCAAATACTTACTAGGTTTGTGACCCTGGGTGAGTCACTTAACCTCTGTTTGGTTTAATCCTCTGGAGAAGGAAATGGCTAATTACTCCAGTATCTTTGCCAAGAAAACCCCATGGACAGTATTGGCATATGCTGGTCCATGGGGTCATTATTAAACAACAACAAAGTTTTTAACAATTTGCAAAGCAAAATACTTCACAGTACAATTGCTCTCCTTTCAAATAGCATTTAGCTGGGTCCAAATCTTTATCCTCTTTCACATGAAGCATCCTGATAAACTCGTAGTTGTTTTCTGTCCTATTTCCTCCCTAATTCATTTTTTTTAAACCCTTACCTTCTGTCTTAGAATCAACACTAAGTATCAATTTAAAGGAACAAGAGTGGGTAAGGGCTAGTCAACTGAGTTTGTGATTTGCCCAGAATCATACAGCTATGATGTGTCTGAAGCCAGATTAGAACTCAGGTCTCCCCAATTCCAGGTCTGGAGCTCTATTTACTGTGCTGCCTAGCTGTCCTTCTAACTCATTTTTTACACAATTGCCAAAAATATTCCTAAATCACAGGTCTGACTAGGGAAATCTCATTAAAAATAAAACAAAACAAAACAACACCATTTTCTCTATTCCTCTTTAGGAAAAAAAAAGTAATTCCTTAGCTTGGCGACATTCTGGCTCCCATCTTCCTTTCCAACTTAATTTCTCATTTTTCCAAACTGTAGTTGCAGATGAACTGGAAAATTGTTTGTTCTTTGAACTTGACACTACCATCTCTCAATTTCTATGCAGTCAAGAAACCTGTAATGTAGGTGGGATAATTCCATATATAATCTCTTGTCACTGAGGGACCATGCATCAGTCACTTAAATAGTCTGAGCTTCAGTTTTCTTATCTTTAAAACTGATATAAGCTTAAAAATATTTAAATTATTGGGTTATTATGAGATTCAACTGAGATAACATACATGTAAAACAATAAATGCTTGCTTTTATTACTGTGAATAAGGTCCTTTTTTTAAAGATAAGAAAACTGTTACACAAAAAGGAGAAATAATTTACCTGAGGTCATCCAGACTGTTAAATTTCAGAGCAATGATTAGAATCCAGGTCTTCTTCCTCCAAATCCCAGTCATTTCTCAAGGTACTGTTTTTTTTACATATATTTACACATATATACACACTCAATGTCCATTTTATTGATTAGACAATTGAGGTTCAGAGGATAGAAATCATTTGCTCATGATTCCACAACCAGAGGTCCTAATGTAGAGACAGATTTAACTAAACACATATCACTGAGACATGAAAGGATAAAACTCAAGAATAGAATATTATTCTGAATAGGTATGTTAAATTTGGGAAACAGATCACAAGCTTAGTATAGTGGTATTAATTTTGAAATTATGAATTTAAAAACAAGTATTTCAGAAATAGACTCTAAGTAGCAATTATGGTGACATTCAATTATATAGATACATGTTGGAGCATCCCCTTCCTCTTTTTTCTCTTCCCTTCCCTCCCCTCCCTATTGCCTCCCCTTCTTGAAAATAAAATTGATTTAAAATGAAATTCTGAAGACAAAGAGGGAAAGAATTTGGAGTCAGAAAAATGGGTGGATAACCATGTGAATACACAGAGAACTTACCAACTTAAAATTGTTAAAATATATGTACAAGGGTGCAGCTGGGTAGCTCAGTGGAGTGAGAGTCAGGCCTAGAGACAGGAGGTCCTAGGTTCAAACCCGGCCTCAGCCACTTCCCAGCTGTGTGACCCTGGGCAAGTCACTTGACCCCCATTGCCCACCCTTACCAATCTTCCACCTATGAGACAATACACCGAAGTACAAGAGTTTAAAAAAAAAAAAAAGAAAAAAAATATATGTACAAGGGGCTAGCATAGTAGATAGAAAGTCTAGAGTCAGGAGGACCTGGGTTCAAATGTGGCTTCAGATACTTCCTAACTATGTGACCCTGGGCAATTCAATTAACTATGTTTGCCTAGCCCTTGCCTTTCTGTCTTGGAGTTGTTACTAAGTCAAAAAGTAAGGATACATACATACATATATATGTGTGTATATATATATATATATTTGTATGTGTATATATATACATATACATATACACACACATACACAAGACAGAAAAGCAGGGACCAGTAATAAAATATGAAAACAAAAGTGTCACACAGCTCTGGAATTGCCAAAACTCAGAATAAGCTCAGACTAGTGAAAAAAGACTAAGAACAATTTTACCCCTTCTTAGCTATACTGGGGGAAAGAGGAGGTTCAAAGAGACAATCTAAATGCTGCTTGGGACAATAAAAGTTTAAAATAGACACAAGTATAAAAAGAGGCTCCTGCAGTGTGGAGGTTGGGTGATAGGGAGAGAGATCAAAGTGGAATCTCTCCTTCAAGATATCACAGAAGTCCTCCTTCTACAGGGGGTTATTTGTTGATGGCTTCACTAGATGGAGTGATTGATTTGATTGTGCTGCCTTACAGTTGATGAAGGAAAGGCTTCTCTATTGATTGAGGTATAGCTTATCTGTCTATGATGTCCTTAGCCAGAGATAACAGGAAAAACCTCCCCTTTACCAACCACTTTCCCTTTCAACTGACATCAGCTTCAAGAAGGAGAACCACCCCAAAGGTAGGCAGCAGTCTTGTTCACTCCTTAATAACTTTACTGAATCAATGGGAAACACTATCTGACTTAATAACTTGACTTTAATAAGAGTATTGATATGAGGGAAAGAAAGAAGGTTGAGGAAAAGAGGTAAATAGAATGGCTAATTGATTCTTCATTGAAGCCTAAGAGTCCTTGGCTCAGCCAGGACTAATGTCTCAAACTGAATTTCTCTCTCCCTTCCCCACTAAAACCTTATTCCTATCATAGTTCTTTCTAAAGTAAAACAATGGTCCTCATAAGAAATGGATGAGGGTAGGCTGTCCCAGAGAGTCAGGCTCTCAAAAGAGTCCCAAAATCTCTCTGTGGATGTTGTATAGATAAACTAGTTTAGCTGGATCCAATATGGCTATGGCCAATAGTTTTTCTGGAGCAGTAGGAGCATAGGTATGTCACAAGGGCTGGTTTGGCTTGGAGCTGCAGACTTCCACCTCCTTCTCCTTCACAACTCCCAAAACCAATTCCCCACTTGCTTGGGGATTTCCCCTTTTATTCTCCTGGTTCCAGCTGCCTTCAACTGATCCCCCTTCTTGGGGTTCTACTGGCAGCCTCCCTATAATTCCATTTTACACAGATTAGAAATGCTCAAATCTCATTTTGTTGGTTGTTTTTTTCCTTTGTTAAGAAGAATGACTTCTAAACTGGAAAGAAGAGAACAAAAATAGATATCTGGGGATTGATCCCTAATTTAAGTAAGAAGATATAGGAAGAGATCACCTATCTGCCTTTGATGAATTTGAGTCACTGGGTCCAGTTGAATTTAATTACCTGGTAGTGGCAGGTTGATTATTGATGGCAGATGTGATTGCTGAGTAACTGTTAGTTACATTTGGAAAATCTAGGAGAATGAGAGAGGTATGGCAGGGCTAGAGAAGGGCAAATATTCCAATTTTCAAGAAAGAGGAAGAAGACATCAGCAAACTACATGTCAACGAATGTGATATTGATTTCTGAGAATATATGAGAAACAGTCACTACAGAGATAGATCATTTGTGAATAACCAAAAAATGAAGTGATAGTTTTAAAAAGCATGGAACTATAATGAAAAAACTATGGTAACCTAACCTTATATCTGAGAGTTATTAAGTGGTAGATCAAGGAATGCAATGTACATAGTTTTCCTGCCTTTTAGTTTCATTTGAAATCATTTGAAAAAAAAATTCTATGCAATTATTTTTGGGAAATGGAGAGATGTTGCTAGATGGCAACTAGTCAAATGACTGCACTCAAAGAGAAGTCATTAATTGTTCAGATGTTGGTAGTGGGTTTCCAGGGCTGTACCCCAAAGATTGCTTGACCCTGTGATATGTAACATTTAATGAAAGACTTGGTCAAAGTCATAAATAGTTTGCTAATTTCACAGATGACACAAAATGAGAAAGAGTACTCAAAATACAGGTTGACAAAGTCAGGATCTTAAAAGCTATTGACAGGGTAGGCACTGGGCTGAATCTGTTACAATGAAATTTTATAGAGATAAAAATATTCTTACACTTGTTTCACAAGCCCAAGATGAGAGAGATATGGCTCGTTAATTGTTTTAGGTTTGAAAAAGATCTAGTTGTTTTAGTGGGCTATATTTTTAAAAAATTCAAAGATATTTTATTTTCCCAATTACATGTAATAATACTTTTCAACATAAATTTTCCAAAATTATAAGATCCAAACTGCCTCCCTTCCCTCCCTGCCACTTGGAGATGGTAAGCAATTTGATCTGGGCCATAAATGCACAACTCATTTCCATGTTGGTCATTGTTGTAAGAACACACTCATATAAAACCAAAACCCCCAAATAAAGCTATAAATACACTGATGTGAAAGATAGTATGCTCTGATAAGCATCCATCAGACTCTTAACAATTCTTTCTCTGGAAGTAGATAGTATTCTTTGTCATAAATCTTTCAGAATTGTCCCAGATCAGTGTATTGCTGAGACTAGCCAAGTTTTCACAGTTGATCATTGTACAATATTGCTGTTACTGTGTATAATGTTCTTTGTTTCTGCTTATTTCACTCTGTGTCAGTTCATGTAGATATTCCCAGCTTTTTCTGAAATCATCTTGCTTATCATTTCTTAAAGCAGTAGGCTACATTTTCAAAGAATCACCAGCAGAAATGATCAGTGGATAGAATTCTGGTTTTGGAATTGGGAAAAATCATCTTCATAAATTCAAATACGACATCAGATACTAGCTATGTGATGACACGGGGCAAGTCATTTAACTCTGTTTCCCTCAATTTCCTCACAAGTTAAATGAGGTAGAGAAAGAAATAGCAAATCACTTCAGTACCTTTGCCAAGAAAATCCCAAGTAGAGTCACAAAGTGTTGAACATGACTGAAATGACTGAACTACAAATGATATCATAGTCCAAAAAGTTAATATCATCTTGATTTCATGAAGGGATAAATAAGGATACAGGAGAGCCTCTATACTGTCTAGGTCAGATCGCATTTTTGGAGTATTGTGTTCATTTCTGGGTATGGCCTTTTAGGAATGTTATTGATAAGATGGAAAGAATCCAGAGAAGGTCAAATAGGAAGATGAAGTCGAGCCTTGAATACTTATTATAGGAGGTATGACTAAAGGAATTGAGCTTATCTATCCTAGAAGAGAGAAAACATGATACTGTGTTTGAGTAATTATAATAAGGCAAATTCTAATTTACATATTATCTTAAGGCTTTCAGAGTTTCTTATATGTGTTATGTATTATTTTATTTGATCTTAGCAGCTTTCATTTTAGATTGACTGTCCTGGCTTGTGGGTGAGTACAAATTCATGTAACTTAATATATATCTAGCATAAACTACCCGTCATATCTCATCTAGCCAATCGCTCCTGCCATAGTGCATGGTACCCCTCTAATCTTTGACCACCCCCCTCACCTTCTGTTTTGTACCCTTTACTCTGGAAGCAATAATCAGATCAATATACCATTGCTATTTGAAGGGTATGGCAGCTGATGGTACAACTGGGCTTGGTATTAGGTAGACCTGAGGGCAAATATGACCTCACACACTTACTAGTTGTGATTTCCTTGGCAAGTTACTTAACCTCCATTTCCCTTAGTTTCCTCAACTGTAAAGTGGAGGTAATCCTATTATTTACCTCCTAGAGTTGTGATGATAAAATATTTGCAAAAACTCTTAGCCATAGCACATAGTAGATGCTGTATAAATGCTTATTCCCTCCCCTTCCAAGAACCTCACTTACTATCCCTGAGATTCCCTTTAACACTTCTCTGTGTGGTTTCTCTCCCTATTAGAATATAAACTCCTTCAGGGTAGTAGCTATCTTACCTTTGTACTTATATCCCTACTACCTGGCACTGTATTTGACCCTGGAGATGCATAAGTCCTTTTTCATTTTCTCTATTTTATGCATGAAAAAAAATGAGGTTGAAAGAGGTTAAATGACTTACCCAGCGTTAATTGTCTGAGGTAAGATTTGAAATCAGGTCTTTCTGACTCCAGGTTCAGCACTTTTCCCACAACACCATGCCTACCTCACCAGAAATGTCAAGGGGGAAGGACATTTTACTTCTGTTTGGCCCCAATGGGCCAATGGATAGGTATCATTAAGAAACCTCTTTTGAATTGATGTCTGGAAAAATTTACTGACAATTAGAACTGTTCAGAAGACGAAAAGGACTAAGCTGGTGTTGAAAATCAAGGAGGGTCATCCCTACTTGGGATTCTTCAAGCATAAGCATATGGTAGGACTTCCTTTCAGACAGATCGGATAAGATGGTTATTGACATTTTTACCTGCTTTCAGATTTCTTTGAATACACTTTCTGCTTCTTGGTTAACTTCTTTCGTTCATTCTGACTAAACTGAGACCTCTTGTATTGTATCTTCTATTGGTATCTATGCAGCTCTCTGAAAGTTTATAAGTAGTCCAAGCCCCTTCCTTCCTGACCAAGTGCTCTTTGCCTTTCCAGAGTGTTTTATCAACTGTTTTACCCCATATCTGCGTCTGCTGACTAAACTTTTTGGTATTGAGCTAGGCGAACCATGTAACCTGCAATTAATTTTTATTATGTTCCTGACTCTTTTCTACAAAGCTCATCACACTTTCACAACCTAAACTGCATGGCTGTGATTTTTTTAAGGACTAGATTTTAAACTCATAAGCCAAAATAATAATAATAATTACTATTATTAACCAGCTGTATCAGTAATCTTCATTTTAAATAATTAATATTAATAAATAATGGTTATTGTTTTTATTATATAGGGAGATAAAAACTTTTTTTTCTTTACAGGCCTTCATACATCAGCAAAACAAGCAGAAGGCACTCTAGCTTTTATTAAATGGGTATAGTGGCTTATTAGGAAAGGTTCTAGACCAGTAATAGTGAACCTTTCAGAACATTTTAGACACCATGTGCCATGCCCCAGTCCCCTCACCCCCCAGATAGAGATGGGAGGAAGGGAGGGAGTGGCCCAGGCCCTCTGCTTGCATATAGAGGACACAAAGGGTTAAGTCCACCTTGCCTTGTTCCCCTCCAAACTAAGCATTCTTGAACAAGGTCAGACAGGGAGTGCAGACCCAGAATAGAGGCAAGCCTTGAGACGTGATATAACCAAGACCAATACTCCAGGTGTATTATCTGTCTATTGCTTATGGAAAGCCCTGGGTTCCTAGAATTCTAAGAGAATAACAATTGCTAGTGTCTATTTTGGGTGACTATCTGATTATGCTAGGGGAGCTTGACTTTCCCATGGGCAAAAGTATATCTGTACTGCTTTAGCTATTGTTGGTGGAAGTAGGCAGAATGTAGAAGGTGGGTTAGTTGGTTAGTTTGTGTGGAGATTAAAGATGGACTGCTGAACATCAGAAGACTGAGTGCTTTCATTTCCCATTCACCATATATCCATTCCTATTCTTCAAAAAGAAGAACCCTGGTGGCTCCTCCTGGTGTCCCATTTTCCCCTGCTCACAACATTTGGGAAAGGGGGCAAAGGAGCAACACCATCCTTTGCCTATCTAGTAACTAACTCTGGCAGGTGATGGGGCACATGCCCACAGAGAGGTCTCTGTTTGCCATCTTTGGCACACATGTCATCGGTTCACCATCACGGTTCTAGACAACAAATCCTAGAAAAATTAAAGCCCAAATTGCTTATGTAGCCCAGAGAAAACTATGTGGAGTTGAAAAAGAAATGAACTTTGGGAGGAAGGGACAGACAAGAGGAAGACAAGAATGAAATTCTGAAGACAGAATACAGAAAATTCTAAAGAGAAGAAAATACTAAACCACAAGAAATTAATGTGAATATCTAGTGAATTTATAAAAAAATATGGTTTAAGTTGTTTTTATTAATATCATTTGTTATTATATCACAAACATTTTCAAATCTATTTCTTTTTATTTTCTATCTACCTTAAGACATACCTTTAAACAAGGAAGTGAGGCAAAAACCAATTCTGCAAAAAGAACCAACATATCAACCAAATTTAACAGTGTATGCTGTGTTGTACACCCAAGAGTTGTACACTCTTCTGCAAAGAAGAGGGAGAAAGGTTGACTTTTTCCTTGCTTCTCTAGGACCAAGTTAAATTACAAAATAATGCAGTATTCAATTTCCTTTCTTAAAAATTTTCAACTTATACATTGTCATTGTGTACATTTTTATCCGTTTATTTTGCACTAGTTCATGCAAATCTTTCTATGAATATTTTGGTGGACATGGGGCTTTTATTTCTGTCTGATCTCCTTGGAGTATATGCCTATCAGTGAAAACAAATTAAGATAATATAGACATTTTTACTAATTTTTGAAGACATAATTCCAAATTTCTTTTGAGAATGATTCGACAATGTAAAACTACCAATAGTGTATTCATGTTCTTTTATTTCCCTAGCCCCTCCAGTGTGGCTATTTCCATCTAGGATAATTTTCTGGAGAGTGGTAATTTTTATTATTTATTGTCATTGTTTACTTCACTATAGTTCTACTTTATTATGGATTGGGGAGTGAGCACCTGTGCTATAGGTTTGCCATCACTGCTATAGTCTATAATTGATGCTTAAGAAATGTTTATTGAACAACTAACTGGAATTTATGCAAGCATAGAATGATGTATGTAGAAGGAAACTTAAAGATCATCTAATCCAATGCATCATTTTGGAAAGTGCAACTTGGGTATTCTGACGTAGTCACTTAACATTTTTTAAGAGACTATCACTTGCTGGACACTGCTAGGAACTAGAGAAACCATGAAGTAGTCCCTCTCTGCAGCTATCATATTCAGCTTGGGGAAGATAATATTTATACATCTAAGTATATGTAAGATAAGTATTTAGAAAATAAATTAATTAAAGGTAATTTAATAAAATCAATTATTTTGATTAACAAAATAAAGGTAATTTTATGATGAGAAACCAGCATCTAGGTATAGGGAGAAGTCCAAAAAAGTATCATATTGAAGCTAAGCTTTGATGGAATCCAGTGATTCTGAGCATAGATGAAGAGAGAGCACATTGCAGACATGGATGATAGATAGCCAAAGGCATGGGAATGGGAGATGGACTCTTGTGTTTGGTAGAAAAAAAGAAAGAAATCCAATTTGGTTGGACCAAAGAGTGTGTAAAGGGAAATCATATGTAATAAGGCTAAAAATGTAGGCTGATTCTTGATTGTGAAAGGCTTTAAAAGACAGAGGAGTTTATATTTTTTCCTAGCGGCAAAAGGATGCTACTGGAATTTATTGATCAGGGAAGGAGAGTGATATGGTCACATTTGTACTTTAGAAATAAGTCATCTTGACAATTGGGAGGAGAAGGAAGTGAAGAAATTAGAGTCAAGGAGACGAATTAGGCATATATTTCAGTAGTCCAGGTGAGAAGTAGTGATAAGATCACACTCCTATCCTGGTGTTCTTTCCTATATATTGGTTAGTGGACAGTATCAGTTACCTAGTTAAAAATGAAACTGATGTATCAAAAGTTAGGTAAATGAGACCTGATGCATTTTTTAAACTACTGCTCTCTTTTTGTATTCTGAAGTTAAGTTCATTTAAAAAATGTTATTTAAATTTTATTATTATTTTCAGTTCCAAATTCTCTCCCTTCACCCATACTCCACTGATTATCATAAAAAAGAAAAATAAATACTGGAAAGCAATTATCTGAGCTTTATTGACATTTTATTGTAGAAAGTTGTAAATTACAAAACATGAATCTAGGCCCATCCCAGCTCTCCCAAAGACTCAGAGATCATTTGCCAACATCTATCTATCTATCTATCTATCTATCTATCTATCTATCTATCTATCTATCTATCTATCAGAGAGAGAGAGAGAGAGAGAGAGAGAGAGAGAGAGAGAGAGAGAGAGAGAGAGAGTAAGAGAGAGAGAGAGTGTCAGATTCCATATATAGTGAAAATAAAGATGGCCAAAGTCACTCTTGTAGCTTCAAAACCAACCGAAATATCATATCTGGACATATTCCAGGATGCTGGAGAGATGCACAAAAATCCTCTTGGCATTTTTACAAGACACTTCAAGGATTTTTCTTACCATATGATTATTGATTACTGATTCTCATACACAATTATTTGATCCATTAATATTGGATTATTATTTATATCATCACTAAAATACTGAGTATCTAATAGGATTAAATGCAGAGAATATACAGTTACAGAGAAGTAGTGAATAAAACTGAAGTTGCCTAATTACACTATCTTTTATATTAAGATGGCAAGAAATATCATATCTGTATATATATATATATATGAAGTCATGCAAATCATATTTTTCTACATTAATCATGTCCCCCTTGCCAAATGCAACAAGAATAAAATGGAAAAAATATATTTCAATCAGCATTCTGAGTCTTTCTTTTCTAGACAGTTTAATGGTGTTTTACATGAGTTCTTTGAAATTGTGGTGGATCATTGTGTTGATCAGAATTGCTAAGTCTTTCACAGTTTAAAATATTGCTGTTATTATGTAAATTGTTCTGGTTCTGTTCACTTCACTCCGCATCAGTTCATATAAAATTTTTATGAAACTCTCATATTTTTCTGAAAGCTTCCCCTTAATTATTTTTTGACACAATAATATTGCATCGTGTTTATATACCATAACTTGTTCAACCATTTCCCAAATGATGAGGATCTCCTCACTTTCCAATTCCAACCACAAAAAGAAGTGCTTTAAATATTTTTCTACATGTGGGTCCTTCTCCTTTTATCTCCCTGAAATATAGACCTAGTAGTAATATTACTTGGTCACAGGGTATTTATGTACAGTTCTATAACCCTGTGGGCATAGTTAACACATTGTTCTACAGAATATTTGGACTAGTTCACAGTTCTACCAATAATAAATTATTGTACCTATTTCCTCATTTCCCCTCGGGTATTTGCCATTTTCCCTTTCTGTCTTCTTATCAAATCTGACAGGTATGAGATGGTACCTCAAAGTTTTTTTAATGTGCATTTCTCTGATTATTAGTGATTTAGAGCATTTTATATGATTTTAACATTTTGATTTATTCTTCTGAAAACACTGTTTATATCCTTTGACAATGATTAATTAGAGAATGATTCTTATTTTTATAAATTAGGCCCAGTCTCTATATATTTATGAAATTATACCTTCATCAGAGAAATTTGCTGTATTTTACCCCCGTTTCCTGCTTTTCTTATAATTTTGGTTACATTGGTGATTGTACAAAAAATTAATCTATAATCAAGATTATCCATTTTGCATCCTGTAAACTTCTCTTTCTCTCGTTGTGAACTCTCCCTCCCCTCCATAAATCTGACAGGTAATGTCTTCCATACCCCCCTAATTTGCTTATGATTTATCTACCATAAATTGTTCATTCATTCTCCAATTGATAGGCAGCCCCTCACTTTCCAATTCTTTGCCACTACAGAAAAAACTGTTGTAAATTTTTTTTTGTGTATTTAGACCTTTCATGTCTAAATCATGCACTCATTTTGAGCTTATCTTAATATTAAGTTCATCTTAAAAAATAGAATTCTACCTACCTCAGTTGTATGTATAGATAGGACTAAATATGAATCCAATCCTTTGTGACTATAATGTGTGAACCCTCATATCACTGTAGTGATTGATGACTCAGGGAATGATTCAAGCCTTAGTCTTACGGTTTCTTCTTTTACCTAGGAGAAAGAGTACCTTCCTAAACCTGAAGAGGAAAGATGAGCTGGTGTGTGTGTGTGTACTTGTTTGTAGAGCTCTGTGCTATTCCTGTTTTGTAGAACAGAGGGGAAATTCTAAACTATCATGGATTTAAACTATGCCATAAATTATTCTTACTAAGAAACATATGCTTCAGGGCTTCTGTAAATTCTACCATTTATTATTCTGAGTAGATCTAGGTAAATTTGCCATGGAAGGAAGGCAAAACTAATATTCTGTAGGAATGGCCAAATGATAGAATGTAAGTAACCCAAATGAGGATAAATAGTATCTTAACTAAAGGTACAATTTATATATGCTAGAATAAGCAGAGAGTTGAGCATTAACATGCTGATAATTCCTGTCTCTGAAATTAGAACCATGTGGGTTCATTTTCTAATTTGTACTGATTATTGGGTTGCAGTGCCTTGTGAAAAAAAGTCTACTGTAGTCACATAAATTAAACTTGGTCAATGTAAGCTTGTTGAAAATTAAAAATATGTAGTTGACATCAATTATATTGGCATGGCATTATAGGACTTAATCAGGAAGCTTTATATAACTCTAAAACATCATTTGTAGAGTGCCTTCAAGTTTGTATAATTTCCTTTATAACAAACCAATGAGGTAGATACTTTCCATAATATAATGTTTCTATGATCTTAATAAAATGGTTGCTACCTCTACCAGTGCATATACTGTGACCCATCCATACCTTTACATGATATCCTACTTTTTTTATTTTTTATTTTAAACCCTTAACTTCTGTGTATTAACTTATAGGTGGAAGAGTGGTAAGGGTAGGCAATGGGGGTCAAATGACTTGCCCAGGGTCACACAGCTGGGAAGTGTCTGAGGCCGGATTTGAACCTAGGACCTCCCATCTCTAGGCCTGGCTCTCAATCCACTGAGCTACCCAGCTGCCCCAGATATCCTACTTTTATCTATGTCTTTTTATAAATCTTCCACCCATCATGGGTCCACCCATCATGTTGGGGACATTGCTCTAGATCACTTCATACCGCCTGAGTAGATCAATGGAACCCAGACTGTCCATTGGTTATTTCATTCTCACTATATGTGACCAGCCTATTTTCTGTTCATTCATCTCTCTTTCTTTACCTCTGACACATATGACTGTGTGACCCTGGGGAAGTCACTTAGCCTCTTAGTACTCTAGGCTAGTGATCAAGCATTCTGCCCACTGAAGGACCAGATTAAAATATTTTTGGGAAATATAGAACAAAAAAATAAAAATATAATAAAATAGATAATATAACATTTTAAATTATGTCAATATCCAGCCCTTAAGAATTCTTTTGTATGGATTAGTTGCCCCTTTTCTATTTGAGTTTGACAATGTTTCTCTATACAACCTTCTAAACTGCTGAGAAAGTGTCAATCTATGTTGTTACTAGGAATTTCTTTTCCTGGAATGTCTCCATATTCATAGCAATAAAATCACACATTCAGGCCCTATGTCTATCCTCTTAATGTACTATACCACCTTGCTGGTTATATCTTGCAGCCTATTCTTGTCTATCACATGCATCATTGTCTTTGGCAATGAATGAAACCATCCTTTTAGAGAATATAAAGAGAAGGAAAGAAAGTCAAAAGTATGATCTGAGGCAGAGGGCACCCATGCTTAGAAGATTCGTGATAGATGATGAACCAGCAAAAAGACTAAAAGAAGGGAAGAAAAGAGAAATTAATATCAAGGGTCAGGAGGTGATGACTGAGACTTTCTCCAGCCTGATAGTGTTCAGGAAACTAAGCATTTGGCCTCACTAAATAGTTATAAAATCATAAGAATTATTGATTTTCCCAGATAAATGCATAAGTAGAAAAAAATAAGATCAGTTGCATTAGGGTCTGTGTCATGTACTTAGAACATTCTATTTCCCACTTGGTTGGGATGAAGTTAGTAGGCCTTTTATGAGTATAAACTGTTGAATGGCCTCATTGATTGGTTTTTGTGTACTCAGTGCCAAATTGAAATGACAGGGCTGATCTTGCTAGACAGTAAGTGGAAAAATACCCAACCTTCTGAAAATATATTGGAAGAGAACCAGGATTCAGTAAGATTTGGGTTATCCTTTCTGACAATAGCCTTCGTATGCATTCCTAATAAATTAAAAAGAAATATGTCTGATGCTTGATAATGGCCTCTGAATAGTCTGAATGCATCAAGTGGCTGTTTATTTTGACAAAACTGTTCCTTACCCAGGAGACACTGATGAATTTTGCTGAGATTTATCGTATGATGCTCTGAACCTGCCCTCTTCCACTGAACCCAAGACATGAAAAGAGAAGTAAGTACCGGAGATAGGACAAGGGAATTCTGTCTACCTCTTGGTTGGATGTGGGCTTGGAGGGACTGGCTGCTTTATCTTCACCCCATGTCAGGAAGGGTGGTAATGAGGAAATGACTTAGGTGGACATTAACAGGCCTAAGTGCATATTTGAGCCTTCATTCCTTTCTATCATCCTGATGCATCATTCCTAAAGAGAAAGAGATGTTTCTCCTCTTCAGTCATTTAGCACAATATGAGAAAAGGGCCTTCAGTAAGCTGAGAGGCAACATATCCTCTCACATCTATGCATATCTAAAAGCTAAATCCCCTCATGAGTAATTTATACCATTAAATGGTGATATCTTAAGCTATTCTGGCTCTCAAACCTTGAAAACCAAGAAAATTCCTTTGGTTTCTAATTTTGAGGGCTCATGGCTAGTATATGCTCATGGCAACAGCCATGAACTAGTAGTCAAAAGACTTGGGTTCTAGTTCTGATTTCTATTTTCTAGCTATAATGTGTATTTAATCTATTCCAGTGATCCACTATTTAATTTCTTAGCCAGTACCAAAATGCTTTGATGATTACTGCTCTATAATACAGTTTGAGTTCTAGTACTGCCAGGCCCCCTTCCTTCACATTTTTTCCCCATTAATTCTCTTGATATTCTTGACTTTTTGTTCTTACAAATGAATTTTATTATTTTTTCTAGTTCTGTAAAATAATTATTTGGTAATTTAATTGATATGATACTAAGTAGATTAATTTAGGTAGAATTGTCACTTTTATTATATTAGCTTGGCCTATCTTTGAGCAATTAATTTTTTCCATTTGTTTAGATCTGATTTTATTTTGTGAAAAGTGTTTTGTAATTATGTCCATATAATTCCTGTGTTTGTCCTGGCAAGTAGATTCCCAGGTATTTTATATTGTCTAGTTCAGTGGTTCCCAAACTTTTTTGGCCTACTGCCTCCTTTACAGAAAAAAATATTACTTATCCCTCTGGAAATTAATTTTTTAAAATTTTAATAGCAATTAATAGGAAAGATAAATGCACCTGTGGCCATCACCACTCCCCTGGATCGCTGCAGCACCCACTAGGGGGCAGTAGCGCCCACTTTGGGAGTCACTGGTCTAGTTATTTTAAATGAAAGTTCTCTTTCTATCTCTTATTGCTGACCTTTGTAGGTGACATCTAGAAATGTTAATGATTTATGTGAATTTATTTTGAATCCTGTAACTTTACTAAAGTTATTAATTATTTCAGTCAGGTTTTTGGTTGATTCTCTAGGATTTTCTAAATATTCCATCATATCCACTTCAAAGAGTGGTAGTTTAGTTTCCTCGTTGCCTACTTTTCTTATTGCTAAAGCTAGCACTTCTAATACAATATTAAATAATAGTGGTAATAATTGGCATCCTTGCTTCACCCTCTATCTTATTGGGAAGCCTTCTAACTTATCCCCATTGCAGATGATACTTGATGGTTTTAGGTAGATATTACTTATCATTTTAAGGAATGATCCATTTATTCCTCTGATTTCTAGTGGTTTATTTTTTTTAAAACCCTTACCTTCTGTCTTAGAATCAATATTATGTATTGATTCCAAGGCAAAAGAGTAATAAGGTTTAGGCAATGGAGGTTAAGTGACTTGCCAAGGGTTACACAGCTGGGAAGTGTCTGAGACCAGAGTTGAGCTCAGAATCTCCTATATTTACACCTGGCTCTCAATCTACTGAGCCTCCCAGCCCCTTTTAATGTTTTTAATAGGAATTGGTATTGCATTTTGTCAAAAAAAATTTTCTGTGTTTATTGAGATAATCGTGATTTCTGATTGTTTGGTTATTGATATGGTCAGTTATGCTGAGAGTTTTCCTAATATTGAAACAGCCCTGCATTCCTGGTATAAATTCCACCTGATCATAGTGGATGATCATTGTGATATATTCCTATAGTCTCCTTGCTAGTATTTTATTTAAAAATTTTGCATCTATAGTCATTAATGAAATTGGCCTATAACTTCCTTTCTCTGTTTTTGCTCTTTTTGGCTTAGGTAACAGTAACAGTACTAGGTGTCATAAAAATAATTTGGTAGCATTTCTTCTCTGCCTATTTCCCAAAATAATTTATATATTATTAGGATTAATTATTCTTTAAATGTTTGATAGAATTTATTTATGAATCTATCTGGTCTTAGGGATTTTTTTCTTAGGGAGTTCATTGATGGTTTGTTAAATTTCTTTTTCTGTGATGGGATCATTGAAGTATTCTATTTCCTCTTTTGTTAATCTTGGCAATTTGTAGTTTTGTAAATATTTATCTCTTTAGCTTAGATTGTCAGATTTATTGGCATATTTGGGTAAAATAGCTCCAAATGATTGCTTAATTTCCTCTTTATTGGTGGTGAGTTTATCCTTTTCATTTTTAATATTGATAAATTGATTTTCTTTTTTAAAATCAAGTTATTCATTAATCTACATATTTTTCCATAAAACCTATGCCTACTCTTGTTTATTAGTTCAGAGGTTCTCTTACTTTGAATTTTATTAATTTTTTCCAATTTTTAGGATTTCCAACATATTCTTTAATTGGAGATTTTTAATTTGTTCTTTTTCTAGTTTTTTAGTTGCATGTCCAGCTCACTGATATGCTTTTTCTCCTTTTAAAAAAAATATAACCACTTAGAGATACAAATTTTCCCCAAAGTACTGCTTTGGCTGAATCCCATAAATATATCCTTTTGTTAAGGAAATTATTGATTGTTTCTATTGTTTGTTCTTTGGCCCACCCATTCGTTAGTACTAGAGTATTTGGTTTCCAATTAATTTTTATTTCTCTTTCCATGTGTCATTACTGATTGTAATATTTATTGTGTTGTGATGTGAGAAGGATACTTTTATTATTTCTGCTTTTCTCCATTTGGTTGTGAAGCTTTTTTGACCTAATACATGGTTGATTTTAGTGTAGGTTCCAGGTATTGCTGAAAAGAAGATATATCCTTTCTATTCCCATTCCTTTTTCTCCAGACATGTTAGTTATAACTTTTCTAAAATTTCATTCATTTCCTTTGTTTATTTCTTGTTAATTTTTGCAGTCAATCTAGATCTGAAAGAGGGATGTTAAGGTTCCCCACTGGTTTAGTTTTATTTTCTATTTCCTTCTGAGATTCATTTAATTTTCCTAAAAAATTTGGAGACTATATCCTTTGGTGCACATATATTTAGTATTTATATTATATCATTGTCTATAATACCTTTTAACAAGATATAGTTGTCTTCCTTATCTCTTTTAATTACGTATATTTTTACTTTAGCTTTATCTGAGATCAAGATTGATAGTTCTTTTTTTTACTTCAGATGATGCACAATAAATTCTGCTCCAGCCCCTTTCCTTTACTTTGTGTGTGTCTCCCTGTTTCATATATGTTTCTTGTAAACAACATATAACTGAGATTCTAGTTTTTAATCCACTTTGCTATCCACTTTCATTTTATAGGTGAGTTTATCTCATTCACTTGATACTTATGATTACCAACTGTGTGTTCCCCTCCATCTTATTATCACCTTTTGATCTTGTTCTTTCTCCTTTCACTCTGTCCCTCCTCACAGGTGTTTTGATTTTAGGCTTTACTCTCTACTTTCTTATTCCTTCTATTATATCCCCCACCTTATCTTATTCCCCTCTTACTTCTCTATTGTGTAAGGCAGGGTACTATACTGAATGTGTATGGTTGTTATTC
Organism: Gracilinanus agilis; assembly: GCF_016433145.1. Lineage (NCBI taxonomy): Eukaryota > Metazoa > Chordata > Mammalia > Didelphimorphia > Didelphidae > Gracilinanus > Gracilinanus agilis. The sequence goes on from NC_058131.1 coordinate 539,771,444, forward strand.
CCTCTCTAAGTAAATTATGATGAAAGTAAGGTTAAAGCATTGCCTGTCACCACCCTCACTGTCCTCTCCACTGTAAAAGTATTTTATAACTCTTTAGGTGAGATAATTTACCTCATTCCAGCTCTAATATTGATTAAATTTTTTAAGAATTACAAATATCATCATTCAATATAGGAATATGTACAGTTTGACCTTTGAATCCCTTAAATTTTCTTTCTCATTAACCTTTTTAGGCTTCTCTTATGTCTTGAGTTTGATCATTGAATTTCTGTTTAGATCTCATCTTTTCATCAGGAATGCTTAGAATTCTTTTCTTTTGTCAAATGACCATTCCCCCCTCCCCCGCCAAAGGAATATACTCAATTTTGCTTGGCAGGTAATTCTGGGTTATAAACCTAGATCTTTTGTCTTCAAGAATTTCATATTCCAAGCCTTCCAGTCCTTTGATGTAGAGGTTGCTAAATTCTATGTAATCCTGACTGTAGCTCCATGGTATTTGAATTATTTCTTTCTGGGTGCTTAAAGTATTTTCTTCTTGAGTATAGGCTCTTGAATTAGTTATAATATTCATGGCAGTTGTCATTTGGGGATTTATTTCTGGAGGTGATCTGTGGATTGTTTCAATTTCTATTTTTCTCTCTTATTCAAAAATATCAGGGCAATTTTTTGGGATAATTTCTTGTAGTATGATGTCTGGGTTTTTCCTTTTCTTTTCTTTTTTGTCCCATTTTTATTTGGTTAAGAATTCATCCAATGTCCATAGCTTCAAAAGTTTTATCATCTCATCATCTAATTTTTCAAGGTATAACTTTTAACCTTAGGGTAACTTTTTCATTTTTAATTTATTGTGGAATATGGCTTAAGATGCTGATCTAAATTTCATTTCTGCTAGATTTCTTTCCTCTTTTGCTAGCAATTATTTTTAGTTATAGAGGTCTTTCCTAAGTAAATTATTTTTTGGGATTTACTGGACATTGAGTTATTGAATTCCACAGTTTCTGGTCTCTTTTGTCTAGTCTTATCAATTGATTGCTTCTTTATTTTTAAACTAATACCATATGATTTTTTATGGCTGCTGCTTCATAATATGGTTTGATGTCTGGAAGTGCTATTTCTCCTTTCTTCTTACCTTCTTTTTTGAAAAATTTTCTTGATATTTTATATCTTTCAATTCTCTAAATGAATTTTGTTTTTAATTTATAAAATTCTGTTAAGTATCTATTTGAAAAATTAGTTGATAAAGCATTAAAGCTGTAATTTACTTTGGTAGTAAATGTCATTTTTATTATATTAGTATGACCCAGCCATGACAACCAAATATTTTCTAGGTAATTAAGTTCTTTCTTTTTTTTAGAGAACCCTTGGTAATTTAATCTATATAAATATTTTGTGTACTTTAGTGGATTGATTCCCAAGTATTTTATGTATTTTGTCATTATTGAAAATGAGATTTCCTTTTTAAATTTTTCCTTCTTGATTTTACATTTTTATACTAGAGAATTTAATTTGTAGCCTGCTACTTGCTGAAACTATTAATTATATCAATTAAGTTTTTTTGCTCTTTCACTGGGATTGTCAAAGTAAACATATTGTCAATAAAGATTTTTTAAATTTCCTCTTTGTTTATCTTTATACCTATAATTTCTTTCTCTCTTATTATCATTAGCATTTTGAATCTATATCCAAGAATAGTCAAGAGAATAGACATCCTCACTTGATTCCTGTATTTATTGGGAAAACTTCTAGTGTGCCTCCATTGCATTTAAGCTTGCCCTTGGTTTGAGTATCAATAATGTTGTAGTTGTCATATCTGATATGTTTACCTTTCTTTCTTTTTTTTTCCTTTCTTTTTTCTTTCCTTCCTTCCTTCCTTCCATCCTTCCTTCCTTCCTTCCTT
>NC_058131.1:539773644-539789788 GCF_016433145.1 Gracilinanus agilis
TCTCTCTCTCTCTCTCTCTTTCTTTCTTTCTTTCTTTCTTTCTTTCTTTCTTTCTCACTCTAAACTAACCTTTTCTCCTGGATATTCTCTATTCTATAAATTTTCATAACACTGTTTTCTTTTGTAACTTACTGAATGCTTATCTGTATTTTTGCTAAATCATTATCCATATTAATCCCACCTTCCTGCCAACTATGTATATACCTAAAGGCTCTTGGCTGGAGCTGCTCCTCTTTTCTCTCTACCACTATTGATCTCATTATGTCCCATGGATTTACTTGTGACCTCTGTGAAGATAACCCCAAGTTCTACATATGTTACCCTATTCTCTTGCAGTTCAAGTTGTGTCTATCCAATTGCTTATTAGGTATTCTAAACTCAATGTCTAATGCAGTAAATCCAAAATTCAATGTATTCTCCTCATCCCAAACCCATCTCTCATTTGAACTTTCCCATTTCTGATGAGGGTACCACCATCCTTTCTGTCATTTGGGTTTGCTACACTATCATTTTCCTTGTTTCCTTCTTCTCTCACATCTCACATATCTAATAAGTTGTCAGGTCTTATCATTTATACCCCTTTTAATCTATCAACCTACCTATCTGTCTAACAATCCATCAATTTATTTATATATGTATTCATTCATTCACTTATTTGTTTATATTTATATACTGTTATATATTTATACCACATTTTTCATATCTATCTCCTTCTCTCTACTTACACTTAAACAATCCTCATTTAGGCCTTCAGCACCTTTCTTCTGGATGATTTCAATAACTTCTTAATTGATCTTTGTACCTTGAGTCTCTGTTGATTCTAATCCATCCTCCATAAAGCTGCTAAAGTGAAAGTCTGACCATGTGGTTCCCCATCTGATAAAACCAATGGCTCCCTATTAACTTTGGCAGCAAATGAAAATTCCTTTATTTTGTTTAAAAAGATTTATTTATTTGTTTGTTACATTAAAGTTCCCAGACATCTGCTTTCCTCCCTCTCCTCCTTAAACTAGGGAAGACATCATTTGGCAAAATAAATAAACAATTTTTAAGTGTATATAAAACTATGTCATGCTTGTTTCAATTTTTCAGTTCTTTCTCTGGAGGTGTATATACTCAAGTTATTCTTCAAACAATATTTCTGTTGCTATAATGTTCTCTCTATTTTGCTCATTTTACTCTTTATAATTTCATGTAGGTCTTTCCAAAGTTCTTTTAAAAAAATTAAACTGTTCATCATATCTTATAGTGCAGTAGTATTCCATTACAATCATATGCCACAACATGTTTAGTCTTTAAAGAGATTCATAGCCTATCTTTCCAAATATCTTATATTTTAGTCTCTTTTACTCCCTCTGTGCTTCAGCCAGACTAACTTTCTTGCTGTTTCTCATACATTATATTAATCCTCTGATCTTTGAATCTCTGTTGACTGTCTACTATGTCTGTAATGGGCTGGGCTCCCTTGACACTTCCACATTTTAGGATCCCTTGTGTCTTTTAAAATTCAATTTAGCTCTGATAAAGAAAACTTTTCTGATCTGCCCTACCTCCAGTTATTTCATATTTATTTTGTTTATACTTTTATTTATACATACTCTTCTGATCCCTTAATCCCCACCAATTCAGATTGTATACTTCTAGAAAGCAAGATCTGTTTTGTTTTCTTAAAAGTTGTGTCCCCATAATTTAGCACAGTACATGGTACAAAAGTAGGTGCTTAGTTTATTATAAATATTTGTCAATTGATTATATGATGATTACCATTGGCTAGCTACTGAATATCTGGCAGCATATTTGTCACTGAGATCACACTAACTTTTTTGAGCTGCTGCATCATTTCTCATATTGAGATTGCAGGAAACTAAAAATCCTACGTCTTTTTCAGAAGTTACTACCTAATCATGCCTCACTGACAGACAGTTTGGTGATATAGTAGATAGGAAGAGTTGAGTTCAAATCTAATCTCATATACTTACTATTTGTTACATTTAGGCAAGTCACTTACCTTCTCTCTACCTCAGTTTCCTCATCAGTAAAATGAGGATAATAATAGCACATACTTCTCAGAGTAATTATGAGGATAAAATGAGAAGGTATTTCTAAAGTGTTTTGCAAGTCTTAAAGTGCTTCAATACTACTAGTCATTACAATTGTTATGTTGATGAATTTTTTTTGTATCTTAGTAAAAGACATAGCATTTATCTCTATTGAACTTCATGCTACTAGATTCATCCCAATACTATAAGTTGTCAAGATCTTTTGGGATCCTCCCTCTGTCATTCATTATATTAGCTATACAAAGTTGTATTGTTAGGTCTTTTAATAACTGACTCTTTAGAAAAAGTATGTGCCTGACACATTTTTAAGTTTAATCTGCATATTTACATTTTCTATGTCACTTTATCAAGTCTATACCATCAACAAAACTTTAAATCAAGCCCTGATTTATAATGTTTACTGATTTCTGAGGTGTAAATGGTCACACTGCAAATTTAACAATTGATTATCATGAACAGATTTGAACTGGTTCCAACTCATCCCTATGAGTATCCCTCCTAGTTTCATGGCCTCTAAATATTTGATAAGCATAACATCTATACCTTTATCCAAATCATTGATAAAAAAATGTTAAGAAAAATAGGGCCAATCCCATATCTCTGAGGTAAAGCACCACCTTTATATACAAGTAATAACAATTACTTTTTGAGTTAGGCCATATAAATATATTATCATCTAGTCCCTTTTGGTGAATATTTTCCAAGTTTGAGTGCCCAGAGGGGAAATTCAGGCTATCTATGAACCCCCCTTTCCCCATTTCTCCAGACAGTTGAGGAAGAAAGTGCTTGCTTTGGGCAGCTGGACAGAGAGGTGGAGGATGCAAAAAATGCCCTCCGGAGTTGGGAAGAAGAGGAATGGAGCACATCCCTGAGTGCCAGCTCTATACTCTTGCCATGTCTTTGCCAGTGTTGATCTAGTCCATATCTTTCTATCTTCACAACATTAGGAGATAATTTATCTAAAGATTTGCTAATGTCTAGGTAAACTATATCCATAGCAACCACCTTATCTACTGTTTTCTAAATTTAAATATTTATTACATTAAAATACTCCAGCAACTATTTTCGTTCTTCTCCCTACATTAAAGAAGGCATTATTTGACCAAAAGATAGATTTATATGTATGTATATAAAACTGTATGTTGCTAATTTTTATTATCAGTTCTTTCTATAGAGTCGGACATGATCAAGTCATTCTTCAAGCAATATTTCTGTTGCTTTATATAATGTTCTCTTGCTTTTGCTGGTTTCACACTTCATAACTTCATGTAGGTCTTTCCATGTTTTTTTTAATTAACCTGTAATATTCCATTCCAATCATATGTTGCAACTTGTTTAGCCATTTCCCATTTGATGACCATCTCTTCAATTTCCAATTCTTTGCTACCATGAAGAGAGTTGCTATAAATATTTTAGAACATATGGGTTCTTTTCCTTTTTCCCTGATCACCTTAAGAAATATACTTGACAGTATTATTGCTGGGCATAATTCCAGTTTGTTCTCCAAAATCATGTCATAGTTCCACCAACAGTGTATTAGTGTCCCTATTTTTCTACATCCTGTTCAACATTTGTCATTTTGCCCTTTTATTATTTTAGCCAATTTGATAGGTGCTTATGATAACATTTCAATTTGCATTTCTCTAATGATGTAGAGCATTTCTTCATTTAGTTATATACCCTTGATTTCTTCATCCAAAAACTCTCTGATCATATGACTTGATAATTTATCAATTGGGGAATGGCTCATATTCTTATAAATTTGACAAAGTTGTCTACATATTTTAAATATAAGAACTCTATCTATAATAGTTAAAATTAAATTAAGAGGTTGCTAGTAACTTTAATAACTTCATTACATCAAAGTAGTGATAGTAAAGAGAGGGAAGAGTAGGAAAGAAGTAGAGAGTTGTTTAGCTTAGTATTTGCCACCATGATGTATCGAAGCTCGCCACCGACATAGGTTCCTTCAGGTTCCAAGCTCCAGCCAGAGGAGCCCCACTTCCTGCTGGGTCTAACCTTATAAGCAGTTTTCTCTACCCACTAACTCTTCCATGTCACATCTCAGGAACCAACTATAGTTTTTCAATTTGCCTGGCACTGCCCAGGGGGACAGTGCCTATGGGAACTGTTTCCCATCTAATTGGTTACTTGGTTCTCTAACTTCCTTTCTCTGAGGGTTTGTCTATACCTGCACATCTTAGTGGTGAATAACCTTCAGGTCACTGATTGATGATGTCAAATAAAGTAACATAATGGGGAGATTAATATCCAAGAAACTTTCTATAAAATCCTCCCCAACTTACTGCTTTCCTTCCAATCTTGACTACATTAGTTTTATTTATACAAACCCTTTTAAGTTTAATGTATTCAAAATTATCTATTTTACATGTTACAATGCTTTCTGTCTCTTGTTTATTCATTGTTTATTGTTTTAGTAACTGTGTTCAAAAAAACCTAAAAGGAAATTATTTGAGTCTGGCATGTGCTATTCTTTAAAAAGCCATATGGACTCTTTGTATTTGCCATTTCCCATTCCTGGTGTTTGACAACTAGTTTTAATGACTCTTTAAAGATCTTTAAAAAAATATTTTTAAAAAATCATTAAAAAATTCCCCAGAATCTAAGTTGTTATTTTAGGACTCAAGGATGACTTGAGGACTCAGGTGACTTGAATTTAAGGGCAGTTAGGTATCTTTTTACTGTCTCATTATTTATCTTAGGGTATCAAAACTTTTAAAGTCATTTTTATTGTATTTTCAGTATGATAATTATTCTCCTTTGTAAGAAATCAGAGTTGAAATGAAGATTAAACAGCTTTGTTTTCTGTCTCTTGTCAGTTATTATGATTCCATCTGCCCCAAATAAAAGCCTAATCACTTTTTGAACACTTTTTTTTTTCAAAATATAGCTAAAACATTCTTTTTGTAATCCTTGGCTTTTCTCACTAGCCTCAGATCATCCTGATCTTTGATATTTCTGACACAGTTTTAATTCTGGCCTCTTTAGATGAATCCCATTTTTCCTCCTTATTTTCCTTTATCCCTTCAAAAATTTCATTCTTAGTCATCTTCTGAACTAAATTCCACTGAAATATTTTAGATGATGCAATCATACATCTTAACATTCCCCTGACTTCTTTGGAAACTATTTCTCCAAATCTAGGATAAATATCTGATTATTCCAAGACTTTTTTTCCTTCCTTATCACAAATTTTAGCATAGAGTGGTCCCTTCCCCTATGGTAACATCAACTGATTTTTTTCTTATTAACAGTAAGGTGAAGAATAGGACTTTGCCTTGTATGTTCCTCCACTTTTTGAAGAATAAAATTATTGCCTCGGGCATTTCAAGAATTTATTAGCCACTCTACTTTTTGAGGAGAGAAAAGAGAAGAAAGAGTGAGTTACAATAGATGCAAATAAATATCCTATCACTAGTATATCAAATTTCTGTGCCAGGCTTGTGATGTTTCCCAACTCCTTAGCTATTTCTTCTTATTGTTTAGGTAGTGTGTATATATGATGATGATTTCTACCCTTAAGGAGCTTACATTCTAATAGGAGTGGAGAAAGACAATACATAAAAAGGAACTGAAAAGGGGGCAGGGCTGAGGAGAAGGTGTGGTCTGAGGGTATGTTTTCAAAGTCCATAGAGTCAGTAGCATAACTGGGCAGAATATAAAGCTTGGTTAACTTGATTAAGTCCATACCCCAAATGGAGAGACCAGAAGCGGGGTGTGTGATTTGGTCAAGTCTATGCTTCAGTCAATGAACAGAATTTCTTTCACTTGAAAGCTGTAAAACATCATTGACTTATTTTATTATTAAATAATACTCAAGTGAACTGAATAATAATAATAATTGAAATTTACATAACACTTTTTAAAGGTTACATAATTTAACCCAACATCTAACTTAGCAATTTTTATTATTATACATAAAATGCATATGCATGCATTCTATATATTTTCTGATTTGATTTGATTAGGAACCTGAAACTCAGGGTAGTTATGTGACTTTACCCATGGTCAGAAAGTAAGCCAGAGGTGAGATCTGAATCCAAGTCTTCTTGATTCTCAGCCCTACCCTCAGTGACCTATACTACCTCTGGCCAGGCTAAGTCATGAGGGAAAAAAAAATAGAATAAAACCAATCTTAGAAATCTGTAGTAACCAAAAACTTCTGGCTAGTAAGCAATTATTTATCATAATTTTATGCCATTTTCTAAATATAGCCTGAATTCCATCTTATGTCTTATGGTTGAGGCAACTGTAGAAATATAAAATGAACTTGCAGTCTTGACACTATGCCTATTTTGCCTATGGTTTCACTGAATCACAGCTTTGGTAGTTGTGAGGAAATAGCCTTGAATATCTTAAGGTTCTACATAAAATGTCAGTGTTTATTGGGCTAATTTCCATCTTAACAAAATGCACTTAGTAATATGGTTAAATGTTTCATGTCAAGTAAATCCATTATATTTGATGGATTTCAGTTTCATTTATTTAACCCCAAACCAGATGGTACAGTATTATTTTATGCAATGTGAAAAAATAGGGCTAAAATAGAAGCTTTCTACGTTTATTCCATATCATTCTTCATCACATAATCCATATTCTATTTGTCTTGGTCTGCATATTACATCACATACATAACTCTCTAGCTTCAAACTTTGTGCCTTGGCATAGGAAGATGTCCTTGATGCTTGGGATATTCTAGGTGGATTCTTCCCCCTTGGGAAATCACTAGAGCTTGGCTCAGTGCTACTTCCTACATGAGGACTTGATCAGACCTCTCAGTTTTTAGCATTTCTGTCCCATCCCACCCCATCAAAAATTACTTTATCTAAACTTTATATTAGCTGTGTACATGATGTCGTCTGCCCCTCCCCTCTACTGCAAACTCTTTGAGGGCAGGGATTATTTTGCTTTTGTGTTTATTCCCTCAAGGCCTAATACACTGATTACCTGTCATATAACAGAATGAATCCATATTTGTGGAATTCAATTTGTTGCTCAGTTGTTAAGTCATGTCCAGTTCTTTGAGTTTTCTTGGCAAAGGTACAAAAATGGGTTGTCATTGTTAACTTTGAAAAGAACTTGGAGACGAAACTGTCTTAAAATTAGAAGGATTTTTTGAGAGAGAAAAGGGGAGCATGCTTGAGGGGATAAGTCACTCCCAGTAGGAGAAACTGTCCACTCAAGAAGTTGTAAGTAGGGTTTTTAAAGGTTAAAACTGCAAGCAGGAAGAGAATGATAGGTTCATTGATCAACTCATGGGTCTGCATCATCTGGGCAGAATTAAGCAGGAGATGAAAGTTGGGGTTTGTTTGCATATCAGCACCAAATGTTTGTGGGCATAACAGGTATTCTAGGGAAGATATCAGAAGTTTTTTGGGGGGCAGCTGGCTGGCTCAGTGGATTGAGATCCAGGCCTAGAGATGGGAGGTTCTGGGTTCAAATATGACCTCAGACACTAGATGTGTGACCCTGGGCAAGTCACTTAACCCCTATTGCCTAGCCCTTACCACTCTTTTGCCTTGGAACCAATACATAGTATTGATTCTAATTCTTTCCCTCTAGGGAAATCACTAACTTCTTTCAGAGCTTGAAAAAGAAGTTTTTGGGTTCCTTCATTAGAATATCTAATTGGGTTTTTTCTGTTCAACTAATCTCATCAGAAAAGCCAAGAGTTCTGGTATGGAAACCATGGGCTTCTGCTTCTGGATTGAGGGATTCCTGACAATCATACTCTACATTATTACTATTCATATATCCACAGTTATGCTATATTTTAATTATCCATAATTAATACCATTTCCTTCTGCAGCTCATTTTATTGATGAAGAACTGAAGCAAACAGGATTAAGGGACTTGCCAGGGTCAAACAGCTAGTAAATATCTGAGGTCAGATTTGAACTCAAGGAAAAGAGATTTTTCTGACTTCAAGCTTGGTGCTTTATCTATGTGTGCCCTGAATCGAATTAGTGACTAATTAATTTGAGTTGGATAATGACTACTTATATCCCCATAAAACATTTTAAAAGAATGAAGCACCAAATTGCAGGGAATAAATGATGGTAATACTAAAAGATACAGAACTTGGGGTGCTGAAGTAATAGAAAGAAACAGAGAAAATTTTTTAAGCATCTTTAAATCACTCAGAAGCTAGACCATTTTTGGGGTCACACTACCATGTTCAATTTGACAAACATTTATTAAATGTCTTTATGTCCAAGGTATTGTGAATGCTACTGGGCATGCAAAGAGTGAAGCCTGAACTCTAAGCTGCTCACCATCTCTGGAGAATTTTGGAGTCATTCCAATTTTATTTCTTAGAATTTAGTTGTAGTTATTGCAGTGCTAGTTTCTTTTTTCTAGAATTTCTCCTCCCTTTTTTTTTTTAAGGTTAAATTATTTTTTCTTGGAATTAGGAGGTCTTTTTGTTTTGATTATTCATCCTTTCAGCTAATTCTTCTGTGGAGTATTTCTTGTAAAGATATTTTTTTTTATCCTCATTCTTCCATGGAATATTTCTTGCAAAGATAATAGTACACTACTGGCCCTGGAGTCAGGAAGATTCATCCTCCTTCATTGAAATCCAATTTCAGACACTTACTATCTGTGTGACCCTAGGCAAGTCACTTGACTCATTTGCCTCAGTTTCCTCATCTGTAAAATGACCTAGTGAAGGAAATGGAAAAGTACTATAGTATCTTTGCCAAGAAAACCCTAAATGGGCTGACAAAGCGTTAGATATGACTGAAAAGACTGACCAACAGCAACAAAGCAGAGTGTTAAGAATGAATAGTCTGGGAAAGTGATATTAGACTAGATGGCCTCATTCCAACCTGGCCGTTCTCAGGTAGGCTGGTGCCTCTCTCCTGCACATATTAGTGCAGAACTTAATGGACATTTGATGGACTGTTGTATAACTGTTGCTCAGAACTCCCAAACTCAAGTAATCCACCATCCTCAGCCTTCCCAGTGACAGTGTTACAGACTGTATCACCACATACAACCCTTTTTTTTTGTCATTTCAAAAATTTTTTCATTTACAACTTGGCACCTTCCTAGATTCCATTCTTCTTATACTTTACTCTCCTCTATATACTCTAGTGACAGTGGACTTCTTGTTCTTCCTCATATATGATGCTATCTCCAAGTTCCATGCCTTTTTCACTGATTGTCCTCCATACATGGAAAGTGCTCCTTCCTCAACTTTTCTACCTAACTTCCTTCAAGTCTCAGTTCACATCTTACCTTCTGCCAGAGGACTTTCTGGTCCCCTCTACTATTAGTACTTTCCCTCAGAAATGATCTCCAGTTTACTCTGACTAGATGTTGTCTATATATAATTGTTTATATCTTGTCTCCCTGTTAGAGTATAAACTCTTTAAGGACAGAGACATTTTTCTTGTCTTTCTTTCTATTCCTGTACCTTGGTATAGTGTCTTAGTAAATGAGAGTTGAAATGATGACCTACTGCTAATGGAAGAAGGAAGTTTCTTATTTTTCATGACTAAATTCCATCTAATCATTGGTTATATGAAGAAGAGGGATTTTTAAAAGTTTTAATTTCAGCTAAGGCAAAATAATCAATCAATCGTATTAATGAATTTTGCAGCCTGTGAGATATTTTAGATTGGAAAGAAGCAGTGTTGATTAAATTTTTGAAGAGGTCTAAGTGACAAACTTGAGGCTTGCTAAAAGAGCATGTGGTACCTTAGTTATAGTAGAACTCATGGACTTTTTGACGTAGCTTAAAATTATTTGGAGGAACATGTTTCTCACAGAAAGATCAGCTATCAAGGAAAAAGTGAGAAAACTCAGCAAACAAGGACAAGGCAACTCAGAACCATCAAGATTGTCAAGGCTGCAGGAATACAGAATATGGCACAGAGTTTTGTTTTTTTCCCCCTTCTTGTATAAATAAACTGATCAGTTGGTTTTAGACAAAGTCAGGCCAGGAACAAGGAGCCCGTAGAAGAGCAGGGAAATGAACCTGACTAAGAATGAGACAAGTTGGGTTGGGGATGTAGCAGAACACACCAAAAATTAGTATGGAAGCATTAGTCGACATAGGAATTCCCTTGGCAAGCTTTGTTTTTAGAGTACTGAGAAGGGAAAAAATAATTCTTATAGGTTTCAGAGAATGAGGCATGTTGCTCATGATTTCCTTCTGTTCAATATTATCGCCTGAGGTCACAGAAAATTAGAGTAAACCTATATTTATGTAAAGCTTAATTAACTTTATATAACGTTAGCTAAAAGATATGGCACATGGTCTTGCTGTGACTATGCATAGTCCCATCTGCTCCTGCATTCATGTTCTTGTCAAGGCACTACCCAATCTCCTCACAATTGTTAACTTTCACAAATGCAGTTCTATCTTTTCCTATGCGCATTCAAACATCACAATCTTCTCCCTATCCTCAGTCCTATGTACCATAATTTGCTTTGCTTTGTCTGAATTCAATTATATTTTCTTTGGTAAAGGTCCTACTCAGCATATCATTTCCTCCATTCTTTTTTCTGTTCCTCCAGGAGTGCTTATCAGACTATTATTTGGAATTGATTGCTACTTCATTCTCATCACCTTTCTTGTGGCTATCTCTTCATTTGTGTCTTCCTTGCAAGTATTTAGTAAAAAACATGTATCAGTTTTGAAAAGGAAAGCTCCTTTCCTATCTTATCTCTTTTTACATAGTATGAATAGTAGGCATTAAAACAACAAATTCTAAACATAAATCTGCATATCAAATATACATTATCCTAAAGTATCTCTTTTTTTCAATTCTGATCCAAGACTAGCCTTTTTTTTCTTACCCAGGATCCACTACAGTCATAGAAATGAGGGAGTCATTCTAGTTCTTGGTAAAGCAGTATGTTGTAATGGATAAAATGTTGCCAGGACGTGGTATGGAAAGGTAGCGATGTATAACCTTGTAGAAAGTATCTATATAAAGTTGCCTGGGGATCCATTTAAATATTGAAATAGATATATTTTGTGACAGCTAAGTTGCTCAGTGAATAGAAAACAAACCCTAGAGATAGGAGGTCTGGGCTCAAAGTGGCCTCAGAAACTTCCTAGCTGTGTAATCCTGGGCAAGTCACTTAACCCTAATCGTTTAGCCTTTGCTGCTCTTCTGCCTTGGAATCAATATTTAGTATTGATTTTAAGACAGAAAGTAAATGTTTAAAAGAAATAGAAATAGATATATTTTTAACAGGCCCACATTCTATCCAATTATCTCACTTGATAGGTGATTCTTTATTATTCAGTTTTTGTCTTTGGGCAATTCATTTATCAATGACCTGGCAGATGCAGCATCCTAGACCATGGACCTAGAACAGCTTGTAGAGAAGAAAAACAATATTTGCATAAGGTATTAGTGTAGTCATGCTGAAAGGCTAGGGCAAGCTAAAGCTGTGTTTTGACCAGTGAATGATGGTATCCTCATAATGCCAAGAGGTCATGGAAATCCATCATTTTATCCCATTAGTGGAGCATTCAGGGAAGGTCCTGGCAAGAGAACTAATCTGTCATCACTCTTGGTTACCAGATTGGATATGTTAGCTCTGATACTAATGTGTTGAGCGTCAGTATAGCAATGCCAAGTTGTGGGAACTCAACTACCACCTTTGCTGGTTCCGTTACAGTGGTGGTTCTGAAAAGTTATATATTCCATGATGCTCTGTGCCCACTCTTAGTTTATATGACCATCTTTATAATGGAGGAATATGACCCATTTCATGACCCATTTCTTAGTCTGAAGTTGCCCTCTGCATACCAAAGAATTTAGTCATTTCCAAAAAGTAGAGTCAAATTATATAGACCTTTAACACAGTGTCAGAAACGAGGCTATAATTTATAGCAAAATTCTAGAAGGCCTCCAGATTGGGAATCCCATTACTTCTCCTAAAGACCATTACTGCCTACAGGCAAAACTGTCAAATGGAAATGGATAGAAAGAAAACAGTTACTGTACTGACATATCATACATATTCAGTGGGATTTGGTATGATATTTGCTAATAGTTTAAGTTGTCTGCAATAGTGTGACCCTATTAAGGCCGGAGTGAACTTCATTCTAAGCCATATATCCTTGAAATCCATGTCTCTACCTATTAGATATTCCAGAGATGCAACAATTAATTGTCTGCTCTGGGAGTGGAGGAATTTAACTTAAAATTGGGACTACAATCCAGAAAGTTGTGGAATATTCATGGAAGTAAATCTGATATCAGGGGAACCAGTATAGAATGGATGTTCCCAATTTAGAACTATGTTTCTTGATCTTTCTAGACTAAACAAGTTATGGGTGTGAAAATCCTCTTGTACCTTCAATGAACATTAATTGATAACCTTTACTATTTACTATTACCAAATTATATAATCACCTTCTAACTATAAAATGGAGTTACTCTTAACCTAGAAAATTCTCTAAGTGTATGGCTATCATTTACATGAAAATAAATTGCATACACATAAATTTCTGAAACAATTATGGGAATCAGTAGTTCCCTTTAGCATAGATTAATAGGAGAAAATGAGTAAGAGAAATTTTGGATTTCAAAGTACAAAGTTGTATGGGGAGCATATGGTCTGTAGTACCAGGTATGGGAAAAGGTAGAGGAAACACATGTTTCAATTGTAGTAGGAATTTTCATGATAAGTACATGATAGAAGGCAACTAGGTAGCACAGTAGACAGATCACTAGATCTGGAGTTGGGAAGATCTGGGTTCAAATTTGACCTCAGATATTTCCTATGTGACCTTGGGCAAGTCAATTGACCCCAATTCCCTAACCCTTAACATTCTTCTGCCTTGTAATCAATACTTAGTATTGTTATAAGTAAAGTTAAGTGTGTGTGCAGAGGGCAGAGGCATGGGAAAGCAGAGTAAGGAATTCTAGAATTCTACTGGGGAGAGTCAGTTTCACATGGACATTGTGCAGAGATGGCAGGGACCCTGTACCCCTTAACTCAGGCAGGCTGTGAACAGGGAAATTCCCTTCCCCCTTCCTGCCCTAGTGACTTCCTAGGCAAAGACCTTTATCCTTGACTGTCCTTTAGATAGAGATAGAGGAAAGAGATACACCTCCAGGCCACACCTTGATAGCTTAAGCCCTGAGGATCCCAGACAGACCCTCCCCATCCACCTAATGCCTGAGTGTAAGAAGTCATGTCCACACTCTAGAGAAGGATACAAAAACCCCTGAACTAGGGCATCTGGGGAGCAACCCCCCACAGTTGCTCCACTTGTGCTGCCATGCCATGTCGTGGCAACTCCAAGGGTTGTTCCACTCATGCTGTCTTGCTGGCCATTGATCCTATGTTACTAATAAATCTTTCTTTTTACTTTTAAGCTAAGCTTGAAGTCCTCTCATTCTTGAGAAAGGTTTCCTTCCCGAACCCAGGGGTCCACTATTTGGACCCCTATAACAAATTGGCCTAGTGCTGGTTTCTCTCTCTGGTGTTTACCTGGAAGGGAACTGGCTACCTGCTTTTGCTGGCTGTGTTATATCTGGACTTCTCCATATTACCTGATTCCCTGTTACTTGATTGAAATATCTACTGAGCTTACTATGTGATCCTGTACAGTCCAGCCATCTGTCTGTGAGAATTTAGTTTGGGCTTTTGGATCCAAAACCTCTTCTTGGGCCTTGTCCTGCCTAGCTGCCTAACTACCTCCATTACCACCAAAGGGGGGTTGTTTTGGGTTAGTGTAGGATATATATATATATATATATATATATATATATATATAAGGGTCTGTATCCCTAGATAGATAGGTGAGTTCAGTGTGTGACAGGACAGATCTTGTGCGGTTTAGATAGAAACCTTAGCTTAAATTTGCCCAATTACCTTCTTACCTTTCCCTTGTTAAAAATTAAAACAACTTTTATATAACATCTTAGTGGGTGTGTGTGTGTCATCTCAGTGTCTGTCTCTGCCAGCTTAGTGGCCTTCCCCAAACCAGGTTACTCTTCTGATACTGGCCTAAATAACATCCAATCCCACCCCCAACCCTCACTTTTATTTCAGTA
Source organism: Gracilinanus agilis (assembly GCF_016433145.1). Lineage (NCBI taxonomy): Eukaryota > Metazoa > Chordata > Mammalia > Didelphimorphia > Didelphidae > Gracilinanus > Gracilinanus agilis. The sequence goes on from NC_058131.1 coordinate 539,787,758, forward strand.
TCCATTATTGATCTAAATTGATACTTGGTTTTAAAATAAAAGCATATAAAAGACTTTGGCTTCCTTCTCAAGGAAAGAGAGTGGGAGAATGACCTTAAAAAGGAATATACAAAGGAATTGAATTTGGTATAGATGACAGTAACTAAAGCCATGAACCAAAGATTGATTTCAGGAACACTACCAACACTTAGTTTTAGGGAAAAATCTGTAGTAACATTAGGTGATTGGAGGACCATTGTTAGTCAAGCCGAGCTTCTGGTAAGTTCACAGTATAGTATGCATGAAGGTGTGGTAGTGAATAGTTGAGTAAGACTTTTAGAAATTGCAGTAGCCTGACTATTGTGGTCTGAATTTTCCCTCTGATCTCCCTCAGTATTGCTATATGTGACTGGCTACTGTCTCATGAAAGAAGACAGTCATAAACTTGTGTGGTAAGTCTTGATTCCCTAGTTTTCTGTAGGTAATTCGTATCCTGACTCTATGCTCCTCCAAAGTCAAAACACAAAGTATATCTGTAGCTTGTAGTGGGGAGGATCCTGGATTTAAATTCACGGACACAAAAGGACAATGAGAATCATATAATGGTAGCTTAAGAACTTTTTTTTTTTTTTTTTTTTTTTTGCAGGGGTATATTCATGTTTCCAGCTTTAGGGGAAAACCTTGACAGAGAACCTGTGAAATAGCAGACAATAAGAGAAGCTTTTGCCAGTCCTGCTTGTATCTGGACAGATACTTCAAGGGACCTAATTTAGTGTTCCTTTTTATGTGACTTGTTTCTGAGAGTCACATAGATCTCCAGGCAGTTACAGAAAGGGAGTTTACCTGGCTAAGTTCATACCACTACCTGGCTGGGAAGGTGTAGCATATAATTCTGTTGGCTCAGACTGAGGATGCTATTACCTCTGGAAATTGAGAAAGCCCTTTTATCCGCCTTATGTTTACATATAAATACTACAACAAATTTCTTGCCTCCCAGGACATCAAAGAGGGAATTTGAAAGGTGATGTATCCTGCATTTTCAGCCTGAGAACCTTATTTTTAGCCCTTAACAATTGAACTCTGTTCTGAATTCTACTAAGGAGTGAGCACATGCATAACAGATAATTCTTGTCACCCAAAGGAGAATGTTAGTTCTTTGAGGGTGGAGACCCTGTCATATGCTACTTACATATTTATGCTTCCAGACTTAATATGTAGAGTGCTACACAGTGCTTTGAAAAGAATGCTGAGGTTTTGTGAGTCTCTGACACTAGACTGAGCTCCAGGAGTCTGAGTTCTAGACCCTATTTTGTTGCATAATCTTGAAAAGTTAACTTCTCTAGGTCTTATGCTATTTATATTTAAAATAATGGGGTTGGACTAGTTGATGTCTCAGGTCCTTTTAAGATCTTAAATTCTGTGATTCCGTCTTCCAGTAACGTTCAGCACAGTATATAGTCTTTAACCTGGGATCAATAAATCCCAATTGAATTTCAGTTTTTGAGCCTTTTTAAATTACAAGAGTCTATCTAGGTAAGCCAATGCAATTTGGGTTCCATGTACTATATTATAAGGCCAATTTTGGTCCCCATCTAAAATTAAAAAGAATAATAAAGGAAAAGACCTTAATCAAAAAGAGTTTATCTAATATTGCTTAAGTCACAAACAAAAGTGCTTTGAGATTATTTCTTCTCTTCAATTTTCTGCTTTAGCCTGTTACTGAGCACACTGGAGCTAGTAAGCTATTCAGGTCACATACTGTTTGTAGGCCAAATGGTGCAATAGTGAAGACTAATGAAGACAAATGGCCCTAGATATGGCAGGATCTAATTCTCACTGAGAAGCCCTAGTGATGACAGCTGAAATGCACTTGTACCCAAAACTCATGCCTGACAGCAATTGATGAAATCTATGAAATGAGATTAGAATCAACGGACAAGAATGTGTTTATGTCTGTGGGGATCTCCTGCAAGCAGGTGGCAGGCTAGATGCTAAGATTCATCAAGTTTTTGGTACAAATATTTGACTGAGGCAAGAAATATACAAATGATT
>NC_058131.1:539790197-539799311 GCF_016433145.1 Gracilinanus agilis
ACTGGCTACCTGCTTTTGCTGGCTGTGTTATATCTGGACTTCTCCATATTACCTGATTCCCTGTTACTTGATTGAAATATCTACTGAGCTTACTATGTGATCCTGTACAGTCCAGCCATCTGTCTGTGAGAATTTAGTTTGGGCTTTTGGATCCAAAACCTCTTCTTGGGCCTTGTCCTGCCTAGCTGCCTAACTACCTCCATTACCACCAAAGGGGGGTTGTTTTGGGTTAGTGTAGGATATATATATATATATATATATATATATATATATATAAGGGTCTGTATCCCTAGATAGATAGGTGAGTTCAGTGTGTGACAGGACAGATCTTGTGCGGTTTAGATAGAAACCTTAGCTTAAATTTGCCCAATTACCTTCTTACCTTTCCCTTGTTAAAAATTAAAACAACTTTTATATAACATCTTAGTGGGTGTGTGTGTGTCATCTCAGTGTCTGTCTCTGCCAGCTTAGTGGCCTTCCCCAAACCAGGTTACTCTTCTGATACTGGCCTAAATAACATCCAATCCCACCCCCAACCCTCACTTTTATTTCAGTATCCATTATTGATCTAAATTGATACTTGGTTTTAAAATAAAAGCATATAAAAGACTTTGGCTTCCTTCTCAAGGAAAGAGAGTGGGAGAATGACCTTAAAAAGGAATATACAAAGGAATTGAATTTGGTATAGATGACAGTAACTAAAGCCATGAACCAAAGATTGATTTCAGGAACACTACCAACACTTAGTTTTAGGGAAAAATCTGTAGTAACATTAGGTGATTGGAGGACCATTGTTAGTCAAGCCCAGCTTCTGGTAAGTTCACAGTATAGTATGCATGAAGGTGTGGTAGTGAATAGTTGAGTAAGACTTTTAGAAATTGCAGTAGCCTGACTATTGTGGTCTGAATTTTCCCTCTGATCTCCCTCAGTATTGCTATATGTGACTGGCTACTGTCTCATGAAAGAAGACAGTCATAAACTTGTGTGGTAAGTCTTGATTCCCTAGTTTTCTGTAGGTAATTCGTATCCTGACTCTATGCTCCTCCAAAGTCAAAACACAAAGTATATCTGTAGCTTGTAGTGGGGAGGATCCTGGATTTAAATTCACGGACACAAAAGGACAATGAGAATCATATAATGGTAGCTTAAGAACTTTTTTTTTTTTTTTTTTTTTTTTTTTTTTTGCAGGGGTATATTCATGTTTCCAGCTTTAGGGGAAAACCTTGACAGAGAACCTGTGAAATAGCAGACAATAAGAGAAGCTTTTGCCAGTCCTGCTTGTATCTGGACAGATACTTCAAGGGACCTAATTTAGTGTTCCTTTTTATGTGACTTGTTTCTGAGAGTCACATAGATCTCCAGGCAGTTACAGAAAGGGAGTTTACCTGGCTAAGTTCATACCACTACCTGGCTGGGAAGGTGTAGCATATAATTCTGTTGGCTCAGACTGAGGATGCTATTACCTCTGGAAATTGAGAAAGCCCTTTTATCCGCCTTATGTTTACATATAAATACTACAACAAATTTCTTGCCTCCCAGGACATCAAAGAGGGAATTTGAAAGGTGATGTATCCTGCATTTTCAGCCTGAGAACCTTATTTTTAGCCCTTAACAATTGAACTCTGTTCTGAATTCTACTAAGGAGTGAGCACATGCATAACAGATAATTCTTGTCACCCAAAGGAGAATGTTAGTTCTTTGAGGGTGGAGACCCTGTCATATGCTACTTACATATTTATGCTTCCAGACTTAATATGTAGAGTGCTACACAGTGCTTTGAAAAGAATGCTGAGGTTTTGTGAGTCTCTGACACTAGACTGAGCTCCAGGAGTCTGAGTTCTAGACCCTATTTTGTTGCATAATCTTGAAAAGTTAACTTCTCTAGGTCTTATGCTATTTATATTTAAAATAATGGGGTTGGACTAGTTGATGTCTCAGGTCCTTTTAAGATCTTAAATTCTGTGATTCCGTCTTCCAGTAACGTTCAGCACAGTATATAGTCTTTAACCTGGGATCAATAAATCCCAATTGAATTTCAGTTTTTGAGCCTTTTTAAATTACAAGAGTCTATCTAGGTAAGCCTTTGCAATTTGGGTTCCATGTACTATATTATAAGGCCAATTTTGGTCCCCATCTAAAATTAAAAAGAATAATAAAGGAAAAGACCTTAATCAAAAAGAGTTTATCTAATATTGCTTAAGTCACAAACAAAAGTGCTTTGAGATTATTTCTTCTCTTCAATTTTCTGCTTTAGCCTGTTACTGAGCACACTGGAGCTAGTAAGCTATTCAGGTCACATACTGTTTGTAGGCCAAATGGTGCAATAGTGAAGACTAATGAAGACAAATGGCCCTAGATATGGCAGGATCTAATTCTCACTGAGAAGCCCTAGTGATGACAGCTGAAATGCACTTGTACCCAAAACTCATGCCTGACAGCAATTGATGAAATCTATGAAATGAGATTAGAATCAACGGACAAGAATGTGTTTATGTCTGTGGGGATCTCCTGCAAGCAGGTGGCAGGCTAGATGCTAAGATTCATCAAGTTTTTGGTATAAATATTTGACTGAGGCAAGAAATATACAAATGATTTTAGCCCCCATGCTAGAATTCTGAATTATAGGAAGAAATTTTGATTCTCTCTCTGTCTCTGTCTTCCTGTCTCTCCCTGTCTGTTCATCTCTCTATCTTTGTCTCTGTCTCTTTCTCTCTCAATCTCTCTTTCTCTCTCTCCTGACATTTGTGTCCATATTTTTTTATGAGATATGGTGGGAATGGCTATCTGAATCTATGATTTTATTCATTTGGTGGCAGGGACTCCTGGTTTAAGATAGCAATCTGTCTATAACACTCTTAGATATTTTTCTGGGGACATAGAGATGTAGTGACTTTACCAGGATCACATAGTTAATCAGACTCAGAACTTGAACCCATGTCTTTCTTGACCCTAAATCTCTTTCTCTCCTTGACTACCTCACCCTGTCTCTCAGACTACTCTTATGGATCATTAGTTAGATTGCTTTGCTCTATTATATTGTGAAAAGTTCTTGAAGAAAGCACCTTGTAAACTATAAAGCACTCTACAGTGGCTCAAAAGCCTTAATGTAGTATTAAGCTTTAATAGTTATTAAAATGATCAATATTCAATTACTTACCAATTTATAAGTGATTGATATTTATTAAATATTATTATTAATAACTATTAAAGCTTTAAGCTACATTTATATTTTTGGGACAGCCTACATATATTTAGTTTGATCCAAAAAGTGTTTATTTCTTCAGCATTTACTATAAGCAAGGCACTATGCTAGACAGTGAAAAGACAAAGAAAATGAGAAAACAGACCCTGCCTGTAAGGAGTTTATAATTTATAGGATATTGTTTTCTCTGTATGATTATTATGATTATTATAATTATTATGATTTTGCTAAACATAGCAGGTAGTAGCTTTTAATTTAGTCAAAGCTGTTGTCACTCAAATTAAAGACTTCACTCTTTTTGTGGGTCTAGATACTAATTTTGTTTGGTAAATGTCTTTTTCTTCATTCATTCTGCTGAACTCTTCCCAGTAGGGTTTTATTTAAAAAAAAAAACAAACAAAAAAACCAGCCTTACATTCTCTTCTAGTATCATTTCTAAGACATAATTAAAACATGGGCTAGGCAATCTTATTTAAGTGACTTGGCCAGGGTCACACAGCTAGAAAGTGTCTGAAGCCAGATTTGAATCCAGGCAATCCCTGCTCCATGACTGGTGTACTATGTAATAACTGGATAAAGTAGCTAATAATTATAAGCTGGTGGTAAAGGTGAGTCACCTGGGGCCTGGGAGCCTGTCACTACAGCAGCAGGAGATTTGGAGCTATCAGTGATGTGCAGCCTGAGCTGTGGTGCCCAGTCAATCTCCACTGCTAGCTATGGGCTCCTTTAAGGTGATGAGTGATGGGCCCCTCCCTGCTGAAGTAACTACCTTCCTATTGGGTGAAAGCAGAACTCAATAGGAAGTGGAGCTTAAACTTCCTGGATACAATGGAGGCTTAGTCCACTAGTTTCTTTAAACTCAACTAATTGATAGTCTCTCCTCTCCTCAGTCCCCTTGGCCTATATATTGATGATATAAAAACTACAGGAACTCTCAGATTCAAGTTAAGGGATTTATTTTAACAGGAATGGGAAAACTGAGGTAAGAGGGTTTAGGGTCTTGAGAAACTGTTGCTAGGGGCAACTGGCAAGTTATGGCAATGGACCTAGAAGGTAAGGTCAGGCTGAGGGAACCAGCCCTCAGCTGTAGATAATTTGACACTGTCCTGATGTTGTTTGATCCACCAGCTAAACAGATATAGTTGTTAAGTTGATTTAGGGGTGTCTAAGCTTGGCTACTCTAAGCTAAAATCCTGTCTATGTTCCACACCCAAATCTCCCTTCAACCTCCCTTCAACCTCCTGGGGTCCCCAAGGGGAAATTGGGGTAGCTGGGTGTCTGGGTGAGGTCAAGGAAATCAGAACGCCAAGGTTGGGTTTGCAGGGGTTTATATAGTCCTATTCCAACTGTCAGCTCCTGGGACTGGCACTTGCAGGGCCAGAGTTCCATTCTGCTAACTGACTGGATTGCCTAGGGTAATATTGCAAATGCAAGAAATCTTGCATAAATCCTGCATTACAACTATCCACTGAACCACTTAACTGCCTCTTGGCTTTCCTTTCAAGATGAGTGCTCTGTCCCCCCAAAATGGTAGATAAATGGTAGATATTTGCCTCAATACTAGCTGGCCTAGTCAGTTTGCCAGCTTTACTCATTTGCCTAGAGAAATACTGTAAAAGTCTTCTTTTGTTCTGGGGAGTTGTAAAAATAAAAGCAATAACTCTCTTAGCTCTGAGCCTTTGGCCAGAGATTACACCACAGCAAAATACCACAGATTTAAACTGTATTCATTGGTTTCATTCCCTGGAGGTCCCCAATCACCCCTTTTTGCTGCATTGAAATCATAGTATACACACAGTTTAGTAGTTAGCATGCTTAACAGCTTTATCACAATTATTGTTCTAAGAAACAAAGGAAACATTTGTATTAAGCATCCTTCTGGGCTCACAATGCCAAAGCTAGTTGGGCTATAGTTCTCTCTCTTTCCACCATAACAATTTAGAGTCCCTGGGTTTCAGGTGTCTTCTTGCTAGTGCTATTGGCTCAGGCTCCCATGCCAAGTGTGTTCCCTCAACCCTAGTTCACTAGTGGTTAGTCCCCATTTCCATTTAACCAGCTAATATCATTTAGCTTTTACAAAAGGATATTACGTCAAAGATATGGCAAGAACAGAAGTATGTGTCTCCATAGTACCACCTAAGTCTCTGGGAAGAGATAGGGTTAAAGTAAATGCAGTTTCTTCATCACTGGCCCCTCCAGATTCACGAGTCCTTGTATTAGCTATTCATTTTTCTAGATCTGTAGCTATTTTCTCCTTTGAGTAGCGATGCTGGGCTGGCTCTAAAACTTTGAATGGACCAATTTCTCAGGACTCCTAGATTGTGGGTGACTTATTCTCTTCATCATTGGAACTGAAGATTGTAGTCTTAATATTAATTTCCACCTAAAACGAAGGAACAGACTGAAGCAGACAACAAAGACTGTTAGAAATTGGTAGGTATGGCCCATGTTGGCGACAGATAAGAAGGCCTTTCATGCTCTTTAAAAAATTGTCTTTTAGGGGGCTGTTGGGTGACTCAGTGGATTGAGAGGCAGGCCTAGAGATGGGAGGTCCTAGCTTCAAATCTGGCTTTATACACTTCCTAGCTGTGTGACCCTGGGCAAATCACTTAACCCCCCATTGCATAGCCCTTATCACTTTTCTGCATTGGAGCCAATACATTGTATTGACTCCAAGATTGAAGGTAAGGGTTTAAAAAAATGTCTTTTACCAGTTGCCATCCATTAGGAAGTTAGCTGTAAAGAAATCAAACCAAAAGATTATGTCTACCTTTCTTCTTGGCTAGAAGTTTTAAATGCATCCTCAGCTAGTCATAAGGTTTCTTACTCTCCACATAGTTAGAAGATGCAAAGCAAGTAAAAATATCTGTGTGATCCATACTATCTCCAAATCCTCTGCACTGACTGTCATTATGACTCTTCTATAATTAGGTTCTTCCCCTCTTCCATGTGGGAAATTGTATCAGCACATGCTCATAAAGACAGGACTCAGTGCCCAGAGTTCCAGTAGATATTTAATTATATAAAAGTAATTATTTTTTTAAGAAACACAGATTAAACTCTGCCTCAGACCCTGAGTATCTTTGTGACCCTAGGAAAGTCACTTACTCTTTGTTTGCCTCTGCTTCCTATCTATAAAATGTGTGTGTGTGTGTGTGTGTGTGTGTGTTTGTGTGTATGTGTATGAGACAGAGAGAGAGAACAGAAATATCTCCATTTTATGCGATAGAAGAGAGGAAAGTCCAGAAGTCTGACATGTAGCCTATATTGGGAGAAAACAGATTTCAGATCAGGAGAGGATAGTTAGGTCTCAATGGCCTAAATTTTTTGAAAATAGTTTGTTAGAAATTTGGGCTAAAGTATTGATTTATATGAAATACTTCAGTAACTATTTTATATCTGTAATGTAAAATAACATTACAATCATATGGAAAAGAGGGAAGGAAGGAAAATGATTCAACATCTTGATTTTGTCAGCTTATTGATTTTAGCCATGCAAAATCTGACTCTATCCTCCTTGTGACTCAGGTGTCATGGGCTGGTGAACTCCTAGCTAGCTCCTCTTTTAACTCTCTTTGCTTACCCCTCTCTATCTCCTTCTTTGTAGGTTTCCATAATTCTTGTGGCTTTCTAAATCCTTGTTCTCACAAATCTGCCCACAGATCCAAAGGGTAGGAAGGAATGAGCTTGTTGGTTGAAGTCAGATCCCCTCACAGCCTCAGAGGTTTGGGCAGAATTCTTTTAGGGGGATAGATACTGGGATATCTTTGCTTGAAGCTAACAGGCATCCATCAGGAGTAACTTCAGCAATATCTGAAGTAGATGGGACCAAGACGGTGCTATCTTAGAAAACTTCAATTCCTGAAATCTGGATTCAAATGAATAAATTCGATCAACCAAACTGAATCATATAATTTTTGGATTGGAATGACCATAGAGATGACAGCAGGGCCCAAGAAGAAGAATTAATCTTGCCCCTGTCACTAATCTTTGGTATGACTGTGAAATTGTTTAAATTGTTCTATATGTTAGTCTCCTTATCTGTCAAACTGGAATAATAATTCTTGCTCCTTCTCCCTAATAGTGGTGCTACAAGGATGAAATGAGTATCATTTTTGAATAATGTTGCATTTCATGAAAAGGCATGGCAGGGACAGATGAAAGAGGGTGGGATGGAGGAATAAACTGTGGGAACATGATAGGATCCCAAGCCATTCAGAGTCTTAAGAGAAAATAAACAAGAGCCATAGTAGAAGCAACAAAAAACAATGGGAGTTTTCTGTTTGGAAAAAAGGCATGAAGGAACCACAGGAGTATGGGGGCTGTAACTATTGATGATGATAACCCTTTGAGGTAGGTACAATTATTCTCATTTTGCAAATTAGGAAACTGAAGATAAGACATTAAATTAAGCACACATAGGGAATTTAAAGAAGTGGTTTGAGAGAAAAAAAAAGAAAATTGGAGCAGACTATAGAAAGAGAGGGGAAAATCAAAAGTAAGGAGGAGGAAAAGAGAAAGGAAAGAAGGCAGACATTGTTTGGTTTGTCTAGTTTTCATTCTATCAGAGTTTTAAGAGGATAATAATAACACTAATAATTGCTACCATTTACATAGTGCTTTGAGATTTACCAAACACTGTACATATATTGTCTCATTTGATTCTCTCACCACCCTTGTGAAGTAGGCACAATTATTATCCCTGCTTTATAGATGATGAAATTGAGCCTAAGAAAGGTTGTGACAGCCTGGGATCACATTACAGCTAGTCAGGGTCTGAGGAAGGATTTAAATTCAGGTCTTCATTGCTGCAAGTCCTGCACTCCATCCATTTCATCACATAGATACCTGGAAAGGCAGAAATTTTGAACCAAAATAAAAAATAAAATAAAAACTTCCCTGAAGCTCTTTTTAGGGAAGAAAGAAGTCAGGAAGAACATTTCAAAGAAGGATTTTACCTTTAAAATATGCTTTACAAAGAATGAAAATCACTATCTAGTAAACTATTATGTGGTGGGGTCCTTATGTGTTAATTCAGTTGGAATGAACCCAGGGGATATATATGAAGAAATTCAAATTACAAGAAGAACGGATTGATGTAAGCTCTAGATCAGCGGAGAAACTGGATTTATTTCAAAGGCTATTACCAGGGGGAAAAAAAGGACTAGAACTGCTTTAAGCACTTCATGGTGATTCAACTGAGCAGAACACAGCTCCTCCAGGGGACATCAAAGCCACCGTGACTTTGTTAAAGAGACATTGTAGAGCATTAATAAATTCAGTCAAAGCAGTTGATGGGGTTGAAGCTTATATTGGGGAAGGCCAGTGTGTAGTAGAAATTGGGCCAGCAAAGGCTGGGGCTAACCATTGGCCACATACTTTTCACTTTTGGATGGAAACAATTTTTAGCTTGTATAAGGAGCTACCAAAGGAAATGGTTCACTTGTGTAAGGTACAATGGCCAGATAAGGAACCCTGCATGGAGGAAGCAAAGACACAGTCATACTTTTTTTTTTAACCCTTACTTTCTGTCTTAGTAACAACTCTAAGACAGAAGGGCAAAGGCTAGGGAAATGCAGTTGTGACCTGCCCAGAGTCACAAAACTAGGAAGTGTCTGAGGCCAGCTTTAAACCCAGATCCTCCTGACTCCAGGACTGACTCTAACCACTGAGTCACCTACTTGCTATATGCCTTTTTTTAAAAAGTAATTTGCAAATAGTGTTTTGGTTAAAAAAAAAAGTGGGTGGGGGTAGGATAGATGGCACAGTGAAATAGAATACCAAGCTTGGAGACAATATGACCTGAATTCAAATTCTGTCTCTGGTACTTACAAGCTGTGTGATTCTAGACAAGTTACAACCTCTGTTTGCCTCAGTTTTGTTATTCATAAAATGTGTGTGTGTGTGTGTGT
>NC_058131.1:539802243-539898093 GCF_016433145.1 Gracilinanus agilis
AGAGAAGAGAAGAGAAGAGAAGAGAAGAGGAGAGGAGAGGAGAGGAGAGGAGAGGAGAGGAGAGGAGAGGAGAGGAGAGGAGAGGAGAGGAGAGGAGAGAGGAGAAATCTCTCCATTTTAGTATCTGTGATAGAAGAGGAAAAAGTTCAACAGTCTGACATAACCTAGGAAAACAGATTTCAATGGAGTCAAGAGAAAATTGTTAGCATTTGATGATCTCAATTTCTTGAAAATAGTTTGGTAGAAGTTAGGGTTAGAACATCACCTTATACTGAATACCTCAGTGGATAAATTACTTAAATATAAAAGGTCGTACTATTTTTAAAAGTACAGAACTGAAATAGTCATAGCTGTGATAAACAGGAAAATTTTTAAATTAAACAATGACTAGAGAAGATCATAAAGAATAGAAAAGATTTCTTACATAAAATTAAAACTATTTTGTATAAATAAGATTAAGATAGTAAGAATATGATATAAAATAAGCCTAGTTGAATGGAAAATTCTCAAGAATGAAATTCTGAAGGAAAAAAAGAAACTTTCCTCATGAGAATTGCCCTAAAAGACTGTTATGGATTCACAAATAATGCATTCATGGAACATTTTAGATTAATTTTTTAAATGGACAAGAATCTGTTTTTTCTTCTTTCCTCCTCCGCCCAACCCATTGAGAATGAAATAAAAGCAAAAGTCCTTTAATGAAGTAGATTTAGTCAAGAAAACTTTCCAGTAAAACAAATTTCTACATTGGCCATGTCCAAAAGAAAAAGTATGCATGTAAATGTATGGTAAACCTTATTTATATATTCATGTATATAAAACATGTAAATGAACACACACAAACACACTCATATGTAAATTCTACACTCTTGAGTCTTTCAACTTTTTATCAGTAGAATGGAGACATGTTTCATCATTAGCCTTCTTGAATCCTGTTTGGCCATTATATTGATCAGAATTCCCAAGTTTTTCAAAGTTGTTTTTAGAGTATTGTTGTCATTATGTTCATTTTTCTTCTGCTTCTATTCAACTTCACTCTGCATCAGCTCATGCAAGTCTTCCTAAGCCTTTTAAAAAACCATACCTTTCACCATTTGTTACAGCACAATAATATTCCATTGGGTTTCTGTAGCAGAGTGATGGGCAAACTTTTTAAAGAAGGGGCCAAAGGAAAGGAAATGCTCATCTGTCAGTCTGTTTCTAAGGCAACTCTTTTGAAGTTTCATTGTATGGTATCCTACTCATTTTATTTGTCAGATTAGGAATAATGTCCTGCAGCCAGATAGAGCATTTCAGGGAGCTGCATCTGGCCCATGGGCCATAATTTGACCATCTCTGGTTAGCATATAGCATATTTGTGTAACATTCCCCAGTTGATGGATGCCTCTTCAGATTCCAATTTTTTGTTACCTCAGAAAGAATTGTTTACATATACATACTTAGGGTTTGTTTTGCTTAGGATCAATCCCTGTCTTAATTTATCCTTTTTCTCGTCCCCCCTTCTTCCTTTTCCTCTTTTCCTTTTTTCCTTATTGAGTAAAATGTATTTATTTTGAACTGTGTCTATATGTGTGTTTATTCTTCTCTTTGACTAGTTCAGGTGAGAATGAGGTTCAAGTGTCAACCACCCTCTTACCCCTTCTTGTTTCCATAAACTTCTATTTGTACATCATCAATATGTAAAATAATGTTCTATAGCAGTGGATCCCAAACTTTTTTGGCCTACCACCCCCTTTCCAGAAAAAATATTACTTATCACCCCCTGTCACATACTATCACCACCCCCTTACCATTACCATATCATTCACCATCCCCAAATGCACCTGTGGCCATCACCATGTCCCTGGATCACCGTAGCACCCACCAGGGGGTGGTGCTGCCCACTTTGGGAATTACTATTCTATAGCCTTCCTTTCCCTTCTGCTCCAAAGCATATCCTCTTCTCTGTCTTTTTTCCATTTTTCTTTTAGACATAATAGCATCACTCCCAGACCTTCCTATACAATTAGACTATCTCTCTGAATCTTGATGATGATAGGTTTCAGAGGGGTCATATATATTAGTTCCCTGTATTAGTTCCCCATGTGTGTATACAATAAGGTTTACCAGTAGAAAGCAATTTATCTTTGATTTGTCTTTAATCATTTTTCATTTTAACATTATTATGTTTCTCTTAACTCCTATGTTTGAACTTCAACATTTCTATACAACTCTGTCTTTTTTTATCAGGAGTGCTCTATTTTATTTATTATTATGTCCACTATTTTGTTAAGGGCACATCCCTTGCACCCCCACTGTAGCATTATACTCAATTTTGCTGGGCAAGCTATTTTTGATTGTAAGCTTATTATACTTTGTCTTTTGGAGTACTCCAAAATCTCTTTTTCTTTATAATCACTACTATATGTGATCTAGACTGTGGCTCCTTAGTACATGAACCATTTCTGGTCGATTGTAGTATTTTTTAAGTTTGACCTGAAATCTTTGGATTTTGCCTATAATGCTCCTGGGAATTTTCATTTTTGGTTTCTTTCAAGGGATAACTGGTGGATTTTCTTTTATTGCTTTGCCTTCTGTTTTAAGAGATGTATGTACTTTCAGGATTTCTTGAAATATGATTTCTAGACTTTTAACTTTTTTTTGTGGTATTTAGCTAGTCCAGTGATTATTTTTTTCTACTACAATTGTTTTTTATGTCAGTTTTTTTTCTATGAGATACATTTTGATTTCTTTTAATATTAAGCATTGTTTCAGAGAATTATTGGCTTCTATTTGGTTCATTCTAATTTTCGGGGACTTTGTTGTTTACATAAGGTTTTGTACCATTTGCTATTTCATTTACAAAAAAATATTTTGAAACTCTTGCTTTATCTTTTGAGGAACTCTAGTTAATTTTGTGTTCAATTTCTGTTTTTCTATCAGGCTTAAGTGTCCCAGTTACTGCAATCACTTTTAATGGTATAATTCATTTGTTGTTTGCTCATTCTTCCAAACTATCTTCTGACTTTGGACTTTGTGTTAAGGCCAATCTCTCCACATTTCTGGAGAGGAGGTTTGGCTTAGCCTTGTTGCTATCTTGGGGTATTGAATTTTCTAGTATCCCACATTCTCAGGCACAGCTTGGGCTGGGGACCTGCAAGTTTTCAGTATTCCCAGATGGTCTTGTCCAGAACAAAGTCTGATTGCTCCCTGTTTCGTCTGAGATCTGCAAGTTTCTTTCCTGGTTTTAGGATTTTCTCAGGTTCTAAAGAGGTTGATATTCAAAGCTAAGTATCTATTTGAAGGAAGTCTGAATGCCTCAATTGTCAAAATTCTTTTGGAATAGACAGGGAAGATTTCTTGTTAGTTCTTAGACAAACATTTCTGCCTTTTTCTAAAACAGCTAAATATAGCCTTAGTTTTTAAATTAAGAAACCATGGCAGCACCTGCTTTTTTTTCCACTAAGGAAGAAATCATTAAAGATTTCAGCTGAACAAGAAGGTGGAACCAGTGGAAATTATAACTAATCATCGTCTGACATTGACTGTGTGTCCAACAGACATTATTCAAGCAATACCCAGTAAAGACTGAAAGTCCATGGATAATTTGGACACTGTTTTGGCTGACACATTGAATTCCTGAATTTTTTTTAATTATTGCTTTTCTTTTTCTTTTCAATAGAATATTGGTTTTTTCTTTCTTATTTCTTGTTCTTAAAGTACATATAATCAATATTAATCTTTTTTGATTTTCTAATAGAATAAATTTATAAAAATCCATTAGCCCTAATATCAATACATATCCAAAAGCGTTAGACTATGGAAACCTGCTATTTGTTGTTAAATATTGTGGGACTGTGATTAATAATTGTGTCTGATTCCAGGAGAAGGGATCACAAAAGAGCCATTGTGCAGTACAAAGAAATACAAGGTCAAGAAGACCAACAATCCTTGTGAGATTGATGAGATCTGCACCAAGACAGAGGCCTTTTTTTGAGGTTTGAGGAGACAGCTATTTGACGTCAGATGCAGGATTTCCCTCTACATTCAGACAAGAACCTTAGTTTGGCTGCCATTTTGGCTCCCCTATCCCTGAGAATGAAGGGTAAAATCAGACCAGGGAAACATATTTCTCTCTCTCTCTCTCTCTCTCTCTTCCTGGCTGCCAGTGGGTTAGTGCAATATTATTGCATTTGTCCTACAGACTTGTGGGACAGAAATCACTTTAATGTGGACCCTGGATTTATTCTTGTTTACTCAGAAATTTTTATATTCATAGATCTTGATATTTTGATTTTGATTTTTTTCTCCCAAAATTAATTTTTTTCTTTTTTATGCTTTTGGTTTTTCTTTTGACACTTGATTCATATGCCCCATAACTAAACCATGTATTCTGAGTTGATCCAGGTGTTGGTCCTATTACTTTAGAACTTTCATATTAGCATAAAACTTAAATTTAAAAATCTTAAAAGATGCAACATATGTCATCTTTATCCATTTGCCATTGCTCATCTGGGATGATTTATGGGAATTCTTTGTCCCCTGAAATGTCTGAGTTTTCTGTGTCAAGCTCCATTTCCTCCTCTCTTTACTTCTGGGATTCACTATACTTCCCATGACAACTTTATGAAGTGTGATCTAACTCACTAAGTTCTTGACTTTTCAGGAAATATATAAAGACTCTACTCTGATCAGTTAATCATAAAAGAAACTAAAATATAACCAGATGAAGTTGTGAATTGATAAAACCATTCTGGAAGGCAATTTGGAACAATGCCCAAAGGACTTTAAAAGAATACATAATCTTTGATTCAGCAATATCATTACTAGGTTTGTACCCCAAAGAGATAATAATGAAAATTTTTGTACAAAAATATTCACAACCATGCTCTTTGTGGTGGCAAAAAATTGGAAAATGAGGGGGTGTCCTTGATTGGGGAATGGCTGAACAAATTGGTGTAAGTGATAGTGATGGAATACTTTTGTGAAATAAGGAACCATAAATTGCTTGATTTCCATATGAGCTGGAAAGACGTCCACGAACTGATGCAGAATGAATTGAGCAGAACCCAGAGAATATTTTACATAGAGACTGACTCATTGTGGGACAATCATATGTAATAGACTTTTTATTGAAAACAATACAATGATCCAGGACAATCCCAAGGGACTTAAGAGAAGGAATGCTATCCACATGGAGAGAAAAAACTATATGAATAGAAATGCAGAAGGAAAATATTTGATTTTTCACTTGTATGTATAGGTATTGGATGTGGGGTTTTGGTTTTTAAAAGATTATTACAAAAATGAATAATATGGAAATAGGTATTGAGTGATAAAACATGTATAACCCAGTGGAATTGCTTGTAAACTCTGGGACATGAGAAGGGAAAAGGGGAGGGAAAGAACATGAATCATGTAACCTTGGAAAAATACTTAAATTAAAATATAACCAGATTTCAACAGCATAAAATAACTGGAGATCTAACCTTCTCTGAAATTTTTCTACTGGGGTTTCCATTTCAGAACACAAATAAACACAAAGGTATAAAATTAGCCTGCAATGTGTGTTTCTAGACTGTGAAGTACTTCAGGACACTTAGGAATTAAAAAGTAATTACAATCTGCGTGGCAGTGAATAGCACTCAGGGTAACAGTGCTTCTTTATTGGTTGTGTGTCCTCAGTCTTTTCTTTTGTTTTCCATTGTGTGATGATTCTAATTTATAGCTTATGATGGATGCTTTTACAGCCATCTGTCTAAGGGTTAAACAAGAAGATTCTATCATTTACTTGTTATGTTAATGAGCTTGATTAAATATGTCTTGTACACTGGAATAAAATAGTTATGGTCTATATTTAAGAATTTAAGTGTAACTTCAGAATATTTCCCCTCCTTGCTCTTACTGAGGCATATCTATAAAATAAACACTGGGAAACAACATACTTGAAGGATGAGGAAAAGGGCACAAATTAAACGTACACTAAAAAGGAGAACCATTGGAGGGTGTGTGTGTATGTGTGTGGAGGGGAGTGTTGTCATTATACAGTCATATATATCCCTTCGGAAAATCATTTTCTGGAGAATATATTATAATGAGGAGAAACTTGAGACCACCTTGAGGCAAGGATACCAATTAGAAGTCAACACTTAATTCAATAGTTCCAGTAGTGGGTGACAAAGACCTCATCTAAAGTGGTAGCTGTGTTAAGTGAAGGAAAGGGGATATATTTGAGAAACGTAGTGAAGCTAGAAATGACTTACTTCCATTTCTCTCAGTTTCTTTATCTATAGAATGAATTAGAAATGGTAACTCAATCCAGTATTTTTGCCTAGAAAATCCCAAATGGGGTCATTGGGAGTTGGATATGACTGCAATGCCTGAATGACAACCCCCAAAATGGGGATAATAATAGCACCTATCTCATAGAGTTGTGATTGTGAGAATCAAATGAATTGACAAGTAAAGCATTTGCAAATCTTAAATCATTATGTAAATACTCATTATTTATAACAATAAATGATATTTATATAGAACTATATACATTTTCTATAATTTCACCACCATATATTTCATACCCTTACATTTACCTTCAGTGAAACTAACCTTTGTTCTTTTCAATGGGACATTTAATGATGCCACAGAGCTCATCAATATTTTTTGAGAGATCTGAGGAATGAAGAAAAGTGCTAAGTCAGGTTGTATTCCTAATTGTGAAACATATGAGCTAGAGAATTTAGGATCGAGTGGGATTTGTGACTTAAAAGTGGTGTGTTCAGCATTCAGTCTTGCTCCAAAAGAATTTGCCACTTGAGCCCTGTGCATCTACCACAAAGGTTTTATTGCTGTTGGGGGGAGAAGTGGCCCTGGCTGGTGGCATTGGAGCTGCTATTGCTTTTGGGAGTGGAGCCAACTTCTCCCAGGGGGAGTAGGAGATAGGATTTTTATAGAGAAAAAGTCAAGGTTCCTCTGCTCTGACCCCTAGACTAGACTAAAGGAGACAGACAGGTACCTCTGGGTAGTTCTTCACAGGTGGGAACTAATGGAATTTCCCTGATGGTTATTCATTGGAGAGAAGTATTCCAAAAAACACCCCTGGCCTTGGACTGAGGCTCAGTCTGATGTAATTTGGTTCTCAGGGGCTCCAATCCCCATAAGTCCTGTTGGTCTTAGATACATGCAGGCACCTGGACTGGGTCCCAGTCTGATGTCATTTGGTGTGTGACTCAGGAGTCCCATCCTCCATCAACAGGATCTATAGTTCAAAGAACAAATGGTCAAAATTAGAATACTTTAATGCTTCTTCTCACCCCACCCTCCAGTAGACAAAGCCTTAATTAACAAGTTTTGAGTTGGGAGCATATGGTCCAAAACTCAGATCAACTTTTTAAGAGAAACTCAGTTGAGTTAGCACAATTGTAGTTTCTGCTGAGTAAACTGCTGAGGGATGTATAATATGGAGTGGAGAAGGGCAAACTGGACCAGAAGCTCCCAGAGAAAGTGTTCCCTGGTAGTTTCCTATTTTTTTAAAACATTTATTAATATTCGTTTTTAACATTGTTACATGATTCATGCTCCTACTTTCCCTTCACTCCCCGCACTCCCTCCACCCATGGCCGACGCACATTTCCACTGGTTTTAACATGTGTCCTTGTTCAAGACCTATTTCCAAATTGTTGTTAGTTGCATTGGTGTGGTAGTTTCAAGTCTACATTCCCCAATCATGTCCACCTCAACCCATGCGTTCAAGCAGTTGTTTTTCTTATATGTTTCTTCTCCTACAGTCCTTCCTCTGAAGGTGGGTAGTGTTCTTTACAATAAATCTCTCAGAACTGTCCTGTGTCATTGCATTGCTCCTGGTACAGAGGTCCATTACATTGGATTTTACTACAGTATATCAGTC
The DNA here is from genome assembly GCF_016433145.1 of Gracilinanus agilis. NCBI lineage: Eukaryota > Metazoa > Chordata > Mammalia > Didelphimorphia > Didelphidae > Gracilinanus > Gracilinanus agilis. Next base: position 539,810,126 of record NC_058131.1, read on the forward strand.
TCTGTGTACAATGTTCTTCTGGCTCTGCTCCTTTCACTCTGCATCAATTCCTGGAGGTCTTTCCAGTTCACCTGGAATTCCTCTAATTTATTATTCCTTTGAGCAAAATAGTATTCCATCACCAGCATATACCACAATTTTTTCAGCCATTCCCCAATAGAAGGGCATGCCCTCCTTTTCCAGTTTTTTGCCACCACAAAAAGCACAGCTATAAATATTTTCATACAAGTCTGTTTATTTATGATCTCTTAGGGGTACAAACCCAACAATGGTATGGCTGGATCAAAGGGCAGGCATTCTTTTATAGCCCTTTGAGCAAAGTTCCAAATTGCCATCCAGAATGGTTGGATCAGTTCACAACTCCACCAGCAATGCATTAATGTCCCAATTTTGCCACATCCCCTCCAGCATTCATTACTCTCCCCTTCTTTCATTTTAGCCAATCTGCTAGGTGTGAGGTGATACCTCAGAGTTGTTTTGATTTGCATTCCTCTAATTATTAGAGATTTAGAACACTTTCTCATGTGCTTATTGATACTTTTGATTTCTTTACTTGAAAATTGCCTATTCATGTCTCTTGCCCATTTTTCAATTGGGGAATGGCTTGATTTTTTTATACAATTGATTTAATTCCTTGTATATTTGAGTAATTAGATCCCTGTCAGAGTTTTTCGTTATAAAGATTTTTTCCCAATTTGTTGTTTCCCTTCTGATTTTGACTACATTGTTTTTGTTTGTACAAAAGCTTTTTAGTTTAATATAATCAAAACCATTTAATTTAAGTTTTGTAATTTTCTCTAACTCTTGCTTGGTTTTAAAATCTTTCCTTTCCCAGAGATCTGACAAGTATACTATTCTGTGTTCACTTAACTTATTTATAGTTTCCCTCTTTATATTCAAGTCCTTCACCCATTCTGAATTTATCTTGGTGTAGGGTGTGAGATGTTGATCTAAACCTAATCTCTCCTATATTGTTTTCCAAATTTCCCAGCAGTTTTTGTCAAATAGTGGATTCATGTCCCAAAAGTTGGGCTCTTTGGGTTTATCATACACTGTCTTGCTGATGTTATTTACCCCAAGTCTATTCCATTGATCCTCCCTTCTATCTCTTAGCCAGTACCATATTGTTTTGATGACTGCTGCTTTATAGTATAGTTTAATATCTAGTACTGCTAGGCCCCCTTCCTTCACATTTTTTCCCATTATTTCCCTTGATATTCTTGATCTTTTGTTATTCCGAATGAAATTTGTTATAGTTTTTTCTAATTCAGTAAAGAAGTTTTTTGGTAGTTTGATAGGTATGTCGCTAAATAGGTAAATTAATTTGGATAGAATTGTCATTTTTATTATGTTAGCTCGTCCTACCCATGAGCAATCAATGGCTTTCCAATTGATGAGATCCAGTTTCATTTATTTGGAAAGTGTTTTGTAGTTGTTTTTGTATAATTGCTGTGTTTGTTTTGGTAGATAGATTCCTAAGTATTTGATATTGCCTAGGGTGATTTTAAATGGTATTTCTCTTTCTACCTCTTGCTGCTCTAATGTGTTGGAAATGTATAGAAATGCTGATGATTTATGTGCATTTATTTTGTATCCTGCAACTTTGCTAAAGTTCTTGATTATTTCTACAAGCTTTTTAGTTGTTTCTCTAGGATTTTTTAAGTATACCATCATATCATCTGCAAAGAGTGATAGCTTAGTCTCCTCATTGCCTATTTTGATATCTTCAGTTTCTTTTTCTTCTCTAAGTGCTACTGCTAGTGTTTCTAGTACTATGTTGAATAATAGTGGTGATAATGGGCATCCTTGTTTCACTCCTGATCTTATTGGAAAGGTTTCTAATTTATCCCCATTGCATATGATGCTTGTTGATGGTTTTAGGTGTATACCGTTTATTATTTTTAGGAAGGGTCCTTCTATTCCTATACTTTTCAGTGTTTTCAATAGGAATGGGTGCTTTATTTTGTCAAAGGCTTTTTCAGCGTCTATTGAGATAATCATGTGATTTTTGTTTGTTAGACTGTTGATATGGTCAATTATGTGGATGGTTTTCCTAATGTTGAACCATCCTTGCATTCCTGGTATAAATCCCACCTGATCATGGTGGATGATCTTCTTAATTACTTGCTGGAGTCTCTTTGCTAGTATTCTATTTAAGATTTTTGCATCTATGTTCATTAGGGAGATTGGTCTATAGTTTTCTTTCTCTGTTTTTGATCTCCCTGGCTTTGGAATCAGTACCATATTTGTGTCATAAAAGGAATTTGGTAGGACTCCTTCTTTGCTTATCATATCAAATAGTTTGTATAGTATTGGGATTAGTTGCTCTTTGAATGTCTGATAGAATTCACTTGTGAATCCATCAGGCCCTGGTGATTTTTTCTTAGGGAGTTCTTTGATGGCTTGTTCAATTTCTTTTTCTGATATGAGATTATTTAGGTATTCTATTTCTTCTGCTGTTAATCTAGGCAATTTGTATTTTTGTAAATATTCATCCATATCTCCTAAATTGTTATATTTGTTGCCATATAATTGGGCAAAATAGTTTTTAATGATTGCCTTAATTTCCCCTTCATTAGAGGTGAGGTTTCCCTTTTCATCTTTGATATTGTCAATTTGGTTTTCTTCTTTCCTTTTTTTTTATTAGATTGACCAGTACTTTGTCTATTTTATCTGTTTTTTCAAAATACCAGCTTCTAGTCTTATTTATTAATTCAATAGTTCTTTTACTTTTGATTTTATTAATTTCTCCCTTGATTTTTAGTATTTCTAATTTAGTTTTCATATGGGGATTTTTAATTTGCTTGCTTTCTAATTTTTTGAGTTGCTTGCCCAATTCATTAATCTCTGCCCTCCTTAATTTGTTAATATATGCACTCAAGGATATAAATTTCCCCCTGAATGCTGCCTTAGCTGCATCCCACAGAGTTTGGTAGGATGTCTCATCATTGTCATTCTCTTCAATGAAATTGTTGATTGTTTCTATGATTTCTTCTTTGACTAATTGGTTTTGGAGAATCATATTTTTTAATTTCCAATTAGTTTTTGATTTTCCTGTCCAGGTGCCCTTACTAATTATTATTTTTATTGCATTATGATCTGAGAAGGTTACATTTATTATTTCTGCTCTTTTGCATTTGTTTGCAATGATTCTATGCCCTATTACATGGTCAATCTTTGTGAATGTACCATGTGCAGCTGAAAAGAAGGTGTATTCCTTTTTGTCCCTATTTATTTTTCTCCACATATCAATTAAATCTATTTTTTCTAGGACTTCATTCACCTCTCTTACCTCTTTCTTATTTATTTTTCGGTTTGATTTATCTAGATCTGAAAGAGGAATATTTACATCTCCCACTAGTATGGTTTTACTATCTATTTCCTTCTTGAGCTCTGCCAGTTTCTCCTTTATGAATTTGGATGCTATGCCACTTGGTGCATACATATTGAGCAGTGTTATTTCCTCATTGTTTATACTGCCTTTAATCAGGATGTAATGACCTTCCCTGTCTTTTTTAATCATATCTATTTTATATTTGGCTTTGTCAGAAATCATAATAGCTACTCCTGCCTTCTTTTTTTTCATTTGATGCCCAAAAGATTTTGCTCAAGCCCTTAACCTTAAACTTGTGTATGTCCCCCTGCCTCATATGTGTTTCTTGTAGACAACATATGGTAGGATTTTGGTTTCTAATCCACTCTGCTATTTGCTTCCGTTTTATGAGCGAGTTCATCCCATTTACATTCAGAGTTATAACTATCAGTTGTGTATTCGCTGACATTTTCATATCCTCCTCTATTCCTACCACTTCTTCTTACACTAATTCCTTTTAAAACAGTGGTTTGCTTTAAGCCTGTATCCCTTAGCCCCTCCCTAGATTAACTTCCCTTTCTACCCCCTCCCTTATTATTCCCCTCTTTTTTATTTTTAAAGGCCTAATGAATTCCTTCCCCCTTCTTCTCCCCTCCCTTTTTTGATCTCCCCACTCCCCTGCTCCACTTGGTTTATCCCTTCTGACTTTCTCAGTAGGGTTAGATAGAGTTTTTTATCTGAATGGATAATATAGCTCCTCTTCCCTCTCCGGGTTGATTACACTGAGAGTAAGGTTTAAATATTGCCTCTTAATGCTCTCTTCCTCTCCTTCTTATAATAGTATTCGTCCCCTCTCCTTCCCATGCCCTCTTTGTGTGTAATAGAATATCCTATTTTTCTTATTCTCTCAAGTTTCTCTTGGTGTCCCCTACTATTCACCCCCCTCTTTCCCACCCCCAATATCATCTTAGACCATTTAGTATCCTGTCCTCTCCCTATGAATTATTCTTCTGGTTGCTATAATAGTGAATATTATAATAATGAATAGAGTTCACTACAGAGAATTATACATAGCATTTCTCCACATAAGAGTACAGATAATTAGATCTTATTGAGGCCCTTAAAAAGGCAAATTTAAAAATTATGAGTTTTCTTTCTTTCCCCTCATTACCTTTTCATGTTTCTCTTGATTTTTGTGGTTGAATATCAAACTTTCCATTTAGTCCTGGTCTTTTCTGTGAAAATACTTGGAAATCTTCAATTTTGTTGAAAGCCCATACTTTGCCCTTGAAGTATATAGTCAGTTTTTTTTTTAAACCCTTAACTTCTGTGTATTGACTTATAGGTGGAAGATTGGTAAGGGTAGGCAATGGGGGTCAAGTGACTTGCCCAGGGTCACACAGCTGGGAAGTGTCTGAGGCCGGATTTGAACCTAGGACCTCCTGTCTCTAGGCCTGGCTCTCAATCCACTGAGCTACCCAGCTGCCCCCTATATAGTCAGTTTTCATGGGAAGTTGATCCATGGTTGTAATCCCAGTTCTCTTGCCTATCTGAATATCATATTCCAAGCTTTGCGGTCTTTTAGTGTGGAGGCTGCCAGATCCTGTGTGATCCTGATTGGTGCTCCTTGATATTTGAATTGTCTCTTTCTGGCTTCTTGTAAGATTTTTTCTTTTACTTGGAACCTCTTGAATTTGGCTATTATATTCCTGGGAGTTGTCTTTTCTGGGTCTAGTGTAGAGGGTGATCTTTGGATCCTTTCAATGTCTATATTGCCCTCTTGTTGTAGAACTTCAGGGCAATTTTGCTGAATCATTTCTTTTAGTATGGAGTCCAAATTTCTATTAATTTCTGCTTTTTCAGGGAGACCGATGATTCTCAAATTGTCTGTTTAGACTGGTTTTCTTGGTCTGTCACTTTCTCATTGAGATATTTCATGTTTCCTTCGATTTTTTCAGTTTTTTGACTTTCTTTCATTTGTTCTTGTTGTCTTGAGAGATCATTAGCTTCTAATTGCTCAATTCTAGCCTTTAGGCACTGGTTTTCCTTTTCAATCTGGTCATTTCTGGTGTTCAATTTGCTTATCAGTTCATTTGATTTCTGAGCCTCACTTTCTAATTGCAAACCTCTGCTGGAGGTTCCTTTACAAGTCTCAGGGCCCTGCTTCCACAGTTGTATACCTGTCTGCACTGGTTCCCCACTTAGGGTTTCAGAGCCTCGGTCACGCGCGCGTGCCTGTGTCCGCCTCCACCCGAGCCTGCGCTCAGTGTCTGCGCTCAAAGTCTGTGTGCGTTCTTTAGCCTTTTGGGGTCCTAAGTCTTACTGCTCTCAGGAACAGGCCCTGGAGCTGCCAATGACTCAATGGGTGCCCCAACCTTGCTCTATTTCTTTTGAGCTGGCTTTGGCGTTGTAGGTGGTGTGTGTGTGTATGTGGGGGGGTTGCTCAGCCAGGGATTTAGTCAGAGCTGTTTCACCCCTTTATAGCATGGAAATGCCCCGATTCCACGTGCCTTCAATGCTGCACCCTGTTGTGGGGTTCCTCTGTTCGTCTGGATTTGTTTTTATGTCCTTTTGAGGAGTCCTGTATGTTTTGGTTAGGAGAGGTTAAGTGCTGCTTTTTACTCTGCTGCCATCTTAACCCGGAAAAGGTAGTTTCCTATTTTAACTAAGAATTTTGTCAATTAAATGTTGTTTAGCTGCTTCCATGCTGTTGAATGAGAGCAAGAGATTCCCTCTAAATTTCAGTGCCCTGGGATATAGCCCTTATCACCCCTAGCTACTTTTGATTGTGTTAATAGGTACCCTTTGGAGGTTCACTCACTGAAATGCTCTTTTCAGCTAACATGCTACTGTACTCTTTCAGAAAGAGCTGAGATCTTCAGAATAAGATTTACAGGGGGCTTTTTATTTCTGTTTCTTCAGGGCTATAGTTCTCTAAGATTTCTTACTTCTTAATTTGGATGTGGGAGAAGTATACATTTCTTGTTTGCCAATTTTTTGTAAGTCAGACTAGTTACCTACAATAAGGAATCTCACTCAATTTTATGTTGATAATATCAGTATAGGTACCAGATTACTATTGGGACTAATGTATATTAATGACTTAGGACAAATGTAGTGAGGCAAAGGACACGGGGTAAAGTTCCTTGTCTTTGATGGGTTTTTCATATGCAGGCTCATGGATGTCATGCAGCATGCATGCTGACTGACAAGTTTGATAGACTTTTCAAAACTTTAATCCCCCTCAAGAGTTATAGAATCCTTAATTAATGCCTAGAAGGCCTCTCACTTATATTTCATTGTCTCTTTGTCCCCCCAGAATCTTCAGCTTTTCAAAAGTCTAAACAGACACACCCACACAATATAATGACCCCAGTAGCATGAATTCTATTTCATGTATTTTGGAAGCATTATGTGTAATCTGAATTTCCCATTTTTTGTATTTTAATCTTTAGTCATGTTTTTCTTATATTGCCTTTATTTCTTCTTCCACCCAGAGTATTGTCCTTAATAAGAAGAATTTTTAATATAAAATAATATAATATTTAATATAAAAATTTTAATATAAAATTTTTTATATAAAAATAATACAATTCCACTAAATTAACTAGTATATTAATACAATCTGACATCATAGTCAATAATTCTCATGCAGAGTTCATAGTCCTTCCTAAGAAAGAAGCACAGTACATTCTCATCCCCAATCTTAAGGTCATTATAAACATGCATAATTTTTTGTTGTTATATAAATTTATATTGTATTTATTTTGTACATTTTTCTGATTTTGTTTGCTTCAATTTGAGTTAGGTTATATTTCCTCACTCTCCTTCATATTCTTCATATTTATAATTTCTAACAGTGCAGTAAGATTCTATTACATTCATGTAATGCCATGGTTTGGCCATTCCATAACTGATGATTATCCACAGTTGCCAATTTTTTTCTACTACAGAAAGTACTGTTTAAAATATTTTTCTGTAGAGAAGTGAACTTACCATTTTTAGTATTAAATATGTTAACTTGTACAGATGAATATGCTACATTTTATGTTTTAATTTAGTTATCTGTGAGTAGATTTTCTTATTCTCCTTATCTGGACATCAACACCAGAAAAATTAATAATAATAAAAAAGAAATGATCCTTCTGTTTTCTGTCCCACAAGGAAGGAGATGCAGACATTTGTAGTAGGGAAAGAAAATTTCTTGTTGTAGAATTTATTTTGATATATTTAAGGCTAGATGAGATTAGTTGAACTAGATGAATCAGAGAGATATTCACAAAGCTTAGAGTGAATTGTCATATTTTCATCATTTCATTGGGTAATCAACATCTTTTGCTTGGGAATTGTCCTAATGTGTTTTAAGTGATATATCTATGTCTAAAAATAAGAACAATATGTATTTGGTTCATTATGCTAGAACTTGGGTCCTGGAAATCTTAGAGTGTGCAGAGCCCATACTTGTGTTTGTGGAGACAGTTGTTAAATAATCATTTTTTTTTATTACTGGCAGATAAGCATGACAAAAGATGGATAATGGCTTTCACCTGAACTTTTATCTTAATTTAATTTTCGTAGCTTTGGATCCAGATAGGTTTTGATGATCAAGTTTCTTCATAGCTCCTGTGGAGTTTTTTAGTAGAGTACTTGAAATGGGTTTTAAGAATATTAGATCCTGATAAAGGATAGGAAAGGAGTTTAAAAAGTAAAGAAGGGATTTTCTAATTTTAAATCAGTTATCTGGAACTAAGGTCTGTGTCCAACATAGAAAAAAAAAGTAGTAATTAAATGAAAGGGCTTCATCTTTGCCTAAGAACTAATTAGGGTTTTGTTGGCTACCTGGTTAGTTATGTTATCTCAGAGACTCAAAAACTATGGACTAAAAAGACTGTCAGCCTACTCTTGCCATGAAGAGGTTCCATAACTCCTGTACTTAGTAGATGGAAAAAATATAGCTTAGCAGAAAGCCATGAAGATCTAAAGCTCAGAAGGTGGTAGTAAATGGTAGCAAAAAGCAGTTTGCGGCCCTCAAAGTTGATGAAAGAAAACAGTGGAGATTTCTAGCATAGACAGAATATGAGATATTTAGTGGAGAAGAGAAACATGGCATCCAGCATAGTGCAGTTGAGGGTCAGACAATGTCATCACTGGAAGATAGCAACCTTATAGATTTAGAGGCATGAGTTCTTCAGACATATATACACCATAGCCAAGAATGTCCTGTGTGTATTTTTCCATGTATGCTCTGTCCACATGTGTTCCTGAAGGTCACAAGTGTTTTCTGCATAAGTATCTCTTATTGCTGGTGGTATGTTCAGCTGTGAGGGAGAGAACTCCATGTGTAGCAGGGGTGGGAGGGAATCTTTTCTAGTCACTTTATTTGCTCGTAGTTTGGCTAAATGTCTTTTATTTTGGACTATTGTATTTCCCACCTGGCTAGTAAAAATAAATATTTGGTAGTTGTGAGTCATGATTTTGAGTGGGTGATAACTTACAAAGTGCCTCAAACTTATCAATTTTATAGGGGCACAGATATACGTGGGCAGCTGATACTGGTAATATAGGCAATGCATACAAGACCAGAAGGGTTTCTTTACTCTTATAACAGCAGTAACTACCAAATCTCAAAAAAGCCTATCATAGTGTCAATTTGTCCTTCCTTGTCACTGTCTTGAGCATTATGTTTATTTGATAAAAGTTTGGTCAATGATCCAAAAGTAGTGTTAGTTGTGAGTTAAAGGGAAGAGGAGTGTGATATTTCTTGGAAGTTGGACCTGGGTGTATTAAAGAGTTCTTTGCTCCTCACATCTCCCTTTCTAGTCAATCATACATAGCTATTAAGTCCCTGAGACAGGCTGTTATACCTCTTACTCCCAATATAATTATAGCTGACATTTGCATAGAGTTTAAATAAATAATAAGCGAAATCTCATTTGATCCTCTTAAGTATATATATGTGTGTATATATATGTATATATATATGTAATTTATATAAAATTTGGTTATTTTAACAACACTGTAAAGTAGGTGCTATTATTATCCTCATTTTGCAGTTGGGGACACTGAGGCTGGGAGGTGTAATGCAGGGTTTTGGCATTGCAATATTAGCTTAGGTTAAGAGACTTTCCCAGAGTTGCATGGCTAATAAGTTTCTGTGACTAAATTTTAACATAGATCTTTTCAGTTCTAAGGTTAGATCTCTGTGTATATGTACAGATACATTTATCTTTACACACTTGTCGAATAGATATTTATACACACTAATACATATTTTAATATTATATTTACACATGTACACACATGATATATATGAATATATTATAAAACAATATCTGAAGGAGGCATATAATGTATATATATACATATATATATATAGTGTGTGTGTGTGTGTGTGTGTAAGTTTGTGTGTATAAAATGACTTAATAGGTATTAGAGACTTGCTTAAAGTTGATGGGTGGCAAACTCTTTAGACTTGCTCTAAGAGCACTTTATAATACTGTTTATAGGGAGCTACCTGGAATTTTAGGAGATCTCAAATGAAGGGCAGTGTCTAATCAGTATTACTTAGAAGTTCTCAGGGAGGGGGCATCTGGCTAACTCAGTGGATGGAGAGCCAAGCCTAGAGATGGGAAGTCCTGCTTCAAATCTGGCCTCAGACACCTCCCAGCTGTGTGACCCTGGGCAAGTCACTTAACTCCCATTGCCTAGCCCTTATTGCACTTCTGCCTTGGAATCAACACATAGTATTGATTCTAAGATAGAAGGTAAGAGTTTATACCCCCTTACCCCCCACCCTCCCCCACAAAATAAAGATCTCAGGGAGAGAAAAGGCTGACTGTGGAGGCCTGAAATGAAAATCATTTACATAAATTTTGGAAGGAGAGTTTGTCAGAGAAGGGTTGGTTTCCTTACATTGTGTTTTGATGTATTTTTTTCACCTGTTTCTTGTCATTTCCTTCTTTTATTCCAGGAGCTGTGAATTGACAAGGGGAATTAATATCAAGAAATGAGATATAATAAAGGTTTTTCAGATGACAACTATAAGTTAGAAAAGTAAAATCTCTTCCCAAATAAATCTAGATTTTTCATGATTTGAAAGCTTCTGAGATAACTCCCAACCACAGTGGGCAATGCTAGCATTGTTCTTACAGAGGGACAAAGCCATTTGTCTGAAATAAATCTTTCTTGTTCCATGGATATAACCTTTATTATTTCAATATTGAAGTAAATGGAAGTCATTCAGGTATCTGTCTCATCTGCATACATAATGGGTCTTTTAGGATAGCTTACATTTTTCAAGAAAAATATAGTTTTTGTCTGGAGAGTTAACATTACCAGACAGATGTGTTTGGTAGGAGGGAGCTCATATTAGGTCAAATAAAAAATGGCAGTGGCCAAATGAATTTCATCACTTAGCGAAGTTAAGAACTTAAAGATTAAGTTAAGTTATTATATCCCGGAATTTACAAAGACAAGATTACAGAATTAGTTGGCAATTATATGCAGATAATTGAACTCTTTGTCTAGTCACAAAAATAGTGACTGGTTCTCCCACCCTCCTCCTCCCTCCCCCAAGATATGAAGACTGGGAAGAAAGGGTTAATTTCTCCATCAGGTCATTGGTTGTGAATTCAGAAAGTGACCTCACTGCAGGTTTCTGAAAGATGTCTTTAGAGATGTTCACTGAGTATACCTTAATAGCTACACCAGTGATTCCCAAAGTGGGCGCCACTGCCCCGTGGTGGGTGCTGCAACGATCCAGGGGAGCGGTGATGGCCACAGGTGTATTTATCTTTCCTATTAATTGCTATTAAAATTAAAAAAAATTAATTTCCAGGGGTGCTAAGTAATATTTTTTCTGGAAAGGGGGCTATAGGCCAAAAAACTTTGGGAACCACTGAGCTACACTAATTCTGAAGAGATAACCATAAAATTCTTTTACCACGGGCTTAAATAGACTGATGATTTGAGCAAAAAAGAAAGTTATTACCAAATTTCATTTCACTAACTCTCTGACAGCTACTAGATAACAAAGGCTGTAAGGGTTAAAATGAAAATAAATGATTCCAATTATCTTTATTAGTTTTTAACCTGTGAATGACTAAAACTGAAAGCATGGCAGTGAGGTACATTGGAAAACCCAAGATTGAGAATCTGATTTGTAATTACTTGAAATGGTAGCTGGGGCAATTTCAGTTGTGTTGGGAATACAGGGGTAAAGAGAAGAATCTCATTATAGACTTAGTCATGCCAGGAAGGGACAGTCTGTTTCCTCCTAGAGTTCTGTGGGTACCAGATACTCAAGAAATGAAGCATGGGGGTCGAAGCTTCTCTCTGTGTGTGTTTGTGTATTTTTCTGCCCTAAATTAGACCAGTAATTTTATCAGTGTATGAATCTGGTGATGGAAATGCCTCTATCAAAGCAGTTTGGCACTTTCTCTAAGACTTGTAATTTTAGCACATAGGTTAAGTGATTTAACCAGGATCATATAGTCAACCTGTGTCAGAGACAAAATTTGAACTAATTTCATGTTCTCTCTCATTTCCTATCCATTAAATCAAGCTCTATACTTTGAAAAAAATCATGTAAAGTAATTTCAGAGTGTAGGGAAGTGACTAATAATTGAGGTGATGAGGAAAGATTTTTCTGGTGAAAATACTTGGGCTGAACCTTGAAGGAAGCTAGGGATTAAAAGAGGCCCATGTGGGTAGAGAATGCACTTGGAGGCCATCCATGCAAAGGCTCCAAGATGAGAGCAGGCAAGTTTTGAATAGTTGATTAGTTGGGGATGCTTTAAAAAAATGACTCTGGGATCACCAGAATTAATGCTGCTTATCTGCTGGAAGCTACTTTGAAGGTTATTCTCACATTTAGGCATTGCCTCTTCATTTGTACTGCTTAAGAAACCAAAGGAAAGTTTAAATGTCTATTATACATGATAAATGATGGTCTCCTGATAGCCTGAGAAAGACATTTGGATAGATGTCTAACTTCTGATGCCATGGTAGCCTGCCATTCTCAGAAACGAATCCGGCGAGACCTGCTAATAAGCACCAGGCTAAAGCTAAGCAGATCCTTAAAGTAAATGTCACTTGGGATTTTATCTCAGATCATTTTGTGAATCATCTGGGCTTAACATGACCCTTAGAACAAAGTCAGGAGGGAAGAACAGATGGGAGTCAGAAAAGGGGGAATTGGAGAAACTTTTTGTTTCCTTTATCTCTCCTAATAGAAATTAAGTTACCATGGAACTACCATACTTAGAGATGGAAAGAACATCCACTTAATTGATCAGTGGTGACTTCCATCACAAGGACAAGGGCTTGTTAGCATATTGACTCCAGTTCTTAGCCAGTACAAAATGTGCAATTATAGAGATAAAGTACTCTTTTATAGTCAGTAGATTGAGAGCTACCAGCCCCTCACAAGAGGTACCCCTTAAAGTGAAAACAAGGTCATAAAAGTAAGTTGAAGCTAATCAAATCAAGATAAAATTAGGAAGATTTTCTAGTTTTACAATGAGTGTTAATGGATTGACAATAAGACTTTGTATAAATCTAAAGTGTAATTAATTGCAAAAAGAAAAAAAATGATCCAAATGATAATCAAACATGTTCACAGCATTTTTAACTTGAGAGGAATGACCACTTACTCAAAATAATGGCATTAATGCGGCAAAGGCTCTTTCATTTCATCCTTGAGGGAATGGATAATTATGAGCCAGTGCTACTAGTGTTACAGCTAAAAAGCAAGTACAAAGTATAGCAGCACGCAGGCTCCTTTTTATCCTAGTCCCAAACGCAAAGATGGTCCTTTCCCTCATTTACCATTGGCTGGTTCCTTGAGAGCTATAATCTTATCCCACAAGCTTGCTAATCGAACATGCAATTTACAAAGCACATTTTCTTAACTATTCGAGTGGATTTTAACCAATCAAAACAAGGACTGTGTTAATTCTGTCTCCACATCCTGTTAGCCTTTTAAAGGAATACCCTATTATCATGATCCTTGTCATGTCCTGATGATGTGGATGTGGGGAAATGGGGCTTAAGCTAGGAACATGAAATTGAACTTGTTTTGATGGAAAGGCTCCCTGACTCCATTTTAATGATTCACTGAGAGGAGTCTACCTTCTTATGGAACTTCATATCTCTCAAACTCGATTCAATAAACATCTATTAAGCACCAATTAAATAGTAGGCACTATGCTGAGCAAATGAGAAAAAGAAAGTCTTCACCCTCAGGGATCCTACAATCTAATGGGAGAAGAAAACAAACAAGAGAGATCTTTAAATCAGGATTTCCTTGCTTTTAGACTCAGTTCTATGTTCTTTCAGTGACTTTCAGTATGCTATCATAGTAGATCTCTTAAAGAGTCAAGGAAAAAGGTAAAAATTGGTCAGAGCACTTCTGGTGTGGTGAGGAGTGGTTGGATCCCTGACCACCTGACAGCAGGTTTAAACTTATCATTTGATTTTTTTCTCTGCTTTGTGGAATCTCTTATTTCCTCGAAGACTTAGTTCAAGTACCTTCTTCTGTTGATCCTCTCAACTAGTGCTCTTCTTTCCCAAGCTACTTTGTATTTATTTTGTGGCTTATTTTTTTCCCCTGAATATGTCTATATGTCTTTATCACTGCTTTTTTGTTCATAGGTGGGAATTCTGCATCAGGCAGAAGCATGCCTTATCTAGACTAGTAATAGGAGTCATTCTTTCTGAGGTTATTATTTTGTAATCTTCAGCCTCACACACAAATCCACCTGCTGAGGTTGGGGCAAACAGAGCAGATGTGTGCTGCCAGAAAATTTTTTTGTTTGTCATTTTCCTCTTTTGTGTTCTTCCTTGGAAAATCATTCCCACCCACCACCACTCCTCCTCCCAAAGATCTCATTGGAAGTTGTCATAGTCAAGAAAACTATTTTCCCTGGTAAAATGTAAACCCTTTGAGGTTAGATACAATTTAATTTTCATCTTCATCTCCCTATTGCCTCACACAGTACTTGGAACATATTAAATTCTTAATAAATGCTTATTGTTTGATTAATAGTAGCAGTGGGTATATCAGTTAACATGATTTGATAATATTATCTATCAAAATAAACCAGTTTTTTATCCTTGAGTTTTTGCTTACCAAGCAGCCTCATGTTATGATTTAATTTTCTAAGTGAATTTTCTTAGGGGAAAATATTGTGAATGCAGAGATTATAACAGTTGCAATGTATCTCACAGAGTTGATTTGAGGGTCAAATATAAGTGAAAAGATTCTGTGGGGTTATGTAAACCTTTGAGGTTATGTAAATATGAGCTATTACTAATTAATTATTTTCTCATTTAAAAATAGCATTTAAATTCAGGTATTTGAGATGTTTATTAGGTCAAATTGAAAAAAGTAATTACGTTTGTATTTACTTAATTCTTCATTATCTATTAGTGTATCATTTACTTTTTGGATTTTTAGTGACCTTTTTAGTCTTGTGAACACATATCCATGATTACATGCTAAACCTAAATTAAAGGAATGAAAAGAAAATCATGAGATAGAGAATTTTAATCCCAGTTTTGCTAGTAATTTACTGGGTGGCCTCAGGCAAATTGTTTAATCTTTCTGGGCCACAGTACTCTCATTTATTATAGGATTGGGATCAACCAGATACAAAATCTCTGTCACTTCTACTTTGCTTCATGAGCCTATACATACACCTCTGGTTTATTAAAAACTTTTTATTGAACAACTACTCCATAAATAGTATAAGACCATCCAGAAAGTCCAAAAGACACAAAGTACAGAGTTTCTGCCCTTAAGAAGCTTATAATTTTGATAGAGAAACATAACACATAGAAAATTAGAAGACAAAGCAATAATCATGCTATTAAAATCTCAGCTTGGCAAAATAGCATAATAGGAAGCTTGCCATCTTCCAACCCCAAACATTTCCTGTCAGCAAATAAACATTTTATTAAGTGCCTACTATATGGAAGGCACTGTTCTAAGTGCTGGGAATATTAAAAAAAGCAAAAGAAAGTCTCTGCCATCAAATAGGTGCCTGGATCACTTACTTTCTATATCTACCTCTTGACTTCTCCAGCTTTGTAAAAGGCTCAGCTGAAGCCTCAACATCTGCAAGAAACCATTTCCATTCCTCCTTAATCTAACTGCTCCTCTACTTTTAGTTTGTCTCGTATTTATCTGGTTTGTACATAGCTATTTGCATATGGTTTATGACACTAATTATCCACCTTATCATTTGCTGTCCTATTTTCCTTTTGCCTTCAATCTTTCCCAACATCAAGGTCTTCTCATCATATTTAAGCTCCAGCTTCAGTATTTGACCTTCCAGCAAATAGTCTGAATAAATTTCTTTAAGTATTGACTGATTTAATCTCCTTTCTATCCAAGGGACTCTCAAAAGTCGTCTCCAGCAAAACAATTTGAAAGCATTGATTCTGTGGTGCTCAGCTTTTCCCATAACTGGGATGCTCCAATGGTACAATCTAGTTTCCTTAGTGGCTGTCTGTCATAATTATTAGAGTATGGGGCTTGGAATTAGGAGAGTTAGGTTTGAGTTATTCCTGAAACATTAATTCTAGGATCAAAAGCAAGTCAATTAACCTCTCAGAGCTCTAGTTTCTTCATCTGTAAAATGCAAATTATAATATTTTGCCTTCATATATCATGGAGAAATTATATAAAGAGATTTCACACCTTAACACACCATATAAGTGCTAGTTATTATTCATATGTAGATGATGACATGAATGGAGAGGAAATGTGGAGAGTGGTACTTTTCCTGAGGGAAAGTTGAGTTTCCTAAGGAATTTTTATTTCATTTCCCTGCCCCATATCTTTCTTTTTTGCCATCTATATCATAGTACTTTATGAAATTGCTCAAAGAAGCCCTTAGAGCTCAGTTATGAAAATATATGAGAATATGACATCCTTGAGGTCTTTATTTCTTTAAAACAATTTTATTTCTCTTCTAAAGGCATTCTCCTTTCAAATGACCTTTATGGAATTTAGGCCCTTTGAAAGAGAATTGGAAAGAAAATTCAATGTTTTTAGGACAGCAGTACTTTTTGCGATATCAAAGAGTTACTCTTTATTCTGTGGTTTTTAGGTGCACAAATGAAATTGCACTTATAAGAAGAAGGTTATGCAAACTATAGCATTTATCCAATATAATAAGACATTTCTAATGTCTACTTTCTTAATTAGGTTGTTTTGAAACCTGTTAAAATACTGAAAGATATGCCTGAAAACATGTACTATCTGAAATTTTGTTTCCTGGTAGTGGATCAAGTCACAAATCAAATATGAGGTAATATAGAAAATTTATTTTAAAAAGCAACATAGATCATGAAAATCTGGACAGAGTGAGTAGAATTTCAGAAAGGGAAGGGACTTAGAGAATGTCCGGAACAATTATTTGACTGATAAGAAAACTAAGATATAGAGACCTTATGTGACTTTTTTTCAGTTTTGAAAATAAGGTTTTATGAAAGTCTTTTAAGAAATATAACCATAATTCCCCCCTAGTAAAACTCTTCCTGCTGTTCATCCTTCCAGAGGGCCATCCCATATAACAAACAGTATTTTTTGAAGACAAAAAATTGAAAAAAGTCAGAAACTATGTGCAATATATAATATCTCTGGTCTTTCCATCTCCATGAAGGAGTGAATTGGGGGTGTCCTCTCATATTTTTCCATGGGTCCTGCTTGATCTTTATAAAATTGCTGCATTTACTTTGATTTTTGTGTGGTGGTAGTTTTTTTACAATTACATTATTGTTGTCATTGTGTGTATAAATGTGTTTGTATCTATCTATACATACACAAACATATCTATTTGGCTTTGCTTACTTCATTCTGTTCTTTCCATGCTTTGTATTCAGTGCATTTTTTATTTTTTAATGTACAGTAATATTCTATTATGCACATTTACTACAGTTTTTTAAAACCATTTCTCAATCAATGGGCATCTGTACTTTCCCAATTTATTGTTACTACCAAAAAAGCTGCTATAAATATTTTAGTGCATATGAGCACATTTTTCTTATTAATGGTTTCCTTGGGGTATAAGGCTAGTAATGAAATCTCTCAGTCAAAGAGTATGGATATTTTAATCATTTTATTTGCATAATTCCAAATTGTTTTAAAACAAATGATTGTACCAATTCATAGCTCCATAAAAATGCATTAGTATGCCTATCATTTCATAAGTCCTCCTACACTTACCGTTAAGATTTTCTGTTAATGACAATTTTCAGGTTGTAAAGTGAAAGTTTAGGATTCTTTTGATTTGCATTTCTTGTAGTATTGTTAAACTCAAACAGAAATGGGAGACCACTAAACCATATATAAAGAAATCTGTGGCTGACACATTAACTTAGAAAACCACACTTTAACATTACCTATGTTCTATTTTATTTTTATTTTCTTAAATATTTTTCAATTACATTTTACTCTACTTCATACAGCATTTGAGAGTGCTGCAACCATGTTTAGATTTTTGGGGTTTTTTCGAGCTGAATTTGGAGGAGCTTATATTTCTAATTTTGGAGTATACTTTGACTTGAAATATTTTTTTCATATGGTTGTTAATAATTTGCAATTTTTTGAAGAAATATTTGTTTGTTTATTTGACATCTATTCATATCTTTTTATCTATCCTCCTCAGTCTTTCTATTGGTTGTTTGAATATCATAGATTCCACACCTTTGTCAGAGAAAGTCAATATAAAGACTTTCCTCCCCACTTTACCTTCTTCCCCTCTTATCTTAGTTGCATTAATTTTGTCTGTGTAGAAAATTCACTTTTAAATAACCTGAGTTATCTATTTTATTTTTTGTAATTGCCTACTGCCCTTGTTTGATTAAGAAAATGTATCTTACCCATAGAAGGAAATGAGAGCTAATAATATGCTTCTCTTCTAATATTCATATAGTTTTATCTTTAATATTAAGATCATATATCCATTTAGAATTTATTGTAGAATACATTATAAAGTGTTGGTCTAGGTTCTGTGAGGCTGCTGTCTGATTTTCCCAGCAATTTTTATCCAATAGGGAGTTTCCCCCATGTATTTTATGTTTTCTAATTGATCAAATACTGAGCTTTAGGGTTCCATTTTCTCTGATTCTCTTTTGTTTATACTGATCCATTGATCTTGTTCTCTATTTTAAAAATAATGATAGTTTTGATGAGTACTGCTTGATAATATGGTTTGAAGTCTGGAAGTACTATTCCTTTTAGGTAAAGATTTCTTTTTTACTGACATTTCATTCATTAAATTTGTATACCTAACACCTATTAAAGTACATGACACATAGCACATGCTTAATAAATTTATTTATTACTTGATTTGTTGGTTAGCACTGCTGACTGAGCAAGCCATAGTTAGATGCATAATACATAGAGAAGACATTTGTACTATGTGATGTGTAATTCCTAAATGGCATTGTAATATTATTCCCTCACACCATATTTCTCATCAAAGCACTGAAGTAACCCTTAATTCTTAAAGACAATGGTAAATATGTACAAATTATAGTGACTAGTTGGAAAGGCTTAAAAAGCAGCATTAGTAAGAGATTATGTCTGCTTTCTGAGGGCTGGTCTAATCATAGAGTTATTTACTGGTCTATTTGACTACAATTTATTTTTTTTAATATAAGCTTTTATGATGCATTATATAACCATAGTTTCCCCCAATTTTTCTCACCTTCTCCCTCTTAGAGAGCCATTCAACATAATAAATAGTATTTTTATAACAAAAGAAAGAAGTAGAAAAATCAGCATGACTGATCAATATATCAATAAAATCTAAAAATATGTATAACATGCATTTATGGACCTCTCATTTATATGAAAGGGAGTGCCTTCTCATATACCTTCTTTTAAGCCATGGTCGTTCTGTAAATTTTGTGACATTAACCTTTGGTTTTTTGGGGGTGTTATTCTCGTTTACATTGTTTTAGTCATTTTGTGTGTGTGTGAGTGTGTGTGTGTGTGTGTGTGTGTGTGTGTATCCCCCTTCCCCCACATACCCACATTAGACTCTGCTCAGTTTATTTAGGTCTTTTTGTGTTTCTTTGTATTTGTCACAATTACCAGTTCTTATAGTATAATAATATTTCATTAGATACAAACATTATAATTCCTTTAGCTATTCTCCAATCAGTGGAGATCTACTTTGTTTCTAATTCTTTGCTATCATAAAAAGTACTGCTATAAATATTTTCACATATTTTTTCCTTATCATTTGTCACCTTGGGATATATATGTGTGTGTGTGTATGCATATATATAAAACATTATATATAATGAAATTGTCGTGTCAAAGGGCACAAACATTTTAATCAATTTATTTGCCCAGTTCCAAATTGTTTTCTAAAATGGTTATATTGATCCATAGCTCCACCAAGAATACATTGGTGGACATATATTCTCACAACCCCTCCAACACTTGTTATTCCTATTGATGTAAAACTTTAGGATTGCTTTGATTCATATTTCCCTTGTTATTAGTCATTTGGAACATTCCTTTATGTGATTGTTAGTTTAAGTTTTGTTTGTTTATATCATTTAACCACTTAGATGATGGATTCTTTGCTTGTGGCAACACATGTTACAAATAAAAATTAAAAAGGGCAGACCTTTAGGGACCCTAACTTTGGGTGTGAATGCAAACTGGGGAACTTGCTCGGAAGGTGCTGCTATATACACATCAAGGACATTTTCAAGAAGGGTATTAGTTGGAAGAAGACAACTATTTGCAACTATTGCAATAAATCAATTCTTTTTGCCTATCAACAAATAATCACAACAGTACCTTGTATTCTCTACATATTTCACAGCAGACCATAACTTTACCTTAAAAAACTGAAATATGTAGAGAATACAAGGTACTATTTTGATTATTTGTTGATTGTCAAAAAGTATTGATTTATTAGAGCAAAACACCCTATTAAAAACCCTTTTAGAAAAAACAATAGGGACTTCCAGGTAAGATGGCAGCAGTGTAAGGAGCAGCTGCTCGATCTCTCCTGACCGAACCATATAGGACTCCTCAAGGGGAAATAAAAACGAGTCCAGAGGAACGAAGGAACCCCACAACAGGGCGCGGCATTGAAGGTACGCAGAATCGGGGCATCTCCACGCTATAAAGGGGTGAAACAGCTCTCACTAAAACGCGAGAGGAAGAAGCCCCTCCCCCACCCCCCCACAGCGCACACCTCTCACACACAAGGAGGGTAGACACACACAAGTTCAAGGTTAAGGGTATGAGCAAAATCTTTTGGGCATCAAATGAGAAAAAGAAGGCAGGAGTGGCTATCATGATCTTTGACAAAGCCAAAGTAAAAATAGATATGATTAAAAAAGACAGGGAAGGTCATTACATCCTGATTAAAGGCAGTATAAACAATGAGGAAATAACACTGCTCAATGTATATGCACCAAGTGGTATAGCATCCAAATTCATAAAGGAGAAACTGGCAGAGCTCAAGAAGGAAATAGATAGTAAAACCATAATAGTGGGAGATCTAAATATTCCTCTTTCAGATCTAGATAAATCAAACCAAAAAATAAATAAGAAAGAGGTAAGAGAGATGAATGAAGTCCTAGAAAAATTAGACTTAATTGATATGTGGAGAAAAATAAATAGGGACAAAAAGGAATACACCTTCTTTTCAGCTGCATATGGTACATTTACAAAGATTGACCATGTAATAGGGCATAAAATCATGGCAAACAAATGCAAAAGAGAAGATATAATAAATGTAACCTCAGATCATAATGCAATAAAAATAATAATCAGTAAGGGCACCTGGACAGGCGAGTCAAAAACCAATTGGAAATTAAACAATACGATTCTTCAAAACCAAATTGTCAAAGAAGAAATCAAAGAAACAATCAACAATTTCATTGAAGAGAATGACAATGATGAGACATCCTACCAAACTCTGTGGGATGCAGCCAAGGCAGTACTCAGGGGGAAATTTATATCCTTGAGTGCATATATTAACAAATTAAGGAGGGCAGAGATTAATGAATTGGGCATGCAACTCAAAAAATTAGAAAGTGAGCAAATAAAAACCCCCCAGATGAAAACTAAATTAGAAATACTAAAAATTAAGGGAGAAATTAATAAAATCAAAAGTAAAAGAACTATTGAATTAATAAAAAAAATAAAAACCCTTCTAATGGGGCATCTTCCATGCGTTTATCAAAATTATTGAAAATTCCTTGAAATATAAAAAAAGATCTTTGATCATTTATATCAAGTGAGGTATAAAATGGAGATGTATACGCTTAGCAAGGACTATTTACCAAACTCATGGAGGAGTTTGAGTTTAAATTTCAAGTTGAAGAGAGACTCTCTTTGAATAGTTAGGTTCTCCAGATGTTCCTTTTGCTAATGACATTTTTTTGGTTACTTTAGTTCCTGAAACATTTCAGAACCTACTGGATATGATTGACAACTACTAAAAAAAACATGTCTGAAACATCCACACAGGAAAAAGCAAGTAAATGAAAATTACCTTCTATCTATCCTGAGACACAATTTTGTGGACAGCTAATAGAGCTTATCTATCTATCTATCTATCTATCTATCTATCTATCTATCTATCTATCTATCTATCTGTCATATATCCATCTGAGATATAAAAGGTGTTCAAGGAATACTTGCTGAGCCGTTTTTTTTTTTCAGGGCTGCTTTTGTCCTTTGGTGACCACCTGTCATCCAGCTCTTATCTATGGCTCCAAGAAACTGTAGCTGTAGCATGTACAGTGGCCAAACCATGGTAAACCATATTGGCATGTGGGCTAACCTAGGTTGAGGGTAATTGAAAGACTTCAAGCTCATTGGTGAATAAGAGCAATGAAAGGGTCAGGCAAGTGAAGACATTCCTTGGTAGAATGAGCAGCTGAGAGCAATTTGTTCCAATTGTCATGAAGGTGGCTGAAGCAGTTGTGGTGGAGTGCTTATAGCTTGATTATTCGTCAAAGATGTTAAAGCCATCCATTGCATCTGGAGCATGTCTTGTCACTGTACTTCAGTGACTCTGGAAGAGAAAACTTTGTGCTTCTCTTCCTCACTTAAATCCAATTTATGTACAAAAAACATCACCAGTGATATCATTTTGGTCTTCCTCAAGGATAAAGGACAACCAGCCAACCAAATTATCTATTATCTTTGTCTGTCTATCTATTTTTACCTAGTACTTGGACAGATACTTAAATGAGCAGCAAGTTAGAATTAACAGGAAGAGGAGAATGAATAGGTTCATGAAATGAATAGGTTATATGAAATCACGGTTTCTTTAATGATCCAAACTTTCATCTAAACAGAGGCCTATCTTTTAAAAAATATAAATATTTTTCAAGTTTCTTTTTCATGGCTGAAAGTCATGAATACTTCTCTTAATAAAAATAAAAATTAAATATTACTCACAAGGCAGTGGTGTGTTTGGGTAGTCTATTATGTTAAAAATCAGGAACCATAACAATTGGATTAAAAAATATCACCAAAGAAATGAAATGTATGACTGAAAAAGAAGATGGGCTAGTTATGAAATGAGAGCCAAGTATAACTATTGAGCTGCTCTACTGAAGTGCTTCTAATATTACAGGAAACCTTAGAATGTTTCCAGAATCTTGGGTAGATTCCTGGTGATGGGCTTGTGGAAAGATGGACAAAAGTTGCAGGAGACAGCAGGTCATGGGTAGGTTAGCTGTATCACTGGAGGGAACAGAGGCTAAAGAGATCATATATCTATTTGTGTGATCTTTTTAGTATAGCTATTCTCTTAGACAGGGCTGACTATACTCATTTCACATCTTAACCTATGAGGTTCTTGACCATGATCATAAATCACAGACTAGAAGAACTGAAATGGAGTTTAACTATCACTTAGTATAACCTAATCATTTTATTGATGATTGCATTGATTTACTTAAAGTTTTAATAGCTAATACATGGTAGAGATGATTTGAACACAGGTCTTATGACTCCAAGTTCGGAGCTCTTTTCACTATCTCATAATGTATCCAATGAGCTAGAGACCTTTCTCTGCTTCTTTTACTATTTGAGTGTTATCAGAGTAAAATATGGGCTGTACATTAGTTTGTTAGATCTGCTGCTTTTATCAAATGATTCTATAATATTCTTTGCCTAGTGGTGATCTTTTAGGTGTTTGGTCTATTGTAGAAAATTAAGAAGAGTTTATATTTGTGGATGAATCTTTGTTTAAATACTGTTAGCCTCTGAGAGTAGGGAAACATCAAGATGAAGTAACTACATCCAGAAAATAAATGTGATGAGGACAATCTGTTTTAGATTGAGGAACAATTTCTTCTTCCAAAGTACAGCTCCATGCTGAGATGATGGAACTTACTCATTAGCTGAGTTATTAAATTTCCACAAATAATTAAAAGTCTACTTGCAAAATTGAACTAGGATAGGTTTGGGAAAATGAATGTTAGATGAAAAAGGATGTGTCTTGGTGTAGTGCAAGGATAGTTTAAGCTTTAAAAGGTCCCAATGGCCCAGGAACTTGAAACTTTATAAAGACTCATCTCTTGCCATCCCTATACATGCCAGCATCCACCCAGGGACTCAATATTCCCTACCTCTTTTACTGTCTCTGTAGCTTTGTTTTCTGGCTTCTTAGCTGCTAATCTCCCATTCAGTGTTTTATTCCCTTCCTTTTCAACTTGGTCTAGTGGGTAGCTTTTCAAAAACACATCTATTGTGAATAGTGTGGAGGCTTTTGAATTAGGAAGGCTTCACTTCAAATCATACCTCAGACTCCTACAGGCTGGGTGACTCTGGGCAGGTTACTTAATCTCTTTCAGCCTCAATTTCCTTACCTATAAAATGGGAACAATAATAGCATCTACTTCACAGAGTTTTCATGAAGATCAAACCTTACAATGCTATTCAAATGTTAGCTAGTATTTATCATCCACTTATCTGGGTGCTGTGTTAATCCTCTGTGGCAAATATATTTGTTTGTGCTTTGTGATAAAGGTGGGTGAGTGGGGCAGTGTTATTTCTATGACAGGGCTATTTAATTCTAGAAAAAAGGTAAAAGGATCAACATTCAGTGGCAGGATCAATGTGAGATGAAGCTGACTTAGCTGGAATATGAGAAGTAAGCTTGATTTGAAATTTCGTTAGTGATGGAAGCTAAAAAGTCCTTTATTCTTTGTTGTGGAAGTACATGGGTCCAGCATGTTAGCTGTGCATTTTAATTTGCAGTTTATTGGGTCACCAGAGAGTTCTTTCACTTCTCATTGAAGTTAAATTACTGTTGACTGGGGCTTTTTGTACTGTGCTCTGGGAACTTCTGATATAGTATTGCTATTCAAGTTGCTGGGAATAAAATCATACAGCTGGAAAATGATTAGAATAATAAGTCCCCCAAATAGAAATAAAAACAGTAGCACTAGCCCTGATTAGATCAGTGACACAGCAGACTGAGAATTCCACTGCAGGCAAACATAGGTATGATGTCAGAAAGGGAGAGAGGAACTTTTGAATCCATGCTTTGTGAAGGTCAAAATGATTAAAAATGCTTTGTGATTTGATAGATAGATAGATAGATAGATAGATAGATAGATAGATAGGTAGATAGGTAGGTAGGTGAGTGGGTAGGTACATAGGTAGGTAAAGCATTATTAAATGTATACTATGAGACAGGCACTGTGCTAAGTGCTGGAAATATACAAGCAAAAGGACTTTCAAGGCTCTTATACTCTGTGGGGAAAGATGACCCATAAAAAAGAATTGAAAAGCAGATATAGGAGGGTTAAACAAATCCAGGGCATTAGAAATGGAAATGAGAGAGAAGCGAACCAAGGTTAGGTGAAGCATTTTGTCAAATGGAGTTTCTAGGTAGGAACTCACCAATAAGAGGAGGAAGTGGGCTGCAGGGGTATACACAGTTGAGACAGAGGTATATACATAGCTTTAGTGTTTACAAATTTCCAGTTGGGGTACTTCATAAGTTTTTTAGCCCACAATTAATTGTTTGATTTATGGGGATGTGATAGGGTTATGCTTCCATAGCCAAAATAAAATAGAATATTCTCACTGGAGAGAGAGACTTGACAATCAGTTCAATAGCTCACTCTGGGCCATTATGGTTACTTTCTTGATTGTTGTTATGTTGGACATTTTCTCATTGCCTTGGATTTGGGCCAAAATATTGACTCAGAGTTCAACTTGAACAATGTCCTTTACCCTTTGGGACAGAAGCTCTTTTACAACCATCCTAACTCATGACACTTGAGTAATTACTCATGATTAATGATTCTCTTTGGAAACAGTCATTATTTTTGCATTTGGACTCTCCACTCTAGTTTGTAATGTGAATGATCTAGGGCAGTGATGGGCTAACTATGGCCCATGGGCCAGATGTAGGCCCCCTGAATGTTCTATCCAGCCATGCGACATTATTCCTAATCTGACAACTACAATGAGTAAGATACAATACAATGAAACTTCGAAAGAGTTGCCATAGAAATAGACTGACAGATGAGCATTTCCTTTCCTTTGGCCCCCTCTTTAAAAAGTTTGCCCATCACTGGTCTAGGGAATAAGAAAACTCAAATTTACTTTTTTTATTCAAAACTTTAAGCAGAATGGATTGGAAAACAATTAAATTAGAGAGGTAGATCACCGAGAAGTCGTTCAGTCAATAAATATTAAGTGCCTGGAATGTGCCAAACACTGGGCTAGACACTAGGAATCAAAAAAAAGGCCAAAGGACAGTCCCTGTCTTTCATGAGCTAAAGGAGCCCATAATCTAATAGAGTAAGACAATATATAATAGGAAGGTGAGAAAGATGAGAAAGGGGGGGAGAGGAGGAGAATAGCTCAGAATAATGTCTTTAAATGGATAAAATCAAATACATAGAAAAGGGAAGCCCCATATAATGAAACATAATTATCAAAATACATTAAAAATAAGTTAGTGGACCCTAGATTAAGAATCTCTGCATTCTGCTGTCCCTTCTAGATCTAAATGTATGATTTCAGTGATCTTGTATAACCTTCTGAGAAAAAAAAATCCTTTTCTGTGATTTAGGAAACCTTTCCTGAAGAAAACCTAAAATGTAAGTAATACAAAATAAACAATAATCTTGGAAATTGTCATTTATCATAAGGTCATGTTGTAATAACAAAGTCAAACAATAGAGTGGATAACTTACATAAATCTACAAAAAGAAAGCCTCTTTGATTTCTAATCCAGCAGCCTTTATACAGTGGTATCCATGCCTAAATATCAAATTCTCTTAAAATTAGCTTCAGACTCATGATGGTATGGATGGATGGCATAGAAGGCTCACATTAAATGTTTTTCAATTTACCTGGGCTATTTGAAAACCCAAATGCACAAGTCATGTTGGGTGATTTACAAGAATCATATCCTGTTCTAGTAGTCAATGAAATAAAAAAGATATATAACTAGAAAGACATTTGAGAGCATCATTATACCATGCTTGAAATGTATTATTTATATGGGAGATATATATGTTCTTTCAGTGATATATGAGTAAGAATTATGGAACACTTTAGTCTCTGAAGAATTCAGATTATTACCTAAGAGGCAATGGAGAGATAAAAAGAGGATGTGAGCAGATTATAATATAATCTCATTATAAATGAGAGGCAGAAGTGCATAATGGATAAAGTGTAGACAGCTATATGGTGCTGATCTTAAGAGTGAGAAAGGACCAAGTTTTCATCCTTCCTTAGATACATAATAGCCGTATGACCTGGGAAAGTTTCTTAACAATCAGTCAAACATTTATTAAATATCTACTATGTGCCACGCACTGTGTTAAATTCTGGGGATACAAAAAGAAGCAAAAGACTATCTTAACTTCTTTAGGCCTCAGTTTCCTTATTTGTAAAATGAAAGGGTTTAATTTGATGACCACTAAGGTCCCTTCCAGTTCTAAATCTATTATCTTATGAACCTAAATCTATGGATTATATAGAAGAAGTGATAACAATTGAGATATGCATGAAAAGGAAAAAAAGGTAGGTGGGATATATAGCAAGAACAAGGGGTAGATTGATCCAACCATTCTGGATGGCAATTTGGAACTATGCTCAAAGGGCTATAAAAGAATGCCTGCCCTTTGATCCAGCCATACCATTGTTGGGTTTGTACCCCTAAGAGATCATAGATAAACAGACTTGTACAAAAATATTTATAGCAGCACTTTTTGTGGTGGCAAAAAACTGGAAAACGAGGGTATGTCCTTCAATTGGGGAATGGCTGAACAAATTGTGGTATATGCTGGTGATGGAATACTATTGTGCTCAAAGGAATAATAAACTGGAGGAATTCCATGTGAACTGGAAAGACCTCCAGGAATTGATGCAGAGTGAGAGGAGCAGAGCCAGAAGAACACTGTACACAGAGACTGATATATTATGGTAAAATTGAATGTAATGGACCTCTGTACCAGTAGCAATACAATGACACAGGACAGCTCTGAGGGATGTATAGAAAATAACACTACCCACATTCAGAGGAAGAACTGCAGGAGTGGAAACACAGAAGAAAAGCAACTGCTTGAACACATGTGCTTGAACACATGGGTTGAGGCAGACATGATTGGGGATTTTGATTCAAAACTACCACTACCACAATGATCAACAATTTGGAAATAGGTCTTGATCAATGACACGTGTTAAAACTAGGAGAAATGCGCATTGGCCAGGGGAGGGGGGAGGGCGAGGGGTGAAGGGGAAAGTAGGAGCATGAATCATGTAACCATGTTAACTTTACTAAAAAATGAATATTAATAAATGTTTAAAAAAAAAGAACAAGGGGTAGACAGCCCACATAATTCCTTAGTATACATAAAAAGTCAAGGAAAACAAGAAGGCCTTTATTATAATACTAGGTAGACTCCAGAAGGTAGAATTCAAGAGAAAATATGAATAAAAAGTTCCACAAAGTTGGCAAGTTGGATGGTGTGTGATCTGTATCTTTGGAGGAAGGACCCACATGGATGAGATCATATATCCATTGGTAAGTTGGGTTATTATCAAATATTTTACCTAAAAATATTTCCTCATTTCAGAACACCAGGTCACTGCAAATAGTTTTGTGTGTGTACAACAATAGTGATGATTCAATAATCCAAAATTAGAACCATTTAATCAGTTCAATTTAACAATCCAGTAAGTATCTACTGTGTTTTGAAAGGCATTGTGCTAGATGTTGGGAACACAAAGACAAAACTTAATCTCTGACCTCAAAGAGTTTATGTTCTATTGGGAAATTTTAACATATAAACAGAGGAGTAAATATAAAATATTATGCAAAATCATACATAAAAATTTAAAAAGGTTGAGAATGCTAACAACTGGGGGCACTAAAAAACACCTACTGTAAGAGGTGGCACCCGAACTATGCCTTGGAGGAAACTAGAAATTCTTAGAGGAGGATGTGAGAAAGGAATGAATTTGGGACTTGGAGTATGTAAAGGTGGAGATACACAAAACTGAATCAGGGGTCACTGAAGATTTTCAAATGGGGGAGTGATATGAGCACCTCTAATTTATGCATATTTTTGGTGTTCAGCTCAGACTTTCATAAAATTAGTAATTTTGGAATTCAGGGACATATAAAGACAAGCCAATTGTTACTTTTTTTTTCTAATTCAGAGACATTCACAAAATTCTGTACTAGATGGCTCCTCCAACAAAATATGTTCCCTTTTTGTAAGGATAGTCCTTTTAAAATTATTTTGAAATCACTGAACCACAATAATGAAACTTGCTTAAATGTAATTGGACAGTGTCAGGAACTTTTGAGGAGGGAAACATGTTTTAGCCCTTGCTAAAGAACCTGACTGACCAGCTGTTTGGTCCTCATGAGTCTCTCAGCAAAGAACTGGAAAGTATGTTTCTCCCCATGGAGTCAAAATATGCATGCCTAACTCAATGGGAGGTGCTCCAGTGTCTCAAATAAGTGAATTCCCCTGATAGTTCTGTAAGGTAGAAATTGAAAGTCTTTTACCCAGTGAAATATTATACCATAGAACCATAACTAGCCCAATGTGACCAGAGTTTTGATACAAGATCCTTATATGGGGGGGGGGGGCATGTAGAGGTTATCTTTCTAATGGCAACCACTATCTTTTAACTTCATCTGGTGGTCTTTCTAGACTGCATGGTTTAGTTATCACTCCCAGGGACCTATTGCCATTATGTCCATCTTCCTCTTCCTTCTTTCTATTTCCTTCCCCTTCTCTTCTTCCCTTTCTTTTTCCTCCTCCCCTTCTCCTTCATCTCTTTTCCATATTCCAAAACTAAAATGTTTGCCACATTCACAGACAATCCATATTTCTTTTTGCTTGATAACCAGCTTGATATTACTAACTGGGTAGTCTTTAAACTAATCTCTACTATTGTATATTATCTGTTAGGGAATCTTGCCTGATCTTAGAATAGGCAATGAAAGGTGTGATGGTAAGATCATCCCTTTCCTCCAGCAGCTGCATTAGCTCTAATGTGACAAGCTACAGGGCTTTTTCTCCCTATGAATTTGGAGGAATCATGAATACTTTGAGTTCAGGGTGGAGTTCACTCACAATGCTAAGGAAGCATTCCCAAAGGAATAGAGAAAGGATTTAAATAGTGTGCTGAGCCTCTTAAATCCAGTTTACATTGAGGAAGGAGTTTGATCTGTTTCAAAGGAGGAACGAGTTATTTAATGTGAGGCTTTCAGCGACATGCAGAGCAGGCAGATGTATAAGCAAGCACAGGATTATTTAGTGGGAAATAGAGATAATTCTGTTTTGAAAACCAAATGATTTTCTGGAGCACCTATAGAGTACTGACAAATTAACCATTGCCAGGGAGCTACTGCCTTAATGAAGAGGACATCTGCATCAGCTCCTAGGATTCTCTCCCTTGCAAGGTGACTTATTAATGCATCTTTTCCCTGTCACACAATAAAGGTGTGTGAATTCCAACAGAAATAACAACACAAATGCACTTCTGTCTGGAAATAGGAATTTCTGACATTTATATGTCTTGGAACTAGAATTATTTTTTAAAATGTCTATGTCCTCAGGAATCTTTTCTATTGCCTTAATTTTCCTAATAGGAGAAGGAAATGATCATTTCTTAAGTGAATAAAACTTTCATTTGGTTTGATTTCATAGTTCAAAGACAGCTAGATGGCATATTGGACAATGTTAAATTTGGTGTCAGAAAAAACAGAGTTCAAAGACTACCTTAGACAACTGTAAGCTGTGCGACCATGGAGAAGTCAATCAGCCTTTCTTAGCCTCAATTTTCTAATCTTATTTAGGTGGTTCAGTAGAGAAAACTATGGTGCTAGAGTCACGAAGACCTGAGCCCATATCTGGTTTCAGATTTTTATAAATTGTGAGACTCTGGGCAAATCATTTAACTATTGCCTTCCTCAGTTTCCTCATCTGCAAAAAAAAAAAAATAATAAGAGCACCTGCATCCCAGGGTTGTTGTGAGCATCAGATGAGATAAAAAAATTTAAAATGCTTTGCAAATTTTAAAGCAAATTATAAACAATAGCTATTATCAATACTTTAATAGCTTTTATATCTCCTCAGTGTTGTCAGTTCCTTCAATGGTACTTACAAATGATCCATCCTATATCCTTGGTCATGTCTTCCTTACATCTTCTATTAAGTAGTCTATTTTATATTCTAGAAACCTTCCTTTAGTTTTTGACATTATATGGATAGAAGCTCAAGCAACTAGCTATCTATCACCTCTTACTTATTTCATGACTGGCATTTCTACTTTTCTGGTCAATTATGTCACAGAATTTGAGAGTTGGACAGGCCTTTTGTGACCATCTGGTCAAATTGTTGGTTAGTCATTTTTTCAGTTTCCTGTCTGACTCTTTATGGCCCCCTTTTGGGTTTTTGTGGCAAAGATAATGGAGTAATTTGTCATTTCCATCTCTAGCTCATTTTACAGATGAGGAAACTGAGGCAGAGTTAAGTGACCTGCCCAGGGTCATAAAGCTAGTATGTGAGGCCATATATGAATTCAGGAAGAGGAGTTTTTCTGACTCCAGGCCAGACACTCTTTCCACTGTGCCACCTAACTACTCTTATTTAGTCAAACCTACACCTTAAAAGAACCTTTAGTACAATTTATACTTATAAATAGCCTTATATATACTTATAAATATAAAAATGCTATATAGCCTCAGTAACTTAGCCTCAGATTGAAGATACTCTAAGGAGAACTCTGCCACCTCTCCAGGAATCCTACCATATTTCTTTTATGCCCTTTAGACCTCTTCATGTATGTGATTTGTATTTGGAAGTTTGTCTCGCCTTATTTATGCCCACCATATGTCTTTCCTTTGCCCTTTAGGTGACTTGTAATTTTTTTCTTAGAGATTGCAATATCTACTACAAGAATGTTGATATTTAAAAGATGAGCATTTTTTTGGGTCTAAACTTGTGATCAATGAAAGGGCTACTCGAATTTTCAAGGGCAATCTAACCTACTCTCTTTTTTCTCTGATTTAATTTTGGGTGCAATTAATTTTCTCTTCTCTAAGCTATATGCAGAGATTCTCACTGATAGTGGCAAATGCATTAGCAAGCATATTTCTCTTTATTTAATAGCTACATTGATATTAATAACCAGATAGTCTTAAAGTCATTTCTGCTGTTTTATTATATGTTAAGGAATCTTTCATGATTTAAAAACATGCATCGAATATTTCTTTTGGCAGATAACTTGCAAGATTGTATTTGCTCCATCAAATCAAGTGCTAGTCTAGATCAACAAACAATAAGTACTTTGGAATCATGTTCTTTCTTCTTTTTTTAAAACATTCTTTGATTTTTTTCAATTACATGTAGAAATAATTTTTGACAATTGCTTTTTGACATTTTGCAACTCAGATTTTCTTCCTCCATCCCTTCTCCCCTTTCTGATCCAGTATAGTCCGACATAAGTTATACCAGTATTTTCATACAGTACATATTTCTATATTCCTCATGCCATGACAGAAGACATATCATCTTACTTACAATAAGAAACTCACAAAGGAAATAAAGTGAAAGATGGCATGCTTTGATCTGTAACCAGATTCCAACAGTTCCCTATTTGATTGTGGGTAGCATTTTTTTTTATCATGTGTCTCTAGAGGTTATCTTGGGACCTTGTTTTACAGATAATAATTCTTCTGCTCATTTTACTTTGCATCAGTTCATGTAAGTTTTCCCAAGATTTTTCTCATTCTGTTCAACATTTCTTATGGCACAATAGTATCCCATTTTTTTACAACCATCTACCACGACTTGTTCAGCCATGCTCCAATGGACATCCCCTCAGTTTCTAATTCTCTGCCACTACAAAAAGAGCTGCTAAAACATTTTTGTACACGAGGTCCTTTAGCTTTATCTATATTCTCTGTGGGATACAGATCTAATAATGATATTATTGGGTCAAAGGGTATGCATAGTTTTATGATCCTTTGAGTGTTGTTTCATATCGTTCTACAGAATGATCATATCAGCTGATAGCTTCATCAGCAATATATTATTGTCCCAATTTTCCCACATTTCCTGCAATACTTATCATTTTACTTTTTAGTCATACTAACCAATATGATAAATGTGAGTTGGTATCTCAGAGTTGTTTTAATTTCCATTTCTCTAATCAATAGTGATTTGGAGCACTTTTTCATAAAACCATAAGTATTTTTAATTTCTTCATCCAAGAACTACCTTTTCATTGACCATTTATCAATTAGGAAATGCTTTGTTTTCTTATAAATTTGACTCAGTTCTCAGTATATTTGAGACATGTAGCCGTTGTTAGAGATACTTGCTATAAAATTTTTGCCCCAATTTGTTGATTCCCTTTTAATTGGTACATTGGTTTTGTTTATGTAATTTTCTGTATTTGTGAATTGTGTGAGCTCCTTGAGGTTAGGGACTGTCTTTGTTGCCTTTCCTTGTGCTGACAGTGTTTATTGATTGATAGGTTTTCCTCTAGCCTTTTAACACAAACTACTCTTGTCTTTTGCCAACATTGACAATTTTTGGATTATTAAGTAAAACCTCAGTTCTAATTTGTATGTCTCTTAATAATTAGTAATTGGAGCAATCTTTCAAATATTCCTTAATAATGTTTAATTCCATTTTTAAGAATTGTACATATGCTTTGACCATTTTAATATTCAGAAATATCTCTTAGTTCTTTAAATTTTAATGATTTTCCTATACATAATGGTTTTCAGACTTTTTAAAGAGATATTTGATTCAAAGATTATTTCAGGTAAAATTTTTAGAATTCCATGTTTAAATTTTCTATTTATCCTCTAGGATCACCTATTCTTTTTTATGGTTATGCATTCTTCTCTTAATCATATTTGTAGAAGATATCCCATTCCATTTCCTTGTATTTGGAAAAAAATAAAATTTTGTCATTTAGGTCAAATGTCAATTTAGAATTTATTATACTGGTTTTGTAATTATTGATGTCCTTTCAATTGCTTTTATCAGTAGCAATAGACTTTATTTCCTAATCATTTAATATTTTCTTTTATTTCAGATATTTTGAAAAAATCTATCCCTCATTGTCATCAAATTTTTTTTTCAAATCTTGTACAGATTTCAACTGTATATACTTATTCTTTTCCAGTTGCTTTCCCATCCTTGTGCCATTTCCACATCTTAATAAACACACTCGAGACTATAGTGATAGACTATAAATGTGATGGCTTCATATTTTATTGATGGAGGAAGTTGCTTGTTATAAAAATGATGACAGGTCTTTTTATTGCCTTCTTTCCAATTTAAACTTTAAATGTTCTTGAGATAATCTGGCTTAATTGAGTCCCATGCCAAGATTTTTTCTCAACTTTTTTTCCCCCTTTATCATCCACATTTTTCTACCATCCTCATTTGAAAATGACTTTATATTCTCAATTTATAATGCCCTCAGCAGCCACATTTTTTCACTACAATCAATCAATCAACTCTATTAAGTACCTAATATGTGCCAGGTACAATGTTAATGCTAAGCACTTGAAAAAGAGATCAGGTATCTGGTGATTAGGATGGTTTTGAGACTCCTTATGGTGACAATTGGTTTCTATCAATGGTTCATTTAAATAGGTCAAACTGAAAGTATTTTACTTGTACTTGATAACATTGTTTTATATATTTTCTTTCTTTTTTTGATGCTGATTTG
This sequence comes from Gracilinanus agilis, assembly GCF_016433145.1. Taxonomy (NCBI): domain Eukaryota; kingdom Metazoa; phylum Chordata; class Mammalia; order Didelphimorphia; family Didelphidae; genus Gracilinanus; species Gracilinanus agilis. The sequence goes on from NC_058131.1 coordinate 539,844,682, forward strand.
AGTCTTTGCCTTCAAAAAACTCTATCCCTGAAGAGATGATTAAAAGATGATTTTTGCATCTGTAATTAATAATTTCCTTTCTGTTAAGATATATATTCAATCACATTTTTGTTGGTTATTTAGGGTTCATCATAATCAATACTTTCTACCTGTCTTCCTGAAGAAAGTATTTGTAATAAAAAAGTATGACTTCTGTGTATTCTTTAAAATTTTGGCCTTTTTACTGTAGCAAAAGAATGAATAAACTTCAATTAGAACTCCTCCTGCACAGATAGATAACTTTTTGAAAATCATTCTGCTTTGCTAATCTGGAGTTAGGAACAAAAATGATAAAAATCTATCTTAGATTCATAAAAATTTCAAATTAGATCTTAATGGTTATATAGTCTGTTACCCAGGAAACTTTTAAGAGGAAAAAACTCAACTTTAAAAAATGTCTTAAAATATAATTTTTGGAGAAAAGATAGATTACATACACACTCATTTCTGTGTATAGACATCTCAACTGATAACAGAAACTTAATTCTGACCTCATTTGTATAGTCCAGTATTCCTTTATACATTTTCACTGTTTTCATGCATATGTACTATATAATACAATAGAAAGATCAATTCATTATTCCAAGTGAAGTTTATTTTACTATAATGCTCTCAATTCCTAGGATCTTTTGAGTCTTCTCTCAGGACAATTAACATTTTAGATGAATTATCTGCCATTTTGGGAAGAGCCTGATGGTTAAAGGTGTAAGTTATGAAATAATAGGGATGAAGGTAGGAAGAAAGAAACAAGTCATCACAACAAACAGCCTTTGGATTGGAGATTTGCCCAGTGATAACACTGAAGGATAAGTAATATTGGTCAGGGATTCCCATGGGGATATATGCCTTGAGCAGTAGGGAACAAACTAGGAGGAGTAGGAACAGGAAAGTTCCAGATGTGCTCTCCAATGTGAAAAGTTATATATTCATTCTTTTTTATTGTCTGAGATGTTGGCTTGTTAATGAGATGAGTCAGCATTCAGATATAGACTCAATTGATTTTCTTGGCTAAAATAGCTAAAATATAGCCCAAAGATTTATTTGGGACACGTGAAGCTACTGATAATCAAACTGGATCTAGTTTACATCTTTATTTCCTAGATCCAGAAAAAGATCTATTTAAGGCTATGTAACCAGTTACTAGCAGAGCTAGAACTTAAGCTGACATCTCTTATTTCTGATGCAGTTGTCTTTTCACCATACTCTGCTAATGCCCTGAAAAGGAACTCTCTACCTAGGCACAGGTATGTGAAGAGTTGCCGGTCTGATAGTAAGATTGGTGAGGAAAGCAGCAAATTCTATCTACATACTGTTTCTTCAAAACTTTCTCTATAATTGACTATTCTATTACTTAAAGATATTCTTATCTGTTTTAGCATCAGAATTATTAAAAAAATGTAAAAGTCTGAAAAATGTAGTTCTAATCTTTATTTGTTAATTAAACTGATCAGCCAGCCCTTCTGATTCAGATCATGGATCAAAAAGCCACTTATAAGACCTAGTGGCAATATATCCATTTGGATAATGATTCACTTCTGTCAAATGGTGCCTAAAAATGCCGAAAGCTGAATCTGTGACATATCAAATATTGACAAAATGACATATGTGCAGGCTTGGTAATAAGGCATATTTCTCTTCTTACTTTTGCAAAGGACCTTGGTCATTATAATGAATCATTTGATATCTGGAAACACTTATTCCTATGGTATTTTTATTACTGTTGAGGCTTTTGCTTTGAAATATTTAATTGAAAAGCATATGTTTTCTAAACACATGCCAAAATTCAGTAGTTATGTTTATTAGAGCTGATCATCTTCTGTACAAAGATAATATGAATAAGGAAGATAAACAACTAAATATAGGAATAATACTACTAAAATATATCTATAACATTTTATTAGACTAAATCTAAAGCTCACCAACTGAGGAATAGATGAACAAAAAATAAATTTAATGGAATAGTGTCAGACTGTAAGAAATGATAAAAGGGATATTTTTAGAAACTCCAGGAAAGACTTGTATTAACCGACGCAGTATTATAAGCATAACTAGGATTTATGTAACACTATTGTAAAGGCAAGATATCTCAAAAGCCTTGAGAACTCTAATTCAATGACCAATAACAATTCCAGAGGATGCTATCTACCTCCTGATAGAGACATGATAGACTCAGGGTGCAGTCATATATTTTCAGAAATGGCCAATTTGGGAATTTATTTTACTTGGCTATATATATTTATTACTAAGGTTTTTCTTTTTTCTTTTTCTTTGAATTGTGGTAAGGGTAGAAAAGGGGAATCTGATAGATATGCAAAAAAGAAAGAAAGAAAGAAAGAAAGAAAGAAAGAAAGAAAGAAAGAAAGAAAGAAAGAAAGAAAGAAAGAAAAACTGACCTCCTGCTAGTTGAGGCAGCTAGGCAGAACAGTGGACAGAGTGCTGGACATGGAGTCAGGAATACCTGTTTTCAAATCTGTTCTCAGAAACTTACTACTTGTGTGATGCTGGGCAGGTTACTTAACTTCTACCTCAATTTCCCCCAGTAACACAGGATAATAACAATTCCTACCTCAAAGGGTTGTTGTGAGGATAAGGTGAGATAATATTTGTAAGGTGCTTAGCACATCTGGCACATAGTTGGTATTATATATATATATATATAATATATATATTATATATATATAATGTGTGTGTGTTAGCTATCATCATTATTATCATCCTTGAAAATTCATGTTTTCAATGCATAAAATGAAACTAAGGAGGGTTTTTAGAATATGTAAAGCTTTTAAAATATATTAAAAAATGGATTTAGAATCAGAAGTCCTAGATTCTAATCCTATCTTGGTCATATACTACCTGTCTACAACAATGCTTTGCACATAGTAAGCAAATGAATTTGTTGAATTGCAGGAAAACTGGCTATGACAATTCAACTTGTGAATCTTTTGGGTCCTATATGCTCTCTCTACATAAACTAGAAATATGCTGTTACCCAAACACGTGTTTCTTCAGTTTTATCCACTGAGACACATCTAACCCTTCAAAGGAAATTGCTAGAAAATCCTCTTCGTCTACAGATGACAGACATCTATCTTGTTTGGATCAGTCAGCTTAACGTCAGGAAAAATGGTTTATAGTTTCTGAGTAAAAAAATGGTTGGAAAGTCTAAATAAAACTATTTACTGATCTGGTTAAGGAAACTCAATTTGATTGACAAAGTAATACATCACCATGGAGTCAAGAACTAATTTTTTTTGGGTCAGAGGCATCTTTCTTGTCAACTGGTTGACAGCAAATGTGTTTCTGATTTAACAATGAGAAAGTCAATGTAGAAACAAGACATATTTTTAAAAATTGCTCAACCAATGTAAAGCAATGTTTACTAGAGAGTCTGAGATTGCCTCATGCGATTTTTGACATTGTTGGCAAAGCATATCATGGCCATATTTCTCTTCACTTGTCCTTTTGTAGGAATTATTGAAATACACTTTACTATGCTCATAGTCATGATTAAGAAAAATTTCCTTCATTCAGGTGCCAATGCAGGGACATCTGACTCATCCTGTATCTTCAAGGAGTAATTTGTTGTTTATTAAATGATTTTTCAGCTATTTAGAGACCCTTTGTGAACTGAAACTTTACATTTTAACCATTTTTAAAGTAGAAATCTTTGAAAAGAACATTGTTTTTTGACTTTAAAATGTTTAATGATGATTTTTTAAAATATTGCATTTAAAACTGGAAGTTCCCACTCCATTCCCTCCAGATAATACTTGTAGAAAAGACAAATAGCAGAGACAGCAAAGTGGCTTAGTGGATAGACCACTAGGCTGGGAGTTGTGGGTCCAACTGAGTCCAATGGGTCCAAATCTGACCTTAGATATTTCCTATGTGTATCATCCTGGGCAAGTGACTTCACCCTGTTTGCCTACTTTTTGCCTTTCTGTCTTAGAGTTGTTACAAAATCAGCAAGTAACAGGTAAGTAAAAACAATTGATACAATGGCCTTGATCAAAAATATGTAAACATTCTGGTTTCAGTCCATGACTCTACAGCAAAATGAAGAAGATATTCTCCAGATAAATTTTTTTAAGTTTCCATTTGACTAATTCTAATTTTTACAGTTATTTTATTTAGCATTTCTGTACCTTTTTATCAAGCTCTTAATTCTCTTTTCATAATTTTCTTGTACAATTCTCATTTCATTTCTCAATTTATCTTCTACCACTCTTATTCAATTTTTATTAAAAAATAGTTTTCTTTATGGCTTATAGGGACTCTTGATAGGCTTGTGTCCAATATACATCTTTCTTTGAGACTTTAGTTATAGATGTTTTCAAATCTTTTCCTTTTTCTCTGCATATATCTTGCGTTTCCTTGTCACCATAATAGCTTTTATAGTTAGGGTCTTTTTTTCTTTTTGGTTTGCTCATTTTCCCAAGCTAATTTCTTGATTTTGATTTTATGTTATATAGGGCTATGTTCACCCCAGAGAGGAATATCTAAACTCAGTGTCCATATTTTATATCTTTCTGTTACTTTCACAACTCCATCTGGAGACCAGTAAGATTTTTGTCACATGAACTGTTTTAGTTCATGTGCCTCTGTTTCCAGATGACCTATTTTGCTTTTTACATTCTTTTCCCAATTGTCTTCAGCCTCTCTTAAATGTTTTCTTCTTTTTTTTTTTAAATTATGTTTTGGGTTCTTCCAAAGCCTGTTTCCAATTCACTGGAGTTTCTGAGTCTTTTCTTGGTGTTCCTTGGTCCTCCTCTGTTCCATTTGTTCTTTATTCATTACCTGGATAGGAACCCTTGATTGTAATTTTTTTCTTTTTCTGTTGTTTACTCAAATTTTTTCCTCCCCCCACCCCTACATAGGGTGTAATCTTGCTCCTTTATTTATTCGTTGGACCTGTGGGTTTGGGCTATTTTATCCTGAAGGGGCTTCTTCTCTGGTCAGCTGATTAACTAGATTAGACTGATTGAGTATTAATGAGCCCTGAGACCAGATCTTCTCCAGCTGCCAGCAGAAGCTGAAGGTGAACATGAAGATATGGAGGCTGAATGTAGTTACCCTTGTTCTCCTCTCTTCCTTTCTGCCAGCTTCCTCCCCACCAGTTGCCAGGTCAGAGCCCTAAGCTTCCTATGGTAGTACCAAGTTACTCTGTCACAGTTTCAGCCTTTGCCTGGGATCTCAATCAGTTGGATTCTTACTGCAGGTCTCAGTTTGTCTCAGGTGGGGGAGGAGTGTTGGAGATTGAGCTTCCCTGCCCTCTGAAGGCTTATCTGCAGTGTTGATAGAAGGGATTAAGCCAGCCAGAGAAGATCTGCAGAGCTGGATGTGCCCCGAGGCCAAAATTTCCAGAGGCAGAGGCTCAAGATGGGGGAGTGGTGGCTGAAGGCTATGAATAGGCTGCCCTCCTCTTTGCCCCTTTCCTCCAGCTGCCTCCATGCCAGCTGTAGTCAGTATCCTGAGCCCCGAGTAGCTATGGTAGCAAGATACTCCCTCTGGGCTAGAGCCCTTTCCCAGAGATTCCAGCAACTGGGGAGTCTCAGCATGGTGGGTGGGGGAGTGTGCCTAGGACCTTCCTTTTCCCCCCCTTAAACCCAAGAAATCAGCCTTCTCTGAGTACCTTTTAAATTGAATTGGGCAGAAGGGTCCCCCAGCACTGTTCACTTGTTGGATTTGGTTTTCTGTCATCCTCAAAGCACTTTGTTTTTGATTGGTATGGAAGGATTTTCACAGAGCACTGGACTTTTGCTGCTTCCAAGGTACCATCTTGACTCTGCCTTCTTTCTTATGATCTGGGGAGAGGTCTATTCACTGACTTCTTGGTCTGTGTCCTGCAAATTCCTGATGGGTGGATTGGTTTTTGTGTAGTTGACTTTCTATAGATTGTTACTGAACTGAATCACTATTAGTCCACTGGAAGATTCTTCAGGTTCAGATCAATTGAACTTCTGTCTCTCTCCTGCCCTGGTTTATTCCACTACAGGCTTATGTACAGAAAAATGTTAGGACTGAATCCCCCCTTTGCTCATACACAGCTGTGTTTCTGTAACTTGTTCATTATTCCTTACACAAATAGGATACCTGTTCCCTTATGAATGCAACCATTCCTTTCCAGTCTTGAACTATGATCTGAAAGGAGGTAATGAGTGATTGAGCTGCCACATGGCAACCATTACTGTGCCAAGTTCAGGGATTCCCTGGCACCTCTTTCTGTCATTTAGTTTTCTTACCATTCTTAGGTTTTGGGTTGCTTCTTTCCACTTTTGCCACCTCTATTGCCCTTTGCTATTTCTGCCTAGTGCCTTATGCTCCCAGAAAGCTCCATTCCCAGTGTCTGCAGACTTTTCTGTATTCATAAACTGCTTTGGAATGGAAAAAGTGTCTCACTGTAACTTTTTCTTGGCTTTCGTGATGAGAATTCTGGGTTGCTTTGGAAGAGTGTTGGGCTAGCTAGGTAAAAATTATATCTCTCACTCAACCATCTTTACTTTGCCCACTAGGGTTTTTTTTTTGATGACTCAGAGTCTACCCTATTTTCAGTGATCTTTTAGTCACATTTTTATAGCTATTTAAGTATTATTCTTCAGGATTCACCCATTTTTCTTAATCAATTCATTCAATTCTTCCCATGCTCCTCTGAATTCCTGATAGTTAACATATCTTCATGCCCAATGATTTTCCATTATGTCCATATGTCAAAGTTTGTTCATCCCCCCAAAAAAGTTTCAATTAGTTCTTTCATCAGTTCATCATCAGAAATGACGTTGCCCAAAAGAGATCATTTTATTACCTCTTTGCCCATTCTGATTCCTTAAATTTATTTTTCTTCTTTTATTGCTATACTAGCATTTCTAATATAATATATTTTAAAAATCCCTTACTTTTTGCCAAATAGCCCAGCTGGCCTACTCCTAGAGTTCTAGATTTCATTTTTTTTTCCTCTTGGGACTCCAACCTCTGCAGCTTAATAAAAGCATTGATTCTGAAAGGAAAAAAGGCAGGGGCAGGGAGGGCAAGAGCCATTTTTCATTTTGATTTTTATTCCAAAGGCCTGGCAGAGACTTATACATAATCAGAGTCAGAACTAGAGTGGGGTGACTAGGGCACAAAATTTAGAGTTCCAAGTTTAGAGGACATTGACTATATTTGAAATCCTTTAGCAAGTTGGAAACAGCTGTGAAGCTCTTATTTAGCAAGCATAATTAGTTAATAGAAGAATCTACCAGGTTATTGACTTGGATGAGCTCCTCTCCTTACCTCTAGATTTTGAATTGTCCTCAGCATTATTCTCTTGTCCTAAGGTTTGTTACCCTCAATTCATTGGGTAATTCCCCACTTTTCAACTCCAACTGAAAAATTGGTTTCTTGGTTGCAATAATTCATAGTTAACAAATGTGTATTGAATTAAACTGGATTTATAATAATAATAATAATAATAATTTCCTGGAATCTTAAAGTAACATTTGAACACTTACATTTTAATTTGAGGTGAGGTAAAGCTTCAGGAAGATGCTGGTACTGTGAAGAAACACCAGATAAATGAGAAATTAAAGAGAACCTTCCTTATGAAGAAGCTATTAGCTTCTGAGCTCATTAGAGCTGATCTTTTTAGTTTTGCTTGGCTTCGTAGAGCAGAATAATGATGCTTCTCAATCCTGAATATCTGAGATTACATGATATTCTGTGTCCCTGAATCATCAGAGGAGAAGGGGCAAGAAGCAACAAGGCCACATATTCAACCCCATTAAAACTCTATATAACCATCCTCAAAAGATATTTGGTCATAGAAAAAAACAACTGAGACTCTTATTTGTGTTCTGTAGTATTGCAGTGGTAGATTCAGAAGGTTTTTTCCCTTTTCAATTCTGTATCTGGCAGATGAAGGTACCTATAGCTAACCTCCTGGTAATGAGGAGAGGCAGTAGAAACAGATTAAGTGAAGGACTCAGCAAGCAACCACAGTCTAAGGACAGAACCCATACCTGGAAAGATAACAAGACTATTCAGAGAGATACAAACACTTCAGAGTAAAAATAACACGTCCCTGGGGGAAGGTTCAGGTATTGAAGCTCTTCAGTTGAAGCTATTTTTAGAGAAAACCTGGTAAAAAGAATTAAATAGTGGTTGAAGAAATTCAGTCTCTTTAATGGATCATCTGGAGGAATCTTACCCTTCCTCTCTGTTTTTACATTTCTCCCTTTCCTTTCTTCCTTTTCTTTTTCTCCATCCCTCTCTCTCCTATTGATAACATTGAATGATGCCTCACCCTTTCTTGACCTTTTAACAGGATGATTATGCTAAGGTTAATTTGAGATCCCTATTTCTAGCCTTGAGTTCAGTCAGTATATGTTTTATACTTGCCTAATCAAATAACTGTGGGATCTTACCCATCACTCATTAGCTTCTGGATCTTTATACTCCTTCCTCCTTCCTCCCCCCCATCCTCATTTAAACACTAATTCTATCCAGGAATAGGAGGCCATATCATTAGATGGACTTTTAACCTCTTTGCCCCAAATCCTTAGAGTAAAATGTCCATGCCCATGTTATCATTTTTCTTAGCCATTTTTGGTTGAATGTAGATGTTGCTAAAAGAATATAGTGTTTTCTTAGCAGAACCAGGAGAACATTGTACACAGTAACAGCAATAAAGTATGATGATCAACTGTGGATGACTTAACTATTGTCAGCATTGCAAAGATTTAGGACAACTCCAAGGAACTCATGAGGAAAAAGACTATCTATTGCTATGAAAAGAACTGATGGAGTTTAAATGCAGACTGAAGCACACAGTTTTTCATTTTATTTGCTCCATGAATTTTTCTTTAGTGTAAGTGATATGTCTTCTTTTACAATATGACAAACATGGAAATATGTATTGTATGATAACACATGCACAATTCTTTTATTACCTGCCATCTTGGGGGAGGGGAAAGGATGGGAGAGAGAAATAGAACATGGATCTCAAAATGTCAGGAAATTATTCCTAAAAATCATATTGACATGTAATCTGGAAATTAAAAAAAAGAATATAGCTTTATCAAATTGTGAATAGATATCTTAATAATATTTAATCATTATTTTATATAAATTAAACTCTGTGCTCCTCACACTATATCAAGGCAGTATAGGGTAAGGGGGAGGGGAGAAGATTTAGATCTTTGGAAACTTTTTTTTCCTGACTCCACACCATTTAATTGCTGCTAACATGAAGTTTCACTTTAAGATGAAATTCTCATAATGATGCTTTTTGAGTTGGAAATACATTTAAAGACTATTTGGTCCAGTCACTTCATTTTTCAAATAAGATAGTTGATGACCAGAGAATGAGGTGAATTGTCCAAAGTCACACAGCCACCACTATAGCTCAAGTTCTTATGACTGTTCGTTTAGTGCTTCTTTTTAAAATTTCATGATTTCCAAGATGATCTACAACTTGGATGCCATGCAGTTCATGTAAAAGAGGCAGAACAATATCATTATAGTTTTAGAGCTTGAATGGGTCCTAAAGACAGAGAGTCTAAAACAGGGGTCGGCAACCTTTTTGGCCGTGAGAACCATAAATGCCACATTTTTTAAAATGTAATTTCATGAGAGCTGTACAGTGCTCACAGTGTGTGCTCCTGTAACAGTGCGCACTCCTGTAACAGCACCTGAAAAAAATTGATTTTATGGCTCCTGCAGAAAGAGCCATATCTGGCCCTCAAAAGAGCCAGAAATGGCTCGAGAGCCATACGTTGCCAACCCCTGGTCTAAAATCTTCATTTTATAAAAGAGGAAACCGAGGCACATGGAGATCAATGGCTTGTCTAAAAATATACAATCCATAAGTAGGAAATCAGGATTTGAACCCAGGCCTTCTGATTCAAATCATTTACTCTTTCTACTACAAAATTCTTCCTTTCTTCTATTGAGGAATATCTCAATTATGGTTTTTACTGCCATTGTTTTTCAATGCCATTATTAAATAAACTTGTATATGTCAGGCAATGTACTAAATTCTGGCCATAAAAAGAAAGGCAAAGGAAATGACAGTGGAAGACAGGAGACAATATGTAGGTGACCATGCACAAATAATATATATTCCAGGTAAACTGAAAATAACAGGGGATCAGCATTAGGGTTAAGGAAGATTGGGAAAGTCTTTATGTAGTTAACTGGGGCACAAAGGAAGCTCAGAGAGTCAGGAAAGCAATCCTTACCATAATTGTAAAACTTCAACCTTTTCCAATACTGTTTATATATTCAACAGCCCCCTGTAATGCTGTATCACCTATATCAGAATGTGGAATCAACAATATTTGGTGGTATAGCATAGTATAATTTGAAATCTGGAAGATCTGTTTCTCCTTATCTATTACCCTTCTTGATGGTACAGATTTATCTTTCCAACTTGAAGGGGTCTGCTTTGTCTTCTTCTCTCTTCTCATGTCTCCCCTCCCCATAATTACTATCTTTGAACTTTAAAGACTTGCCAAGTCTATTAAAACAGTCTAGCTCTAATTCCTATGTTAATTGGAGTAACCACTATGAGTTCAGACTTCCATACAGAAGAAGGACTTTTTGAAATTTATGACCTGATATTCTAGAAGTAGTCTATTTTTTATTTCTAGATTTTAAAAGGACTTTGTGAGGAGATTAAATTAATTATTTATATTTCCGAAAGGTCTATTACTAAGCCAATTGTGTGAAGAGACTTTTCTAACCTTAAAAATTATATATTTATATAAAATGCATTAACAAACATACATAGATATATGTGTTCATATGTATGCATATATTTGTTTGTGATTTTACTCCACTCAATATTTTTATATAGAAACTCCAAATGAGTTAGCTACCTTGTTTTTATGGGCATCACTAGGTCATGTTTCACCTTTTTCAAATTTAATCATGAAGTTTTCAATTATATCAGTATAAGTTAGCTCTTTTGCCAATTTCAAGTCCTAACCAGAGACACTATTTCTTTCTGTATCTTGCTGATTGTTAGGAATTTTCAAAGCTTATGTAACCTTGTTTCCTGGGCTACTTCTGCCATTGGGAATCTAAGGGCTATGCTACAGTGAAAGGTTTTTGCATTGGCATAGAATAGGACAAAGAATAATTGATTTGGAGTCAAGAGAGCTGGATTTGAATACTGACTTTGAAACTACTTAGTCATCCTTGAATAAGTTGTTTATTCTTTTTGAACCTGAATTTTCTCATCTGTGAAAGTGAGAGAGATGGACTAGCAATCATAGGATCCAAACCTCCATATTCTTGTTTTAAAAAATATTTTTATAACTATTTCAACATAATTGGTTTCCTTTGCAATTTTTGTGTTTTATTTTATGCATTTTAAAACATAATTCCAAGAAGGGGTCTATAGACTACACCAGACTGCCAAAGGGATATGTCACACAAAAAGGTTAAGAAGCCCCTGTTAGATAATTCTTTGAGGTCATTTCTAGCTCTAGATTTATAAATGTGAAAAATAATAAAGGTTGAGCAAAATATATATATATTAGTATTTTAATTAAAGCCATGCTGATAGATAAAGTCATTAGACCACGTGCTTGTAAGAATTCAAAACTGCCGCCGGCACCATTATTGTCTCCTGTCTCTTCCAGAGTCTGCTGGCCAAGAGACCACTCCCCCCTAACCCAGGAGATTTAAACTGTTCTGTGTGGAGATGTAGGCGTCCCCACGCCCAAAGAACTGGAAACAGAAACCCTTTGGACCACGGGAAATGTAGTTTGATAATTTCCACGTGTCCATAGAAAATATATATACTTTTAGATGGCATCTCCCAAATTTCACTTTTACAGATTTCAAGGACAGCTGATATGAGACCCTAAGCAGAATTTTTTACCCTTTATCACCAGATTTCCTGTCAGATAAGTATTATTTTCTTCTGTGTGAAGAGTATAATGAAAGTCCAAAGGAGGCTAACCTTTTTCTCCCTTAAGGATACTTTGTGAGGGTATGATGAAGAAGAGATAACATCTCAGAGTAATAATATCCACTGACCAGTCATTTTATTGGTGGCTTCTAGTAGCTCTTCTGTTAGCAGTTCTAAATTCATCTCTAAATGTCCTGGTCAACCCCTGCCCCAGGACATGTGAACCTACATGTAAATTACTCATTACCAATATGCAAATACGAATTATCTTAAATTACAGTGAAAAAGAACAACTGAATGAAAAAGCATTTTAAAGTATTTACAGAGTACCATATATTGTGCTAAGCACTGCAGATACTCAACCCCCAACAAAAGTAGATTGAGTTAGAATTTTTCCATAATTCTAAAGCTCCTTAACCTGAGTATACTTTTTAATATTATACAATAAATGTGTTTTAATTTTTGAAAATAGGAGTCTATTGCCAACTATTGCCCTGAAGTTTCTGTTAGTAGTAGTATACAAACATATAATGTTTAAAAAGGGTATGTTTGAGCAAATCTATCTGCAGACTGTAAAGCTCAGGGCTTTTGTATACTTCTAGGGAAAGGAGTTGTATATATTCACTTTGTATATATTTATATATATATACAAATATATGTATCCATTTATATTTGAATATATTCACTTTCAACCAATGAATGAATTTTCCAAGCATGCAAGATAATCTAAAGCAAGCTAGTTCCTGGGAAAGAGGGGTGAAGGGAACCAAACTAATTAGTAACTGAAATGCATACCTACAAATATCATTAAAATTAAATTTCTTTGGAGATTATATTTATTAAATAATAAAAGGTATACCAGAGAAAGAAAAAGCACTAGTTACATGTCTCTAGTTCCCTTCCTAATCCTCCTCCCCAAGTGTGCTGCACCAGCTTCACAGTCTGACCTCAGGCCCTCAGCCTGGGCAACCCCACATCAACAGTGTGTATGAATGAGCTGGGGCTCTGCTAGCCAATGCCTGCCTGCCTGTGTAGGTACTCTACTAGCCTCCTCCCCATCAGCCCACTTTGAGCCCTATCACTGGAGTGCCAGTGTGAAGAGTTCTCCTAGCCACATCCTCTGTCCATGGTACCAAGGCACCCCCCCAACCCCCAACAACAACAAATCTCCTTTCTTAGTCCCATTTAAGCTCCTTGTGACATCACTTTTCTGAGCAACTCTGATTCCATGAACTCCAACCTCAGTCTGGATCCGAAGGGAATCTTCTGGACTGCAGGAGTCACCCTGTGGTGCTTAGAACAGTTGCACAGAACCAGTACAGCTTTAGAGAGATACAGTTCAAAGGTAAGATCCTTTGCTTTAAAACCCAAAGCTGTTTTGACAGGCTAATGTCAAATTGTCAACACACACACACACACACACACAGTGTATTGGAGATGATAAAGAATAATAAAATTTGAGTCAGGAAACCTAGATTTGAATCCTGACTCTAAAACTACTTAGTCATCCTTGAGTAAGTCATTTATTCTTTTTGTATATTCTTTATGTATGTATGTGTTACAGTTGTAGCTAGTTAGAAAACATATCTAAATGTGTTTCATATAACTAGCTATAACCATATTATTATGCATAGCTATAATAATATAGTTATAGAATTATATATAACTATGTTATTTAACTATATATAACTATATATGTATAATATGTTATAGTTATATGAAATATACTTAGATTCCAACTTGAAATCTGGCCAGTAATCAGATAACTTTGAGAAAACCTATGTTTTCATAGGTGTGCATATTCACTTTAAAAACACAGGTCACAACTTACCCATGTTTTCTCATTTTGTGTGAATCTACTATATTCTCCCATAAATTCCTGGTAGGGGATCCACACTGCATTTTGGGGGGCCCTAGAGTTTTAAAAAATATGATACTCCCACTGGTTTCATTTGGTCTTGCTCTCTTCTTTTCAAATCATACAATTTTTTGACATCTATTTTATCACTTCTTTTGCCTAATTCTTAACTGGTAATATATAGCAGCATACTAATATAGACCTACTACACCTCCATTGCCCTTTGGCAGTTCTCAACTTTAATTCTTCATTGACTGGTATTATACAACACATATTCATAAATAATCACTGGAAGAATATCAGTGTTAATAAGATAGGTATTAGTTTCGCAGAAAAGTGTAGGATTATTAAAATAGATGCATAGTTTCCCAAGGCAATGCATCCTGTTCTTTTCTTTTTGTTCATTTCTAGGTTAGTATCCTTGTCTGTGCACATTGTCCAAGACATGTACTAATGGACTATCTCTGTGGTTTGTTTTTTCTGCATATATAGTTAGGCTTAAATCTTTTGAGTTATTATGAACCTCACTTTGTAAACTCTTCAATAATCAGTACAATGTCAGTTGCAAACAGGAATATTTGAAGGATTTCATAATTAATAGGGAATAATCTTGAATTTGGACTCTTCCCTGGGCATCAACACTGTGATGGGGGGACATCTATAGAGATCATATATATTCTAGCTTTACTGTTGATATCATTGAAAAAAGTTATCTCTGTTTTTATAACTTTCAAGGAATCTTGTATAATCTCAAAATATTCATGAATGACTCCTTGTTGGAGAAGAGCCTTTAAGGTATCATTTTGCTAAATTGAGTTAACAATGTATGTTTTTAAAAAATCGAATAACATTAAACAGACTGGGGTCTTATATGTTCTATACCTTTCAGAAATTGCACATTATTTAAGATTTTGTCAACTGTGGAATATGATATGTGCATGCCTGCTTGTTCTGTTTGCATGCTTTCATCAAGAATGCCTGTGATATGTGTTTAGATTATTCTCATAAAAATTTTTTGGTGATAGGCCTATGAGCAAGTAATTATTAATATTATTTTGGGGGGTGTGTGTGTGTGTGTGTGTCTCATAGGGGAGATCTGTGATTCTTGGAGAAGATGAATGATTCTGCTTTTTTGTGAATATCTGGGCTTTGCAGGACCAGTAGCTGAGTTATTGAGCAGAAGATCTGCTTAGGGGGAAGCTATGAGTTGAGTGTTACTTTTTTGTAAGAAAAGTAACTTAAAGGGAAGTAGAGAAAGTAAAATAATTTTGATACGGAGTAGATGGAATATAGAAAAATTCATTAAAGAACTTCTCTGTTATTGTTGTTGTTCAGTCATTCAGTCATATTTGACTCTTTGTGACTCCATGTATCATACAGTCCATGGTTTTTTTGGCAAAAATACTAGAGTGGTTTGCCATTTCCTTCTCTGGAGGAGGAAGGCAAACAGATCTTAAGTGACTTTTCCAGTGTCACACAGGCTACTAAGTGTCTGAGGCCATGTTTGAAATCAAGGCTTCCTGACTCTAGGCTCAGATCTCTTTCCACTGAGCCACTAAACTGCCTTCAGCCAGAACATTTCTACCAATGTCTTTGTCCTGTGACAGCAGCAAGGTATGTCAGAAATGACAAAGGAAAGACATTCAAATGGGGCTACTCACACTCCCCAGATATAATGCCATTATATTTTTCTTTCACTTTCATTTTTATTAAATGTATTTGAGTTGTTTTTTTTTTTTAATTCTCTGGTCAATATTTTTTCTTGTTACCAAGTCATGGTATTTCCCCCAGCTTCTTATATCCTCCCCTCTTTCAAATATCTTTAGAATCATTTAGAATCACTCCATTAATGCTTTGTAAGCATATCATTTTCAGCATAGACCTCTTCTGTACCTTCTCTTTACAGTTTTGTTTTCTTCATGTTAGGTGTTGTAATAAATCTGGTGCTGGACTTGGAATCAGGTCCTGAGTTTAAATTTTGTTGTATACACATTAGCTCTATGATCCTAGACAAATCACTTACCTTCATTTTTAGCCTCTGTTTCTTCATCTGTAAAATGGGAATAATAATAGCATCTGCTTCACAGAGTTCTTATAACAATCAAATGAGAACATATTACAAACCTGTGTTGTTGAGTTGTTTCAATTGTTTCTGACTCTTCATGATCCCATTTGGGGTTTTCTTGGCAAAGATATGGAAGTGGTTTAGGATTTCCTTCTCCAACTCATTTTATGGATGAGAAAACAGGATTAAATGGCTTGCATAGGGTCACACAGCTAGTTAAGTGTCTGAAGTAAGATTTGAACTCAGGAAGTTGAATCTTCCTATCTTCCTGACTTCCAACCTGGCTCTTTATCCACTTTATCATCTGGCTGTCCTTTCACACCTTATGGTACTATATAAATGCCAGTTATTATTATTATTACTATTATTGTTGTTTCTAATTCCCCATGCACCATGTCAGAGATAAATAAAATGAGGGTCCAAATGTGGTAATCTCATTAAGATGGCTTGAGAGAAAAGTCTGTTAGAAAAATATTTTTAGATTTTTTTTTCTATTTTTCATCTGTTTTCATCTTGATATTCTTCAGTGCTCTTAGGATAAACTTGCTTAACTGGGTCTCTTTCTCAGTTTTTTTATAAACTCATTTTCTCTCTGCATCTTTTTGCTTCTTTATGATGTGATATTGCTTATATTTTATCATTGTATTTCACTGTAATAGTAAAAAAACACATTTCTATTATAAGCTGATGTTTCCTTTGGATGACTATCTGTTTTGTAAAGAGATTATGTATTGGCTACTTGAGGCTATTTCTAGTTGTTTTATTCTCATTTCCTAATTGATTTATGTAGGCTAAACTTGTTATGATGGTAATTACGTCAAAAATTTGTTCTTTTACTTATTTCCTGTTTTTCAGCATCAAGCGCTTATTCAAATGTTAGGTATTGTTTCAATTGTACAATTTACCTTATTTTTTTATCTTTATTTAATATTGATTTTACTTTTTATTCTAACAAGGCACTATTCAAACATATTCATAGATAACTAATTGAGAAATAATTCATCTACTGATAACCAGTCATTTCTTTTCATTTAAAATTTATGTTGTTTATTCCAGTGAGATCCAATTTGAGGGCAGGTGGGGTAGAGAATTTTCTGTTATTCATATTTTAAAAGTCTCATCAATGGGCCTAGTGTTGCTCGTTTTAAAAAAAAGAAGTCACTTGTGATCTAAATGTTTTATAAGCATTTTTGGACATGCAGTTAAAGTTTCATTATGTCTTGTGGGAAAAAAAAAATCATCTCATCCTTTTCTGGTTCCATTTCTGATTCTCTAGACTTCTTCCCCTATGTCATAGCAATCTTCTTTCTTACTATGGAAATTTGCTGAGTCCCTGGCCTTGTAGTCCTTTAATTTTTTCAGTCCTTGAGGTCACTGACTCCCAGAACCTTCATTTTAAGAAAAGGGCTCAGGCCAGCTATGTCTTAATTTCTCTCACTCCTCTCCTGACTCTTTGGGCTTTCTCCACCATGCCAATATATTCTCCCTCAATCATGCCACTTTTGGCTTCTTTTTCATTTATTACCTGCCACCATTACAGTGTGGGAGAGGGTCTCTCTTTTTTTCTACTTGTATTTGTATTCCCATTACATTGCATTGCTTAATACAGTGTCTAACATGTAAGTTTTTTGTTGACTTGATCCTGAGAACTTTTTATTACTAGAGGCAGCATGGTATAATAGATAATGCTGGTCTCAAAAGTCCATTTTTAGCTATAAATCTATGCTCTTCTGATTCACTTTTTAGGTATGTTGTAAGGATTCTTGTTCATCTGTTGGTAGGATAAAACGGCCTCTGCAGTCCCTTGCAAAACTGATATTCTATATTCCTGGAGTGCCCTAGTGTAGGAATTTTGTTCCAGGAAATACGAAGCTTTAAAACAAACATTATTGTTTGCTGGCAGAGGCAAATTTGCTCGTCCATTTCATCCTTTTTTGGGTTGGTTTTAAATTATAAATGCTTACATTGGAGGCCTTACTCAGCAGAGTAAAATAATAGAACAGCATCATATCCTTTGCTTTATAAGACTCAGAAAGGCATTAAAAAAGGCAAACTGAAAAGTGGTTTGGGCTGGCCAACTTTATGTCTAATTTCAGTTGGTTAAGTGCTGGAAGAAGAAACCATTCTGCTTAAACTGATTTATATAACCCAGTGCTCCATTAAGTGCTTAAAAAAGAATTCAATTTGGTCCCTTTGGTGGGGTGGGAGTGAAATTGCCTAACCCCATGCTGGCATGGGCAGTGTGACATACCCTAGAAAGCTGTTAGAAATCCTTGATTTTCTACTTTGTCTCTTCTCTCTTCCTCCATGTGCCTGCTGTGCCCAGACGTGACAGCACTACCCAGGTTTGCTGCGATGGGGTTTACCCTCAGCTGGATAGGAACTGTGGAGTACTAAAAATGGTAAGTGGTTTGTGACAGGTCAGTAGGAAACAGGAACTCATGTGTGCAGCTATTGATTCCTGGGGCATATTTGCTAGTTCCATGACAGTCTGAAGGGAGTGATGGGTAGAGGAAATGAAGGGACTCTTTATATATTTCTACTTACAAATTTATGCCTGAAATAAAACCCTATTAAGACAAAACAAAACTTTATTCTCCTGGAAACACAGGAGGCAAATTAAGTATCCTGCATTCTCCACAGATTGTAATTGTGGGTCAACTAGAGACTCTTGGGGAGGGTGGTTATAAATAGGCTGTAAAATACTGGTAATGGAGACTTGTTTGCAAGAAGAAGCACAAACTGTTAGAGATGATAGACTGGCAAAGAAGGTAGGCTGGTCATAGAGGTAGACCAAAGGATAATGGATGGAAAGTTCATGTGCTCCATTGGCAGTCAAGCAATGTCAAGAGAAGAAGAAAGATCCTACTCTTCTGCCATTCAGAGCATTTATAGGAAGATATCCATCAACCAATAGAGCAGAGATTCTTAATACTTTTTCTGTAATGGTCTCCTTGGGCTTTTTGGTGAAGCTTGTGAGTCCCTCTTAGAAAAAAAATAAATGAATAAAATAAAATTCAAAGGATTACTGCAGAAAAAAGTTAACTTTTTCATACACACATACACAATTAGGATTAAAATAGAAAATAATTATATTGAAATAGTTATCAGCATATATAAAGGGCAGCTAAGTGGAGTAGTGGGTAGAATATTGGTCTTAGAATCAAAAAAACCCATTGTTCTGAGTTCAGATTTGATCTCAGACACTGTATGACCCTGAGGAAATCATTTAACCCTTTTTGCCTTAGTTCCTTATCTATAAAAAGAACTGGGGAGATAACTTTTTTTTTTTAAATCCTCGCCTTCTATCTTAGAATCAATAGTGCATATTAGTTCCAAGGCAAAAGAGGGGTAAGGGCTAGGTAATGGGGGTTAAGTGACTTGCCCAGGTTCACACAGCTAGGAAGTGTCTGAAGTCAGACATGAACCCAAGACCCCCTCTCTCTAAGCCTGATTCTCTATCTACTGAGCCACTTAGCTGCCCCTACCACTCTAGTATCTTTGCTAAGATAACCCCAAATGGTGTCACCAAGAGTCAGACAACTAAAACAACTAAACAGATATATTCTTAAACAATTATATTAAACTAGTTATGAGTACATATATAATTAATTTGAAATCATCTCAATATATAATTAAAATTATATTCAAATAGTTATCCTTGTACATGAATATCAGTATACATAAATACATAACTATTCCAATATAATTGTTTTTCATTGTAATCCTATGTATTTTATTTTATGGATATAAAAACATTATTCTAAGAAGACTCATAGGCTACACACACACACACACACACATACACACACACACACACACACACACGTATTCTCCCCTTCCCTCCAAATTTACAGATTTGGGAGTTAAGGACTCCTGAGGTAGTAGAATCTTTGCAAACTATGAGCTGTTAATCTTTCTACCTGTGATCATACTCTTTTTCTTTCCTTCCATAGGGTTTGTTGCTTTTTATGGTTATAGAGTCCCCTAATCTCAGCATTGGATAAGACTTTAGAGGCTACCCATTCCACCCCGTGAGTGGGGATGAACCCATTATCTTCTGAAGCAACCTTTGTAATTTCTGGCCTCAGTTGGCTTCTGCAAATTCCAATTATTTCTCCTTGCTCTATCCTTTGGGAGTTGGGAGGATCAGTCTAATCCTTTTTACTAGTATCAGCCTTTCAAATACTTGAAGACAGATATTATGCACTGAAAACTAATGAAAGGCAAATGGGACTTTGACCCAGAGAACCTAATCAGAGCAGAGGGGAATAATTCCTTATGTCTTGCCATGTGATTCTCTGGTAGTACATATTGGAGCTATCCCTAAACGACTACCCCAGTACAACTATCAATAATATGGAAATAGGTCTTGATTAATAACATATGTAAAACCCAGTGGAAATACACATCGGCTACAGGGGTTGGGGTTGGTGGAGAAGAGAGAAAGAACATGAATCATGTAACCATGGAAAAATTTTCTATTAAAAAAACCTCAAAACTTGCAGACAGTAGCTATGTGGCACAGTGGGTAGAGTGCCAGACCTGGAGCCAGAAAGACCTGAGTTCAAATCTAGCGGGACAAATCCCTTACCCTATGTTTCCTCAACTGCCCCTGTTTCCTCAATTGCAAAATGAGTTGGATAAATAAATAATAAATCATTCCAGCATCTTTACCAAGAAAATCCCACATGGGATCATGAAGAGTTGGACATGACTAAAACAACTGAACAACAACAAACTGAGAAGCTTTAGTCAGTGGTCTTGGCTTCAGAAAGCTTAAATGACTTGCCCATGGTCATTGAACCATGATGATTTGAGAGGCAAATCTTGAATCTTGGTCATTCTGACCATAAGGTGAGTCTGGTATCCATTATGTATTGCTGCTTACCATTATTACTAATTTGATGAATACTGTGGAATTTAGAGTGAAGAATTAGCATCACAGGTGAGCCCCACATTAAGAAAACATGTTATGTAAAAATTATTTAATAAAAGGCTAGGAGGTGACTAGGAACATATGATTCAGAGCTTTATGAAATACTAGAGACCATCTAGTACACTCCTTAATTTTGCAAATGAAGGAATGAAACTCAGAGCCTCAAGTGACTTGCTCAAGGTCACATAGTTTGTAAAGGGCAAAACCAGAATTTGGAACCAAAATTTTCTGATTCTAAATCCCTTACACTTTTAATTACTTTCCATTGCCATTATTATTCACATTACAAAAATGATTCAAACATAAATTCTTTGAATAATTCTCTCCTTCAGTGAATTAAAAAATTCCATTTATAAAAAATTGTTCTTTTGCACTTTGTATCTGGAACAGTGTTAAATAATTTGTCTTGTATTTCAATTGAATATAAAATAGCTTTACCTCTTGCCTTTGTGAATTTCTGGGGGAAAAACCCTTAAAATTAATTAATTAATTTTTTTGCCTCAGTTGAACACAGAAATCATTTTAAATTTATATTTGTTCTCTGATATTTTGTGAGCCAAACTCTTTCCCCCTTCCTGCTTTCCCCCTAATTTCTCAGCATTGTGGTATAAAATAGGGCTTTTTTTTTTGATAGATGTGGTAATTATGAGGTCAAGCCCTTATCAGGAAAACCAATATTTGACTAATATTATATCATAATAGAAAAGATACAAACTATATAACTATTTATCCCAATAAAAATTTTAAAAATATGTAAAAATTCCTTTCTAAGTCCTACAAGCACCATATACATTAATTATATAAAGGGGTTCCAAAAGACTATACAATATATAGTATTTAATTTGATAAATACAGCAGGAGTTGATAAATATGACACAAAATGAATATGCTAGCTATAATAAATACCAAATATACAATTAGCATTGATTTTATTCACTTTTGTAGAATTCATATATAATTGGAGGGGATGATTATTTGGCCATATTTCTTTAAAAAATGATTAAAGTTAATTTGGACTGGTGCCTTAATTTTCTCTTAACAACTCTTCTAGTCAACAGCTTTTAAAATCATTCTATTGCTCCTCAAATTTAGCTTATATTAGAGGGAGTTCAATAAATTATGTTCTTCTTGTTGTTGATGATGATGATTCATATTGTTTCTCCAACTGAAATACATTTTTTAAAGGTAAAAGCTAATACCACGTTGTGATGAGGCATTTATACACGTTAGGCAAAGTTTAAAAATGAGTGCTCATTCTATCTCAAAAGACTATCAGAGGCTTTGTGCCTTTAGACTAAGGATAAAACACATACCTATGTGCTATATTTTCTGGCATCAAAATTGTATACATTTATAAAAAAAGGAATATTAATCCTGTTCCTTGTTATATTCCCCTGTCCCTGTGATTGCATGTCTTGCTTATCTTTTCTCATTTTTCTGGACTAACCCACACTTTTTCCCTTTTGTGTTCTCTAACGACATCCTGGCTTGTTCTAATCTATAAGTATAGCTGCTGAATGGTAGCTCAAAAGAATAAAATAGAAAAAAAAGCTATTTTTTCATTCCCCTAATTGTTAAAACTAGCTGAGATAATGTAACACTTTTATTCTGGCTCCTTTATAAAGATTAGAATAGGTTATAGTCTCTTCCCCCTTAAAAGTTACTCTTAACTTATCACCCTCCTAGAAATTCAAGCAAGTATTCCTTCTTTTTATATCTGCACTTCATGCTTCTTTAAAAAATAAAACTAAAAAGTATTATCTTTGAAATAGCTTTAACTAGGACGTGGTGAATGGGGCTGTGCATGAGGGCTCAAAAATTAAGATACCACTGAAAACATGTATTCTCTTTCAGTAGAATAAAAATAACTGAGTTTACTATTTTTTTGAGGTGGGAGGAAATTATAATTTAATTGATACCCGGTATTCATATGAGGAAATTTCTTCTACAAAGGCAGATTGACAACTAATCTCTAATTTATTATAGTAGACCATTGAGAATTTGACTTCCCCGAGGTCATATAACATATGTCAGAATTGGGATATCCACTATGCTACATAACCTCCTCAAGTTAGCAAGAAGCAACTTCCTTCTTGTTGTCAGTTGCACTCCAGTTGAATTTCTGTTCTCATTCTGTCCTCTTCCACCATAGTAGAGTATTCTTGCTGTTTCTTATTATCTTCTCTCAAAGAACTGTCCCTTTCCTCTAAACTAAATTTATCTTAAAATTTTGATTTGAAGGTATACTATGTTACCTTCATATCATATATTATAGTATCATGTCCATGATATAAAGGTACATAGGAAGGTAGCCTCAAATGTTAAAGTGCTGCTTCAGTGACTGTATTTCTTGATAACATCTGATGGAATGTAGTTAGATAAAAATAATTTTTAGTGGTTCTTATAGTACTTGATTTTTTTTGACATACTATCCAATTCTTTGCATTTCTTTGAGAAGCTATGAAAAAATTGACCACTTCATCAGCACTATTTTTAAAAACAAGTTTCAAAACCTTTTCACTAGGAAATTGTGAGTGTAGGCATCTGACAGAATTCTGACTGTGGCGTGTACCAATGCCCATGTGAAGAACCTATTAATATAATGGGTATTGGTGATGAAAAATAGGGAAATGATTATTTGAGAAATGGTGGTGGAGAATATTCTTGTTCTATTTGGAAAATTCTAATTTCTACTCTAATCACTTTGATTCTCTCCATGTAGCTCTGAAGGATGGATTAATTATCCATTAAGAGCTTATAGGGAAAAACTTCTTTCCTCTATAGAGAAGGAAAGGTAGGTAATGTAATTTCATGTAAACATTTCACATGTTTGTAAATGAAAACTCCTATACTTGGGTTCAAAAAATAAATCTCAAAAATAAATATCGGGAGGTATCCCTCAAAAACTATTTTCATGAAAAATATCTACAGCTTTAATGAATTGAAAACTCAATATGAGTAAATAATAGGGCAGCCACCCCTCCCTTACAAAAAACAAGCAAGAGTGATGTTATTTTTAGCTGAACTTAAAAAAAATGTGTTCTGGATTTAAAAGGAGGTAATAGTTCCATGATTTTCATCAGGTCAGAGTACTGTGTTTAGTTCCTGACATCTCATGTTAGGTGGAAAAATGAAAAAAAAAATCAAACACAAAAACTAGAATAGATCCAGATGGGGTGATCAGAGTTGTAAGATCCTTGAGACCACATTATATGAAGTTCAGCTGAAATAGCTGGGGATATAGCCTGGAGAAGAAAGGAGAAGAGATAGAGGATGTGACAGCTGTCTGCATCATATAAAAAGGCTTAGATTAGACTTTTCCCACTTTACTTTGAATACAAAACTAGTGTTGATAAGTAGAAATTGTTGGGGAAATAATGTTAGATTCCTTGTAAAGAAAACCTTCCTAACAACCAGAGGTGTACAAAAAGTACATTGAGTTATCTAGGGAAGGCTGAGTGATTATTTTAGAGCAGTGATGGCAAATCTATGGCATGGGTACCAAAGATGGCACACAGAGTGCTCTCCCAGGGCACATGGCTTCACACTCCTTGAATTCCTTACTAGAAAGGCAGAGGGCCCAGGGCAGAGCTGCTCCCTTCCCCCTCTCCATTGTGCCTGACACTTTTTCACACCACCTGCCCTTCTGCCCAGAAGCCCAAAAGGAGAACACAGTAGATAAGGTGGGCAGCTCACAGGTGGCAGAGTTGAAGGGGAGCGGAGTGCTTGGGCTACTCTCTTTCCCCCCTCTATGCTTGCTGAAGACATTCCTCATTTCACCCAACCCTCCAACCAACAGCTCAATGAGAGTGCTTCTTCCCTCGCCTGTGTGGGGTAAGGGTAGCGTCAGGGCTCACCTGGGACTCAGTGGGGGGGGGACCTGGCACATGGTTTCAGGGGTGGGGGAGGGCATGGCACTTGGTCTGGGGGTTGTCGTAAGGGGGGGCCCTGGTACTCTGTCTCTAAAGGGTTCACCATCACTGTTTTTGAGAATGTGGAAGGAATAATACTTGGTAAAGAAATGCTTAGACTAGATAGACCTAAAGAATCTATGATTCTACAATAATCTTGATACTTAGTTTCAGACTGGACAACTGGCCATCCATATGATGTAACTACTAATGGAAAAAAATTCAGTTCAACTTGTTTATTCTATTTTATTATCTATTAGATTACTAATCCTTCTTTCTTCCTTGCCCTTCTACCAGTGAACCAATGAACTGACTTGGTTTGCTTTTGTATTTTGAAAATTTAGCCAGAAAATGTATTTAAGTTAATATAATTGTTATTTACAATTATACAACTTGTGACGAGACCCTGGTATCTTCTATGTAATACTCCCCAAATGGTCAATGGAATCAGTCCAATTAATTTGGCTAAATTAAGATCTAGTCTGGAATTCTACGTAGTTCATTTGTGTGGATAACATGTTATCAAGTCAAAGTTTTATGAATTCCAAAGTTGCCATGCCACGGTTAGTTGAGTCATGTCATATATAAGGAGCCATAGTGAAAGATGTTGCAGTAATTGGAATGATAGAATCTTAGTGATAGACAGAGATACAGAAATTATTTAGTAAAACCCCAGAGGTACATGGCTTAGTTCAAAAGACCCATAGAAATATTCAGACGTATTCCTGTGCTCAAGGAACAATAAGGCTTTAGGATTAATGGTAGCTTCAAAATGACTACCTGTACTTTCTGGTGGTGATAAACTGTAGTCTGACACAATTCATATTGCCATAATTTGTCATTATGTACTATATCCAAAACACCTAGAATGAATGGATCTAATTAAATTGAATCTAGGGGGCAAAAAAAAATCACAAACAGTTATTAGGGAACCAGCTTGTTAAAGTGGAAAGATTATTGGATTTGAATCCTGATTCTGCCATTTACCAATTGTGTGTGAAATTAGGCAAGTCACTTAAGTTCTTAATTTCAGTCTCTTCATCTGTCCAATGAGAACATTAATTCTTGCATCATTGCATTAATATTATTATATGTGACAATATAATGTGTTATGACATTTGTTATAACACAATACATATAGTATTATATTGTAACATCATATAACAGATGCCATTATATTATACTGTAGCATTTAATATAATACTATATTGCACTATATTATATTACCACACATAATATAGTACTATATTGCATTATGTTATACTATAACACATAATATAACAATGTATTGTATTATATTATAGCCCATAATATATTGCATCATATTATAATCATAATGGGGTTTTGTGAGGATAAACTGAAATAAGAACAGACATATGTTAGTAATTGGTCACATCATTTACTTCCTCACCTCTACCTATTAGAATCCCTGATTTCCTTCAAGGCTGAGCTCAAGGGCTACCTCCTACAGGAAGCCTTTCCTGATATCCTCCCTTCCTCCCCCCCACTGCCCTCCAGTTTTTAGTCTTCTCTCTCTCTTCATCTTTTTTACCCAATTGTCTACACACTGTCTTTCTCAGGACATCACTATCAGCTCTTGTGGAGCTGGGACTTTGATCCTCCCTGTCTTTCTCTTTCCCTCCTTCATGGATTTTAGATCTATGAGGGTCACCAGAAATCACCTAGTGCAGGCTCCTCATTTTAGCTAGGATCTGATGAATGAAATCTAGAGATATGATAAATAATGATAAGGTAACAGAATCTGTCAACCAGTAAGCATTTATTGTCTACTATGTGCCAGGCACTGCAGATACAAAGACAAGCAAAGGACAGTCTCTGCTCCTAAGGAGTTTACAGTCTAATGGGAGAGACAGCATGCAAACAACTGTACAAACATGCAAAGTACAAGAAAACTTAGAGATAATCAACAGGGGCAAGGCACTAGCTTCAAGGGGATTAGGGAAGGCATCTTGCAGAAGATGGGGTTTTAGCTGTTATTTGAAAGAAGCGAGGAAGCAGAGGTGAGGAGAAAGTGAAGTCTAGGCATTAGATAGCCAGTCAACATTCACAGAGTTGGGAGATCTATTGTGTGACAAACAGGAAGGAAGTTGGTATAACTGAATTGTGGAATGTATAGGGATAAGGTGTAAGAAAACTGGAAAATTAATAAGGGGTCACATTATGAAGGCTTTGAACACCTAATAGAGGACTTTATATTTGATCCCAGAGGTGATAGGGAGCCACTGGAGTGTATTGAGTAAGGAGAGTGAAATGGCCAGTTCTCTCCTTTAGAAACATCAATTTGACAGCTGAGTGGAGACATCACAGAGCTCAATGACTTGAATAAGGTAACACAAGTGTAAAAGGAACAGTTAGGATTTACATCTTGGTCCTCTGACTTCAGGAACAGCACTCATTCTTCTCTGCCCCATTGCCTCTAACACTTACTACATTCATGCCTCATACTTAGAGGCACTTGACAAATTGTTAAATTGAATTTTTACAATGTCTTAAGATTTTCATTGCTATTCTTACAGCTCTATGAAGTAACAATAGAATAGCTAGCATTTTAATGATGCTTTAAGGTTTGCAAAGTACTTTACAAATGTTTCTCATTTGATCCTCACAACAACCCTGGGAGTGGGTGCTATGATTAGCCCCATGTTATCGATAAGAAGTCTTAGTTCAACTGAGAGCAATGAAGTCATACAATTCAGAATCATAAAGCTAATAAGTGTCCAAGGCAAAGATTTAAGCTGTGATTTTCCTCCACTGTAAAATGGGGATAAGGAAAGCTCCAACCTTGCTAGGTTGCTTTGAGGATCAAATGAAATAATATTTACAAAATGCTTAACACAGTGCTCCATGCATAGTAGGCATTTAATTTTGTATTCCTTTCCCTTCAACCTTGCTAACTCCAAGACTCATATTCTAGTCTTTGTACAGGTGAGAAAGCAGGTTCAGAAAGCATAAGTGAGTTGCCTGAGGTCACAGAGTTAATGAGTGATAGAGCCAGGATTCAGACTTAGCTCTCTACCTACTATTAGTCTATTTTTCTGTCTACTACTTCTCGATGCCTCTTCATAATGACAATAACAATAGCCCTGGTGGCACAAAGATGATATGAAGATCATGCTTTCAACGTGACAGAAAAGTGCTGGAATTTCTTCATCCTAGTTTTGATATCACAAATGAGCATTAAGCCTTGAGAAGAAGCCTGCTCTAATGGAAGGAGAGCAGGCCAAGGGATCAATGAGACTTGATTAAATGACCCAGACTGAGTCACTTAACCTTGCAATGTCCTTAGATAAAACTCTCTTAGGATCTAGGTTGGAGAACAGGTACAAGTCTGCCCCTCAACTCTTCCCAATTCAAACAAAGAAAAGGCAAGCAGAATGAAGCCTGATTTACTTTCCTTTCATCGTTAAGCGTGGCATGTGAATGTATTCATATTTATGGATGTATTTCTGAAAAGTACACATCAAAGCTTTTAGAAATTGGCCTGTGTTGAGTAACTCACTTTCTATAACCTTTTAAGATTTACAAAGCATTTTCGTGTGAGGTAGTCAGTACAAGTCTTACATCTTAAAGATGAGGAATTGAGGTTCAGGGAGTTGAGGTGACTTACTTGATGCCTTGACACAGCTAGTAATGACCAGCATTAGGATTTGAACCTTAGTTCAACTCCAAATCTGATACTTTATCTGCAATACCGTACTTCCTGTTAAAATGTACCAAGGGATGTTGCTATAGGAAATCATAGAGCAAATCCTTAAGTAGAGTGAAAATTAACCCCTAATTTATTTCCCAAACTCTCTTTTTGCATATCTGTTTCCTCAGTAGGGCAAACGATTATATTCAGTGAAGTACAGATGCAAATATTCTGAACAATGCAGTTATTTTAAAAAATACGTTGCTTATTGTCTGCAATAATTTCTTTAACTGCCTTATGTACAAAAATATTTTCAAGGCATAAAATTTTTTTCAACTTCACAAATGTGGTTTCATTGATTCTTAAAATGAAAAGAACCTGAGTTTTTTCATTTCTAAACAAGGAAACAATGCTATATCAGTGAAAGAAGGAAGCAAGAAGTTCTATAAAGGTTGCAAGTTTTCCGTACACAGATATTTATTAATGTATGTGCTAAAATATTGTGTTCTGTCATGCATTGTATGTAATCACTGACCTAGCAATTACCTGATGAGATGCAATGTGGAGGATGTTTTGAGAAGACAATCTAAGGCTTGTCAAGTCAATTTTATGCATAAAGACGTTGTTTTCCAAAGAGGATACCATGACACAGAGGTTCTCCTCCCCATTATTCTGTGAAGTTATATTATTTTCACTATATATGTTCACACAGAGCAATGGAAGAATTATGAGAATTATCCTACCCACAATAATTGATCTAATTGATTAGCAAATCTCAGTCAGATTTGGAGAATCGGTAGTATTGAATCCATTATGTATGTAATCTGCTACAAGTGATTCATTCATTCACTGTCATTTGGAAAGGATCACTGTATACTTGAGTATAGACATTCACCTGGGGTAGTGTGACCATCAGAATAGAGAAGATGAAAACTGATACTTATGGAATAAGTGTCAGTCAATCAATAACACAGCCACGTTGGCTTGTGAATAGAAAACTTCCACCTTCTTTCTCTTTGGTACTTTGTGGGTACATAAAGAACATAAATTACAAAACTGAAAACAGTTTCGTCAGACTTTATTTTACATTTTTTCACTAAATATATGAAGACTTTTTTTTTTTGCTTCAGTGCAATACATAGTCATGTTGTTGCATTCAGTACAAACTGCTGAATATTTTTAAAGAAAAAAATAAAGCCCTTAACTGATTATACAGCCAAGTATGTAAAGTGATCTTTTTAACTGTCAGAAGGAAAACACTAACAGTATTATTACATATAATAGATGACTTCAAACAACAAATCTGCCTTCTACTTCTAAATCATTTACCCTGACTATATCACTTTCTAAAAAAAATGAATTTTGGTAAAAGCATTATGCCACAGAGCAAATACATTAACTTACCTTCTTGTACAAATGTGACATGACCTTGGCAGTTTTGAAGAACAAAGTTTTTTTCAAGATATCAAACATTTTTTTAAACAAACTAGTGAGCATTGCTTTGAATAAGATTGCTTTAAAAGCATTTCTTCACAGTGATAGTTCAGAAAGGTTGGAAAGTTGTCAGCATAAAATATTTCCCACCATTTCTATTTTCATTTGTATGCAAAAATCATCACATTACATCAGTAATTATAAAATTACAAACACTTTCTAGAAGTAACTGCATTTCTAGCTATGGTAGAAAAAGTTATTGGCTAGACATCTAAAATGAGAGTGAAATAACACAAAAAGGATATGAATACATAAATACTTTCTAGTGCACGCATAGGCTGTTGATTTTATTAAAAGACATATAACATAATTTAAGGAACATTACTAATGAACAAATCCAGAGGACAAGTCATTTATGAATGTGATGAGGAGATAGAAGTTTGGTAATGAAATGAAAGCGACATCTGAAAAGATACTCTTGATAATTCATTTTAATCTTCATTTTGGCACTTCATGGAACTATTAACTCTCCAAAACCAAACAGGCATCAAAAGTCATACAAGTCTTCCACACACCTTGTTGATATCGTACTGGAGTACTGATAAACACTGAAACATAGTTGATTATGCATTCCCACTGATTTGCACACGCATGCACTAGTCAAACAACAACAGCTTATCTAGTTTCTTGAAGATGCTACCTTGCAATATTGGTTTCAGGCAATC
This sequence comes from Gracilinanus agilis, assembly GCF_016433145.1. NCBI lineage: Eukaryota > Metazoa > Chordata > Mammalia > Didelphimorphia > Didelphidae > Gracilinanus > Gracilinanus agilis. The sequence continues at coordinate 539,875,198 of NC_058131.1, forward strand.
TCTTCTATGGATCTTGTATCAGATTTCAGTCTTACAAATTCTTTAGCCACATCATCATTGGTCCTTTGAGAAAGTATCCTAAGGATTGTCAAGCCAGTGTCATCCATAAAGATGTTTTTCAACAGTGGATACCATGCCCCGGAGCTTCCTTTCTCCACTATATTCTGGAGTTGAATCACTGTCATTCCTATAACTCGATCTTCCCGTGCAAAGCAGTAATCCTTAACTGAGAGGTGAAGCTCATAGGCCCCTGGGCGATTTTCATTACTCAGGACACTGGGGGGATTAAAAATAGAGATTTTGATCAAGGATATGAATTTTTCCCACCTTGTGATCCCCTAATCAATTTTGAAATCTTGTTGAAGATTTTATATGTTGTTCAGATATGTTAATACTTGAGAAACTGGATAGCATTGGATTCAAGACCATGATATTCTCATTTCATAAAAATTTCTAAGCTTTTCTTCAAGTAGTTATCTATCTACCTGGCTACCTGCCAATTTATGCTTTAAATTCCATTTATTTTCTAGACAGAAATATAGCTTAAAACAAATATTCAGAGTCATCCAGGGATATATTTTCAATTGTATTCTTATAATTTACTCATTGTACACATAACTTTTTGTTGAACTAAACCCTTAAATTTTATTTCCATGTGTTTATTGCCTTTGTATGAATTACACAAATGATGATTAGAATTCAAGTATTATGTGACCCTTAATAAAGTGCTCTAAGTCCCAAGGAGATTCCTATATAAAATTCCTGTGGTGATATATAGAGCAGGGCAAAAAACAATCTACGAGCCTCACCTAGCTGACAAATTTAAATGGCTTGTTCTCTAACCCGGCTAGCACATCCTGGCAGCAGTGATTTTGTGTCCCATTTTCAGTTTGGGACTTGGTCACATCACTGATTTCTGTTCATGAACACATGATTTATTCTCAGAAGATATGGGTTCAAATATTAGCTTAGCTACTTACTATATGTGTAACATGAGGCAAATTACTTAACTACTCTGGGGCTCAGTTACTTCATCTATAAAATCAAAAAGATTTGACTAGCTTATTACTAAGGTCTAGTCTAATTCAAAATCATAATTATGATTAGCAAGGTGGCTCAGTGGATAGGTCCAGAGATGAAAGGTCCTGAGTCCAAGTCCTCAGGTATTCCTCAGCTACGTGACCTTGGCCAAGCCACAAACCAAACTGCCTATCCCTTATTGCTCTTCTGCCTCGGAACAATATTTGGTACTTATTCTAAGTTAGAAAGTAAAGGCTTTTAAAAAAATCTGGTCCTGATCAATGCCACTCTATACTATTCTCATTTTATGGTGGCTATCCCACTTCTCTATTAGCCATATTTTACCCAGACTATACTTCCTTAAAAAGATACTATGTGACTAAAGGTAATAAATTGATGGGCTTGTACTTGATAGCTTCTCAATTTCCTTCAGGCACTAAATCTGTGATCCTCTTATTTCCATCACGTGCCTTGATCATAACCTAAAATATCTTCCCATTAGGAAATACTCAAATTCCTCATTACATCATTCAATCTTTGATAAAGCTGTAATTTTGCTCCTCCAGTCTATTCTCCTTCCACTATTCATTGGGTGTTTATCATTGTTGTCAACTCTAATGTGTCTCCTGCAGTTCAAAGCAGGTTCTCCACAATGATGCTATGATCAGAACAGAAGGTGGTGGTCAATGCCTACAGACTCATGGTATTGCTTTGCAGCCCTGGTACCACATACTGGAGTTCCCCACCTCTTCCCATTCACCTTCTTCCCCTGTCCAAAGTTTAACTAAGGTATTATGTCTCTGTTGATTTTCTCAGGGGTGTACACTACACAAAATATCAAAGGCCATTCTCAAGGATCTAAATTGAATACAAATTCTCTGCACCATAACAAAGCTCAATGCCAATTTTTTCCTATGGCAACAGTTACACCTGTCAAATGTGTAGCTGATGATGGCTTCTACTAATAATATGAGACAACTTGGCAGTGCAGAACATAACATAATGAAGAAGGCTGACTAGTGATATTCCAGGAACATTCCTTCCCCCAATCTTCTTTTGATTCATCTAAAGATATTCTGGTATCTTAATGAATACACTATATATGCCCTAGCAGTAAAAATTTCCAACTTGCCTTTCACTCCTGATTTTTTCTGATCAAACGTTTTGCAAAGTCTAACTTTTCCTCTTGGAGGAAACCGTTAACTAAGATGAGAGTGCATTTTTTAAACAGTCTAAGACAAAAGTAAAAGAAATAGTGACCTGACATAAGACATAAAGCAAGGTGGAGATTGACAAATTTCAGAACATAGTAAGAATCAGCTTGTGCTATTAGGAAAAAGAGGATGCTATGCCATCTCCAAAATAATATTCCCTCTAGTCTGTGATCATTTCAGTTCAAAAGATCTTCTAAATATATGCACACACAAACCCTTTTTACTGGATTAAGACCTCCTGTTTCTGAGAAGTATGTAAGTCTGTAGGATATAGTTTCCTTGAGAACCCAATTAGAATGATGGGAGAAAAACAGTCATAGCAATTAAGTTCAGAAGATGTGTTCAGGTCCCAGCTTGTCATTTATTGGCTACATGGGCTTAGGTAAATCACTTAAAATTTATGAAACTGATTTCCCTCTTCTATAAAATGGAGAAAGGGGTACTTATACTGTTTAGGTCACAGGGAAGGCTATTTGGAGAGTCAAATGAAATAATATATGGAAGTCTTTTGCAATTATAATGTGCTACATAAAACTTTCAGCTTAAATTATTATGTGGCAATACAAATAAAGTCATAATTGGCATAATTGTTATTATGATTATTTATGATTCTCATTGTCATCTTGAACTTATGAGACAGAGGACAGGTGAGTTGTGGCCCTAGGTTTTGTTTTATTCACTAGAACCATTTCTATCTCTAATTGTTTAGCAGTCTAAGCTGAGCAATGACTGATACCCAATTAAATAAATGACCTTGAACCAATACTCACAACTGGAAAGTTTCATTGTATTTTGGCGACCAGGTGTTGCTCTTCGTCTTGGTACCTTGTTTTCTTTTCTTGTCGCCAAGGTTGGGTCCCAGGATAAAAACCTCGACAAAGGGGCGAAACATTGCTGTAGTTTGCCAGTTTAAATCATTGATGGCAATTACTAAAATGGAAAAAGGGAAATATTATAAAGTATCAGCATGAAAATGTGCAGAAAGATGTGCTTTCCCATTTTGTCATTAACGAACAATTCAGTTTTAAGTGGTTGGTTTTACTTCTGCAGTTTAGGAATTATTTTGAAGGAAAACTGGACAACTTTCTGGAAGTAATCTTGCCATGAGGCTCCAACTTCAGTGTAAACATAAAGGATTTTGGCTGGAGATGAAATGCCACTTGCCAGTAATTCTCAAGCATAATTTGTAAATTTTCTGACTCTTCTTTTTGTGACGTGCAAATTAAACCAGAATAAATATTTATCTTTAGATTCAACAAATCTTTTCTTTAAAAAGGGGAAGGTTCTTAGTTGAGATATTCATATCCTCATCATTTCAATTAGATTCACTAAAAATTTATAGCCCATACACTGTTCTAGGATGCAAGAGTATACAGATAAAAACAAAATAGCCCTTGTCTTCAAGGAGCTTATAATCTATAAGAGCTAGCTGATATTTAATATACTTAACATAAATGTGAAAATCAATACTTGGGGCAGCTGGGTGGTACAGGGGATAGAGTACTCTTCTTTGAGTCAGGAATGCTCATCTTCCTGAATTCAAATCTGATCTCTGACACTTAACTAGTTGTGTAACCCTGGAAAAATTACTTAACACTGTTTATCAGTTTCCTCATCTGTAAAATGAGTTAGAGATGGAACTAGCAAGCCACTACAGTATCTTTGCCAAGAAAAAAACTCTAAATGATGTCATGTAGAGCCAATAATGACTAAAAAAGGGCTGAAAGCAAGAATTCAATACTGAGAAGCAGAGTGGACAGAGAGCTGGCTTCAGATTAAAGAAGAGGTAGATTTAATCTCTAATGCTGACACATGCAGGCAACTCACTTTTAACTTCCCAGTATCCTAGCAAGACTACAATATAGAGCTTGTTTCCTCATTAGGAATTCCTTTGATCAACAAACTCTCAGATTCCTACACACTTCCCTCCTCAAACTCACACACCTATAAACAAAGGCAAAAGCAATACTATTGCAAAACAAATGACTATTCCACTAAGCAATATGTAATTGCTCTTTAACATTTAGCTATCAAATAATTTTGGAGCCCTGGTTAACATTAGTTAGTATCTGGATTGTGTTCTCAGTGCCAAAAATCACAAAGTAATTCAAAGAATTGTTTTTAAAAGCCAAAATATTTGGAATCATGGAGATAAATCTATTAAATACTGGACTATACCAACAGCAATATTATCCTGATGCCAATATACTTTAAGCTTTAATTTTTAAATTCTAAACTTAATAAGTTTCAATGAAATATTTAAATAAATAAATTAAAGAGATCATATACAAAAGTAAACTCCAAATTATTTATAATTTGTTAAAAAGTATATATAAAGTTTAATTAAATATATATTTTCCACCCTGTCTTTTCTGATCATTTTTTTCTGTGTAAAATTGAAAAAGAATATTGCTAAAATCATTCTTAAAGTAATTATACTGTTATGCCCAGTTTCGGTCCCGATTGCAAGGATGAGTTCACACCAACAATGTAAGGGCAAAAGGAATTTTATTGCTAACTCAGAGTTAGGGTCCAGGAATACCATATATTTAGAAGGATATTCATAGCACCAACATGGTACTGGGATGTAAAGAAAGCTTCAGAAATACTTGTTGACTGAAACATACTCATTGACTTAGTCTGGGAGGAAAGAGAGTAAAATACATTTCTTGAATGCATTAAATAATTCCTCTTGGGAAAGAGAGAAGTTGGGAAATTATAGATGCAGAATGTTGCATATACTGGCAGATCATGATGATTATTTGGTTAATAGCTGTTTTGGTGCTGGTTAATGGGTTTTTTTTCTGTTTTACCAGAGCAGGTGTCAAACATTGTATATGTGTGTAAATCAGGAAAGTGATATCATATAAAAAGAAAAGGCATCATAAAATCTCAAAAGATAAAATTAAGATTTTTTCCCAAGTGTTGAAATTTCCACTTCCTACCCACAAATTTTATTATTATCCAGCTAGTACTAAAAGATGTAGAAAACTTCAAAGGCATTTTATTTTGGATAGAGATTTAAAGAAAAGAAAATGTACACTTTTATTTCACCATTTGCTACCTGGGTAACATTCCAATCAGTCATTAGGGTTGCTTGGACTTCATATTTACCTTTTACAGTTACTTTGTGGTCCCCAGTTCCTGGAATGGTTGAGATGTCCACATGAACTGATATCTGTCCCACTGAGTCATTGCGAGAGCGATCTGAAAATAATATCAACAATAAAAGTAATAGCTTACATTCGGTAGTACTTTAAATTTTGCATGTTATCTCATTTGGTCCTCCAATAACCCTGTGAGGTAGTTACTATTGTTATCCTCATTTTTAGAATGAAGTAACTGGGGCTGAGAGAAACTAAATGAACTTGCCTAGGGCCACATAGCTAGTAAATGTCCAGCACTATCTGCTGCACCACCAATGAGGAATGCGCTATCTGCTGCCACAAATGAGCAAAATTTGACTTGACTGTTTCCTTGAATTATTTATAAAAAAAGGCAATTTCTCCTCAATTCAACATGTATTAAGTGCTTCTATGTGAAAGGCTCTGCTAGGGCCCATCAGGAATGTGAAATTTAATAAGACTTTTTATCTGCCATCACTCTATAGAGGTTTATAGATTATTTTCAGAAAGAAATAATTGAAATAAAGAATATGACTTTTGCCATGTATTTTTTTAAACCTTTAACTTCCATGTATTGGCTCCTTGGTGGAAGAGTGGTAAGGGTGGGCAATGGGGGCCAAGTGACCTTTCCAGGGTCACACAGCTGGGAAGTGTCTGAGGTCAGATTTGAACCTAGGACCTCCTGTCTCTAGGCCTGACTCTCAATCCACTGAGCTACCCATCTGCCCCCATTTTGCCATGTATTTTAATAATCATTTAATATATTTTTTCTTAGGGCATACATATATGCTGACTGTACCATGAATTGGCTTCATGGAAACATGATTTTCAAAGAAATAATGACGCCATGTAGTAGTTTGTGCGCATACAACAGTGCTTTAAAAGGAAGATGAGTTTCTGAGGCTGCCAAAATTCTGACTATGAAAGCTTAAACATTTTTTTTTACAGAGCCCTGATACTAAAGGAATTGTCAAGATAGTACTATTCTGGACTGGGCAGGACTACTAAGAGACCCAGTTATGGGGACTTGATCCATGAAATCATCAGGAGGATCAATAAGATTTTGTCTGGTGAACGAACAACTGAGACGAAGGTGGATCTTTAAGGGTTTTTCAAGATGTGATGAAGCAGAGTAATCTAGGTTTGGGTCACATCTTGAATAGCTTTTATAGTCAGTGATCTAGACCCAGAATTAAGCAGAAACAGGAAGTGGTCTGGATTTTCTTTGGAAAACTGCAAGATTTTTTTGTAATGATCCCAAACTCTTCCTTAAAATAAAGCCACATCTTTTAAAGTTTCAATCTCTTATCAATGTTGTTGAAGGATTTGAGAATGAAACACTACATTTTCAGAAGAATTAAGAATAAGTCTACAATGAGAGCAAGAGGGAATTTGTCAAATACTTTGATAAAATCATTAATAGATCCTAATGTACAGTAGTATGTGGTGTTTGCTACTTGGAGTAGGGCTGATTTTAAGATATTCAATTATAATTTAAAAATGGAAAGGAATTTATCAATCATCTAATCCAAGACTTTCATTTTAAAGATAAGAAGTTCAAGGCAGAAATCTATAAAATATCTTGTCCAAGGTGAGGCAGGTAATTAATGATAAAGCCAGGACACCTGTGTTGATTCCTGGTTCAGGACTATTTCCATGGTTTTGAAACTTATTTGAAACGTAGTTGAATAAGTCACTACATTCTATCAAATCAGATTAATTTTTGAGTTCTTGAGTTTAGACACAGTTTTCTTAATTGTAGATGGAGGCCATCTGTTTCCATAAGGAAACTGTAGCTTTTCATCATACCACTAACCTTTAAGATCCCAATCTGTTTCGTTTCAAAGTCTTTTCTCAAGATAGCCTTTAACACCTTATTGACTTGACTCTTCCCAGGCTCCAGGTTAGTGTTGTCACTATTCTTTCATAACTGCCTTGATGATATAACTTTCTCTAGATGTTCTACTTAGTGGTATGGATACTTAGAATATCTTCTCTCACCATTTTACTAAAGCATCTCCTTTCCATGGTCTAAATATATTTGGAAATAGATTTCTTCTATAAAGCTTGCTTGCATGGACCAGAGTAGTTATTGTTCAGTTGTTCTAGTCATGTCTGATTCCTTATGAACCATTTGGGGTTTTCTTGGCAAAGATACAGGAGTAGTTTTCTATTTCTTTCTCCAGCTCATTTTATAGATGAGGAAACTGAGACAAATGGGATAAATGACTTGCCCACTTAACACGTAGCTAGTAAGGTCTCTCAGGCCAGATTTGAACTCAGGAAGATGAGTCTTCCTGACTCCAGGCCTAGTGCTATAATCATTGAGCCACTGAATTACTCCAGAGTAGAGGAGGCAGCTTTTGCTACTCCCCCTAATACAGAAGCCCTTTCTCAGTCTCTCTCTCTCAAAGTGTATTCAAAGATATCTAGATCATAAACTGGTGTATTTGTGGAATGGAGTGCCCTAGTTATATTTTGTGGTCAAAAGAGGTTTAACTCCAGAAAGTGAGCAGAAAGATAAAGCAGAAAAAACTTAATTTATACAAATATGTTGCCCCCTATGACAATATCCTATGTGATGCAAAGAAGGTAGGGAAGGGTTGGGACAAACTCTAGGGGACAGGATCTATTATACAGCTATTAAAGAAAGTAAGTTAAACATATTTTCATGTTTGCAATATCTTTTTTTCTTTACATATGGAAAGGTTTGTTTTGTTTGGATATGTAAACAACTGGAATAAAAAATTAAAATTAATAATCTAATAAACGCAAAAAAGAAGGTTAACCAGAATATACTTTTTGGTTGGTACCTTTGTTGCTTTTCTGGTCATCTCTGAAATTTAGAGAACTCATTAATCTTATCTTTGATTATGAAAGAACTTAAAAATTCAAGCTACAAATTAGGAAAATATATCAGTTCATGCTTGGTTCTTTTTCTTAAAAAGGAATGTTATTTATGTTATTTTTTAACAATTAAGAGCTAAGGAAACATGCCCAGAATCTTTTAAGAGGAAATGAATAAGATGCTTCTTAACAAACATAATTTTCCTTATTTTTTTCCTATTTATTTCTCCACTATTCCATATCTGGACTATCCTCAGTTTGTATGTCTTTATAGTGATCTATAGGGTCAGAGAAGAATAATCCATAATTATGTTCTCAGCATTGGCTGAATGCTTGACAGCAAATCCCTGGGGTGGAAGCATTTACTAGACTGCAAAATACATGCCTCCTTCTTGACATGCCAAGATGTGGCAATTCACTGCTCAACTAAGTTAGATATAGCTCTTGAGAATTAGTTGCTCTTTATGCCATGTACCCCAAATTAAAACAGACCAATTCTCTTAGTGGAAATAAGGGATTTTTGCAAAGGCATACTCACATTTTTGATATGTTTTAATAGTATACTTTTTCAGAAATCCCCTTAAAATTCCATATAAGCAGTATTTGTTCCACCTTACTGATGAATTTGGTTGGAAGACATGGTAAGAGCAATATTTAAATTGGGTTTGCCAAGTGGGCTGGGATAGATTTCTTATATCCCTGTACCTTAAAATTTGTTGGTGTTTTTCCTTAAAAATATATTGAAACTATCCTCAAGACTTAATTAAAACAAGCTGTCACAACTTTCCTGTCACTCTAGGCTATTAGAGTCCCATAGTGCCTTTAGGACTTGATGGATATCCCTCATGCTACCTTGTGAGGTATCCGACCCTACAAACCATATGTGTCCTAGTATTGAGAAGAATAAAATTGTATCTACCTGAATCAATGTTGTATTTTTGCTGAGTATCCTTTTTCATTCTATTTCTAAGCAAACTTTTCTCTTAATTATTAGATGTCTAATTTCATTCCAATATCAAATCTCTCCCACCAGACTGGCCTCACCTACTTCATATACCACACAAGGCATATTTCATTTAGTACTATGAGAAGAGCATTCCAACAATGAACATCTATATAAGTTATTGAAGCAATTTTTATTATCATGGAGTTTCCAAAGCTACAAATGAAAACAACTCAAGTTTATGTTTGATCAGTTAATCCATCAAGAATTTAAGTGATCTCTTAAAATGTGTCAAATGGAAACAGGAAGGCAACTAGGTGTGCAGTAAATAGAACACCAGACCTAAAACGAGATCAAATCTGGTTTCTTCCATATAACTTTGATTATTTATCTCTAGGACAGAGCTGCAATCAGTCCCATTTAAGACTCCTCTAGATCTACCATTCTGCAGGTATTTTGAATCTGCTAAATTTATGACATACAATGACTTAATCATATATCCCCTAAAACTCTTTTGTCTGAAAAAAACAAATGATGGTGGAAAGGGAGAATTCCTAAGGTCTTATCAAAATGACACATTGCAGAACAAAAGGAAAAATTTCATTAATTTCAACTTTAAACTTTTGTTTTTAATGAATAACCTTTAGGAAAGTTTGATCCCAGTGTTTTAGAAACTATAGAACCTCCATGAGGGATATAGGATTTGTCATTAACTTACTTGTTGGGCCTTACTATAGTCTATTTCCTTTGTGGGTCACTTCTCAGTCTCAGGGCATTGTAATGCAGGGTTGCTACAAGAATCCCTTGCATTTGCAAAACTAACTGAAGCAACCCTGACAGTTGGAAAATGGAATGTTGATCCAGACTGACTGGTGGTCTCACAGGCAAAAACCATTGGAGCCTGAGACTATAACTATTCCTGCAGAACCAACTGTAGGGGCTTTTGGCTTATGGCTTTTTGGCTTTTGGGTTTTGCTTGATTCCCTTGACCTCTCCCTTGACATCCTGCTATTCCCTGGATCTCCCCATTGGACCCTGGGAGGAGGGTATTTTTGGTGGGTGGAGATCGTGGGAACTAGCTTCTATAGGCAGGCAGGGGTAACCTTAAAACCGAGCCATCACCTCATCTAGTAATCTGCTAAACCTTGTTACATCAGGGCAGGGAATTCATCCCTGGCTGAGGGGCCAGTTCGCTCAGCCTGATTCCTCTCTTCTGTGACCCTCCCCCAGGACCAGCTTGTCCCTTAGCAGCAGTTACCAGACCTTAAGCCCCTTTCCCTCAGCTTACCCTTAGCTTTAATAAACCCTTTGGCTTTTATACCAAGAGCTTCTAGTGATTCATTATACCAACTACTAGGGCAAAGGCTGAAGAGGAAAAGAACAACTTTCCTTTATTTCTTGAGGGTTAAACCAGGCATCCATCTTGGGCAGGAAGTGAACCAGCTTTCACTTCCTGTAGGCTGGGAATTGGTCTCCAGAAGGGAGGGGCTTTTTACTCCTCCCCTCAAGGGAGGTTAGGGATAGCAGGGAAGCTAGTTTAAAACATTTCAGCCAGGCTCACCCAATCTCTGGCTGACCTAAATTATCTTGTTCTAAAGAGATAACCTCCCTGCCTGAAGACCCAGTTGATACCACCCAGAGCCCTCAATACAAGTCTCTTAATTAGCCATATCATATTCCTTTTATTTCCATTACAGCATATACTCCTAGTGAAATAGGCAAGTGGTTTTCCTCCTGTCATTATTAATTTCATTCCCCTATATATCCTATTGGTGCCTTTGTAACCTGGGAATCGAGTTATATAATTTTGGCAACTACTTCTTTGTGATATCTGTAAAGTTGAAAACCCTTACCTCTCCCTATCCCTTTGGGCAATACTTCCTGATTTAGGATACCATGAGGTAGGGAGTGATGAAAATGTGAGACGGTATTTTGCAAGGGCTGTAAAATTCTGTTGAAAAAAGTCCATATCCTAAATGACCTGGGTTTTATGGCTGCAGAGCAAGTCTCCTTAGAAGGTAGAGATAAATTGTCCATTGAAACCTCTGAGGGCTTCTTCCCATGGGTTTATGACAGCCTGGCCTTTAGATCTGTGGCATTTGTTCATTGTACTGACAGTAGATTTTCTATCATGGAATACAAGTCAAAATGGACAGCAGTATTTTCCAATTGAACTAAAAATACCGCAGGAACTAGTCTGTCAAGGAAAGTAGGAGATGAAAAAAGGAAGGAGAAAATCTTTACTTTCTCCTGAGGATGAAACAAATCAAAATAAAAAACTGAGACAGAATTACAGAAATGAATAAGCTACATTTTGTTCTTTCTTTTGAAGAGAGTGCCATTTTAAATCTAGGCTTATGCTACTAGATTCAGTATTTGGCTCACATTCTCTCTGTTTTGCCATGGATAGCAAACACACACATTAAGATTGCAAAGGGCTCTCTTACTAAATGGCAGCAAAAGACTTTCATTGACTAGATTTCTTTGACTGGAATTTTAAAAATTCCTACCAGAAATTCCTTTAACTAGATTGGGTGGGAATTCATTCTTCTATGTACATTACTAGTGATAAATACATCATGATAGGGACAGAAGGGGTGGAAGAAATTGCTTATTATGTCAAACTTTGATATCATATTAGGTTTCCTTTTGAGAGAATTCTTAATGTGATTTTATAATTTCTGCATGATTACAAAGATGGTCACATTCTGGCCATCTTTACTGCCATAGTATCATCAGAGATTATACATTAGATATAAACTTTTTGAGGGAAGGATTGTTCCCTCCACCCATCTTCTTGTATCCTCAGTGTTTAGCATAGGGTCTAGCACTGAGGATGCTTAATAAATGTTTATTAAATGAATGTCCCAAGAAACTTGACCATTCAGTTTTGTACCTTATGTCCTGGGGCTATGCTATAAAAGTCAAATTTATATAACACATTAAATATACCTGGCTTCACAAGAGAACATACTTCAAATCCCATCTATCTGTCCCTGCTAGATGCTTCTTCCCATGGATTCTGTTGCTCCTCTTTGCTTAGTCCTCTTCCTGAATCTCTTTCCATTCTCTTATCTGAGAACCATAAGCCAATCCATACAAACTTTAATTTTACCCACTCACCAATGATGTAGCTAGGATCCTGGGTAGGAGGCCCCAAACCAAGAAGATTAAGTTCATTAGGGCATAATCTCTGGTGTTCTGTAAGGTGCAATATGGATAACCAGATATCCATCTCTGTAAATACCCCCAATCTTCTCTTCTGTAATCCCTTTGTGACTTTCAGATCAAAACAACCTTCCTTGGGCACCACTTCTCTCTATATGCTATCTCTCCCACTGGAATACAAGATCCTTGAAGGCAAAGACTGTTTTATCCTTCTTATTCGTGTTCCTGTAACAGTGCTTTGACACATAATAAGTGGATAATAAATAATTTTTATCCAATTATGATTCGATAATCTTAGAATCTTTTGTGATTGATTTATACACATAAATTAATATTTAGATAAATGACTTGTCTCATTACTGTGTGATCCATTTACCAGCACAGATCCATAAATACCTTATTAACATGTGCAATTCCTAGGATCCTAGGTCTAGGCTGCTAGAAGAGACCTCAGAAGCCGTCTAATTCACTTTATTTTCTACATGACAAAAATGAAACCCAAAAGGGTCAAGTATCTTTCAAAAATAATGTCTTTAATTCAAGATTCAAAATCAGATTCTGTGACTCCAGGATCAGCATTCTTTTCAATGGATCACATTCTTCTCTTGTCCACATATTTCTTGTGTACATATTAATTTAGAGACAATCTATTCAATGTATTAGAGACATACTTCTGATTCTATTAATATATTGGAGGTACCAGTCGAGGACTTGGACTGTCTGTGATCCCACAAAATCTGATCTGATCCTCCCTCCTTTTCCCATTATATATGTCCTTTATGATTTTTGTGCCACTTTTCTAATGACAAGCCTTCATTGCTAGTATGCTGCAATATACTTTCCATGTGTCTTTCCACTGCCCTTTGGCATATACCTGAATTTATACTTGATAAATATTCCCAAAGACTCATGAAGTTTCTTGTGGAGTACTGATCTAAAGAATCATTATTCACATTTTTCTTCTATAGTATAATAGTTCAACACTTTGATATACCAAATACTAAAATTAGCAAATCCACAGGAGTACTAGATTTAAGAGGTGTCGCAAAGACTTTTAATGATGCCCATGACAAAAGGGCTTCTGTTTTTTACATGGGCACTGACTAATTTCCTTTCAAGAGTGAAGATCAAGAAGTAAGGAATAAAATAGTTACTTTAGACATGCCACTTTAATACTGTTTTGCTATATAGCTCCAGGTTACTTTTTTCTGCTTTAAAAAAATGAGCATTAATTTTCTCTGTCCTTCACTTCATCTCCATTGATGAAGGTGTTGAAATTCTTCCTGTAACAAATATGTATAGCTAAATCAAAAAAATTACAAAATTGGCCATGTCAAAAAACATGTCTCATTTAAAAAAATCTTGATTATATTACCTTGAATATTCTTGCCCTTTCAGGAGGAAGGTAGTGCATGCATACTTTATCATTAGTCCTTTGGAATCATGACCAATTATTGTATTCCTCAGAGTTCTTAATTCAAAATTGTTTAATTTTGCAATAGTGTTATTGGTAAATTGTTTTCCCGGATTCTTTTCTTTTCATTATGCATCCAGGGTACTTTTTGCCTTCTTTTCCAAGAATGCAATTCATACTTGGCTCACTAGCTGGTTTTATGTTATCAGTGACTAGAAGGCATAAAGTTCAGGGTAGGGCTTGAGGCAAATGAGATCTATTTTCTCTATATATTCCCCTCCTCTATGTTTTTGTTCATTCATTCATGACTTAATAAGTTTCTGCTATTATGAAGCCCAAAGCACAGGGAGATAGAAAGGATAATTAACATGGTCCCTGCTAATATACTGCAAGCCAGACAGGAATATATCACACTCAGAGATGTAATATTATATTATAAGAGTATTACAACTATGTAAAACTATTAATCAAAATAGAATATATTAAGATTTTCAGAAAGGTACAATAATAAAAACAATGGTTAGTATTTACATAGCACTAAGTGCTTGGCAAATTACTTTACAAATATAGGGGGTCCTGGGTTCAAATTTGACCTCAGACACTTTGTGGCTGGGTGACACTGGGCAAGTCATTTAACCCCCCATTGCATAACCATTATTGCTCTTCTGCCTTGGAACCAATACAGAGTTTTGATTCTAAGAAAGAAGGGTTTAATTAAAAAATATATGCATATACATGCATATATATTATCTCATCTTATCCTCCTAACTGTGGAAGATAGGTATTATAAATATCCTAATTTTACAGATGAGGAAACTAAGTCAGATAGCAGTCTATGGGGAATAGAGGGCATAGATCCTATGTAAGACTTTGCTCCTTTGATAAGAAGGCAGGTTCTGTATAAAAAGCAATGTTTAAAAATATTACTTAAATCATATTTTAGTTATATTAATTTAATTTCAAACAAGACATCTGTGTAAAAAGAGTTTGATTAACAATTGGTTAAAGTCAAAGACTAATGTGGAATCACTTTCTTTTCCAATTATGTGATTTGGAAACTATATTTATATGTGTATGTTGTTTTAGAAATGTTTTACAGATAGGACACAAAAAGTCAATGGCTAAATACATGTATTGTATCAGAGGCCCAATATTATGAATCTTTCCAAGGTTCCTCTATCAATTAATTCATTAAGCCTAAAAAATTTATCTACATGTAGGAACAAGTTTAATTTGATACATTGGGGCTCTCATCTCCTAATCTTGCCTCTTGCCTTAATTTCTAAACTTCTCAAATTCATATGTACTATACTTACTGCCTCCATTTCTTCACTCATTTCACCCATAACTTCCTGAAACCTAAAATAAATTCTCAAAATTATGCCCAAACTGATTATTGAAAACTCTCTAATCACCTTTTCCAACCAGTGTTTTTTCGTAAGCCTCATCACCACTATTTTCTGTTTAGTTTGCGAAACTTTATCTACTTTTTCGTGTGTGTGTGTGTGTGTGTGTGTGTGTGTGTGTGTGTGTGTGTGTGTGTTTTAGACACTACTGGTTTTTTCAAGCATCTATCTCCTTTGCCAATTTCTCTTTCTGGTCCTATCTGGAGATATTTCCCAATATTTCCTCCTTCCCTTTTTCAATACTACTTCTTTCATTGACCTGCTCTTGCTTCATTTTTAATCATAACTTGTCTATTAAGTAATTATCTAATCTAAATCTCCAGACCCCATGCCTCTTATCAATTGAGATGATATTTGGAAAATGCACAGTTCCTGGAACATAGTAGACATAAAAAAAATGCTTATTATCTTTCCCTTCCTTTCTCCCTCTTCTCTAAATTCCAGTTTCAATTGCCTACAGGATACATTCACTTCTATATTTATTAACAGCTGAAACCTATTACAAAAAAAAAGAGTTCTACTATAATAAAAAAGATAAACTGAAACTGCTCAAGTATCAGAAACAAAGCAGATAGAAAAAGAAACAAATGTGAAATTAGAAATGTGCTCAAAGAAAAGACATTCAATGAATTTAAATAATATTTAACACTGGTAAGAAATCAAAAGAACAAATAAAATTTTGAGAAATTTGAAAATCACATGGTAAAATAAAACTACAATTAGAAGTTGTTGGGAAAGATTTATAGAATATTATTTTTAAGTGACCAATAGACTTAGTGTAATAGATTATAAAAAAGAAGCAAACAATAGACTACAGCCAAAAGTGCAACTTTTGACAATGTAAAGAAAGTGGAAAAACCTCAATATTAACTGCTGAAAAAATTGGAAGCATGCAGGTACAAGTGATAGAATTTTAGGACATTTCGAGATGTAGGAATCATCATATTACTGACATTTCAGATGATTTAGAAAAGCAAGAGAATTTGGACAATGAACCGTAGGTGTTATTCAAGAATAATTTCAAATATTATAAAACTAATCAACAATATACAAACAGGGAGAATCCATGAGGCTATGAAAATAACATTTTAGTTAAACTCCAACACTGTAATGACAAAGCAAAAATACTGTAAATGATAAGAACATAAAAATATCATGCTAAGGCTATCAGTAGGCTCACAGAATACTTCCCAAGGAAGATAAAGGATAATCAGAAAAATTAGAAGATGTCATTTATGAAGTTAAGAAATGTGGAACATGAAATCAGTTAAAAGGGAAACCTATAAAGATAGCAGGTTCCATGATTTATGCAATAATATTTTAATAATATTCATCATATGGATATATGACTGGCATGCATGTAGAATATTAGCTCCTTAAAAAAACTGTAATATTCCTATCTCAAGAAATTGGCACAATACTTTATACATAGTAGGCATTATTAAATGTTCACTGAATGAGTGAAAAGAATGCAAATTGTAAAAAATGCAATAAAGAGATTTAAAGCTTGGGAACAAATATGTTCTTAGAAAGATGTTGACGAAAATGGTGAATGAGCTGTATCTTTGCATATTGTATCTTTAGTACTCTCTCTGTAATAAATAGGATACTTAGGTGGCATCGCAGACAGAATACTGGGCCTAGAGTCAGAAAAACTGATCTTAGTTCAAAACTGTTCTGAGATGCTTACTACTATGTGACCCTGAACAAGTCATTTAACCCCATTTGTCTCAGTTTCCTCATCTATAAAATGAGCTAGAGAAGGAAATGGTTAATCACTCTAGTATCTTTGCCTACAAAACCCAAAATGGGGTTATGAAGATTCAGATAAGACTGAACAAAAACTGAAGAAAAAATGTAGTAAATGCTTACTAAGTGATTTGTCATTCATTCAGGTTAGTCATGTATCTGAAAACTTGATCATTATAAAGGGTTGAGTATTGTCTTAGACTATGAGCTTTTGGATAGGATTTCTTAAGTTAGTTGTATGGGACATGATCACAAGTGTTATCACATGAAAGAGAAAATAAGACTTTTTTGTTGTTGTTGTACAGAAGGAACCTTTTTGTCCTGGGATTCTTATGAAAATGGCCTCCAACTCACTGAGGTATAAAAGATGTACTAAATGGCTTTTGAGCTCACTTTCAATTATAAATTCTAATGTAATCTCTAAAGTTTTGTTAAGTTGTAAATTTCACAATCTGATGTTGTTAAATTAGAAGAAAGCAGGCAGATTTTATAGTTCATTTTCTAGAGCATAGTACATTTTTTAGTATCAGTCTATCTATATTTGCATATATGTCTGTAACTGTGTGAGAATAAAGCATATAACATGATAGAATTATTATTTATAATTTCAAGAAATGATTTCCCTTAATAATGCAAAAATACAGCCTAAAATCTGAGTTAAATCCATGATATATATGACAACAGAAATTAATTTAAACGGAGAGATATGTTCATCAACATCATTCGCTATCATGATAGCAGATGTTTTGTCAGGTCCAGATAAAAATTTTTTTTATTGTATAAGATGAAGAGGTGGAGAAATCCCACAAAGAACACAATAAGACCCCTTAAATCAAATCAGCACATACCTTGATATGTAGAGACTTCAAAGCAAAGATAGGAATAAGTGAGAATAGTGAGAAATATATTTTAAAAAATAGGTCATTGTAAGGAATGGGAATCATCAGACATGTAGACAAAAAACAGAAGCTTTTAAAGCCCCATTTCATGAATATTTTGAGAAAAGAACTGGTAAGTATGTTAGTTGGTAAGCACCAAATAACATAACAAAACAGAAATTGATTATATTTTAACAAATACACAGAACCTGTTCTATTTTGGATATAGTTAAAGGGAGGCAAGGATAGCAGAAAACAGAACAGGAAGAGGAAAATTAAACCAAGTATATGTAGAAGAGATATCTTGGAGACAATATAATTCTAAAGGCACTGAGAGACTAACCATCCATACAGGTAAAAACTAATAGATGTAAAATGTTCATTGTCCAGTTATGATATGTAGTTATAGGATAATTAATGAAACTTGTATATCAGTAAATATATCTGGGGACAAACAGTACACATATATGAGTAGGGACAAGGATTAGAAAGGAAAGAAAGTAGGTTACATTGTCTTCAGGGGCTTATAAAGTTCCTTTAATAATTCCAGTCTCCTCTCAGAAATAAAGATCCATCCATTTAAGAGCAACATTCTACTAGTGTTATTATATAGCTATGAGGCATGGTACATGATAGCTTCTGAAGAAAGGTAAACAAATATCAAAAAGAGAAGAAGGGAGGGGTAAATGGTGGTTGTCAATAGGCTTCAACAAAACACAAATAAAAGATTTCACAGAAACAAATGATAGAAAAAGAAAATGGGCCAGTCACATAGAAAATGTGACTCAGTTGGGGCTGAGAGGTGGATAACTATATGCTCCACTGTTATCAAATTGATATTAGGATAAAGTGATGAAGACCTTTAGTATTTTGTGTGGATGACTTGTGGTGGACATAAATAAGAATTATTCAGTATGCATAGGTAGATGATCTCTGATCTGCATTTTTGAGAGGATTATCTAAGTCAATGAAATTGGATGCCATTTGGATGTTTTTGGTGATTATATATGGTTTGCCTAAGATTCAGTTTCCTCCACCCCAGTATTCTTCAGTATGAGCACAAATCATAGAATACCACAATTCAATTCAGTCAATATTAATTATGTACTTACTATGTGCAAAGCACTATTACAAACCCTATTATACAGAAGCTAAAATTCAAGCCTTCACAGTCTAGTTGGATGCTGAGTTTATATTCAACTGAAAAAGAATGAGAAATAATGATACATGGGCTACCTTTGTCCTTCCCCACCAAGAAATTTTTTGAATGATCATGAGCAAGTCACCTATTTGGGTCTCAATTTTCTCATTTGTAAAATGAAGGCAGTTGAGCTCTCAACCCCAAATCTATGATCTTAGGATACTGGAAGAAAAAATGTCCTAGAAAGAAGACCTCTAGCCCATTAGTAAGATGACAATTTGTTAGGGATATAGGAATTGGATAAGAATAGGATGAGAAAGTTAGAAAAAATTGAGATTAGCATCTTGGAGGGAAATCATACCTAAAGTAATGAACTCACAAATTCTTCAAATCATCAAGCCAACTAAGCTATGTGGGACAGATACTAACATAGGATTATCACCATCATCATTCTCTTCAGTTCCAGAATTTTTTCTTTACCCAGAAACTCTACAGTCAAGTTTATAATAAGATCAAGAAGTAGAAGATTATAGAAAAGAATTAGTTAAAAAAAGAAAAACAACTCTTTGCTTTCTCCTTTCTTTGTAGTTGAAAACAACAAATTGGTGAAATATGCCAATTATGATCAGGACACATGTCCACCCTACAGAGCAGAGGTCATGGACAAATTGCTGAATACATTGAAAGAGCAAGTAATTGAACAATGTGTAAAAGTAGACAAGAAAATTGGGAGTCTGAGTGATGGATAGAGCCATGTCCACAATGATCTAGTAATAGGTGCCTGCATGACAGGAGAAGATGGGAAAATTTCTTCCTAAGAGAAACAATTGATACATAGGAAGAACAAACACAGCAGAATATTTGTAAGAAATAGCTATAAAAGCTCTAATGAACTGTATTCCTCTCCCCCACATGCCTAGTGTACAGCTTTGTTGCTGATGATGAGGCAAATATTTTTAAGAGAAGCTAAAAGAATGGAAAGGGAACACCAAGTTAATAACATATGGTTACAGTACTCATTTAATGCCAAAGACTCCAGAAATAAAGACTAATGACAAACTACTTTTCTAACAACCACATCTAAGAACCACTCTGAAGGAAGGAGTAATAAATGAAGTAGATCCCTTAAAGACAAGTGAAAGTTATCCTGGATGAAAACATGAAGGAAATGGGAAGGCTTTTTCAAATTATTTTTTAACACTAGATAACATCTTCACAGTCACATATTTGGCCATGTAAAGGACAAGATCTCAAAGTGCTTATTATGTAAAGAGAAAATGAGAAAATGTACAGCTTTAAGGGTACTCCTGACAAAGTATTTCCCATGAAAATGAGAGGCAATGAGATTTAGTAGGTGGGGTGACCTCAAAGTGAAAGACTTTAGTTCAACTTTACCCTGGATGCATAGTGGTTAAATAACACAGAATGCCCCTTAGCCTGTAGAGTACATTTTGTGCTCTAGGCAAATCTCTAAGATTATGCTGTAGAGAAATTTGTAAGGCATTGACATGCAGTGTAGAGGGAATTTCCTCACCTGGGAGTTCCTCATATCACTAAAATCACAAGTCCAGTCCATAGCCCTAAGATTATACAAGGTTCCATCAAAAGTATCACCAAGATCATTTTGTTCAAAGATAATCTCATTATCAACAGTAAATTATGAATAAAACAGGGAGATATAGGCTTGATAAAGGTGATGCCACTGTTGTGGGGAAAGATCCTAAACCAATAGTTAATAGAAGAGAGATGCCTTGGAGGTGAAATATTCCAGAACCTCTTATTCACATATGACAACGTGATGGTTGCATCGAGCCCTTTGACACTACAGGGTGTCCCCAGCAAGATCTATAGCATGCAAGATGAATCTCCTTGGCAATCTATATTGGTTAAACCAGATCGATGAAGAATGCATATTGCCCTGATTATGGCATGGAATTGAGGTAGCCCAATGAATTAGTACATTAGTCATTTATCTTGGACAGGCATTTCAGGTGACTAGTCAGGTGGCTGAATTGCTCTGGGGAAATTGCAAAGGACTTTATAGAAGCCACAATTACTCCCCACCACCAAACCAGATCTTTTTAGTGTCAATATTTTCCTATTAAATAGTATATGGATTTGAATTATGGAACACCACAATCTCAGAAGAATCATAATGGAAAGATAGATGGCACATATGGTAATAGTTAACCTATTGCATGAGAAGCAGCACAAAAGACATGTAAAAGGTGAGCTGGTCATGTAATGAGAGTGAAGCGAAACTGCTGGAAAGCCTGAGTACTGCACTAGTATTCATGAAATATTAAAAGACCCAGAGGAAGGCCTCCACCATTATCAATGCTTCATGGAAGGAATTTTCCTTGAAATCCCTGGTTTCATATTGTATGGGATGAGAAGGTCTGAATGGACTGTAATCTGTACTGGTGGAGAGAGATCCCAAATCAATGAAACTAGGAATCCACTGAAATATTGAAACAATTACAATAATAAATTATAACATTTATATGTTCAACTGTATTTTTGCAAGGTACTCCTATATATGATATTCAATTTGAAGCTAGCAATCTAATGAAACAGGTGTCATTGCCATCTTACATATCAGGAAAGAAACAAAGAATTTTTAAATAATTGCCCAAGATCAGAGGATGAATCACAGATTCACTAGAATCTAACTCTCCTAATGTGTAGCTCAAGAGGTTATCCATTATATCATAACAGTACTAGTCCTTTTAGTAGATCTAACAATAATTCTTTGATCTTTTAGATTTAGAAATTGTAAAGTTTGAGAAATTGTTGGAACCTAAAAAAGGCAAAGTCTGAAGTCCCAAAGTCTTCTATTCCAATTTGAACAGAACTTAAAAGGTCACACCATAACCTAATATTTTAACTTTCTCAAATTAAACTGCCTAAAATAATCAATTTGGTTTGTGTTTTAAATAATGCATTTATAAACATGATTTGCATTTATAGCTAAAAGGAAAACATTTTAAAAGCTACTCTAAAAATCTATAAATGTGTATAATAGGAACATATGTTATTTCAAGTATGTATTCAGAATACATACAGCTATTATTCTAATAAAATAATTGCTTGTTATTTGAAGTATTGAGAGTTTGATTTCTAATGCAGTTATTGCAGCTGATGAGTTGGTAAACAAGTAACTGGTAGCTCCTTTTAAAGAAGTAGAGGCAGCAACAATATTATGATAATAAACATTTCTTAATAGGCAATTTTTTCTTAAAGCTTTAGAAAAAATACATTTGAAAAGCCATTTTGGAAAAATTTACACATATTGATTGTAGTCATCTGAGATAAGCAATTTATGGCATCCAACATTTTATCAAAGACTTGGATCAAGACATAGAAGGCATACTCTAATTTGAAGATGATGCCAAGATGGGAGAGAGAGCTAATAGAGGCTTAACTGGCTAGAGTTATGAGCTGAATTTAATAAGATGAAATTTAATGGGGATAAATGACCTGTCTTTGATGGAAAAAACCTAGAAGTAATGCAAAGAAATTGCTGATATGGATTTAATGTAAGAAAAAAATTTTTTCCCAACAACGCTATAGACTTTGTTAGGAAGAAAGAAGTTCTTCATCATGAGAAGTCTTCACAGGGATAATGGATGGTAGAGGGAATTCTAACTTGAGCATGGATTAGACTAAATGTCATCTAAGGTTGGTTTCTTCCAGCTGAGATTTTGCGATTCTGATTTTGGGTCTATTTTCTTATGCATTCATGTGCTTTTTTCATGTTCTATAAAATAGGAATACTATTAGTCTTGCCTATTTTACCAAGCTATTGGTACAACAGATGGTATGTCAGAATGGTGCCATATGTGAGGGAGTACTTTGGAAAGAAGTGTAACAAATTTGTGGCTATAAAATATTGAGATTTGTATTTTACTGAAAATGTGACATTGCTGATCACCATAATCACCATTATATATATATATATATATGTATATATATATATATATATATATAT